>NC_140914.1:31257573-31452643 GCF_045865225.1 Trachurus japonicus | reverse complement strand
GGCATCTCAACAACAACCTGTAGGACTCGACGACTCCGATACTTGTCAGAGTCTTGTACCACAGCCAACCAAGCGTTCCCTTGGATGTACGTCGCCTCAGGTCAAGATCAAGAGCCAAGATTCACGTGGCAAAGACGACCACGGACTAATGTTGAATTTGCATCATGTAGGCCTGTGTGTTTAGGGTGTTGAAAGGTGTTTTGTGCATGTGTGTGCTTATGCACGTGTGCCTTGAGGTGAGGGAATGAGTTGGAAAGACTGAGCAGGAGAAAGGGAAAGATTAAGATTAAAAACCAAGAATATTAGTTAAATGAGAGAGGGGGGGTCCTCAACTCTTCTTCTTCTTCTTCTTCTTCTTCTTCTTCTTCTTCTTCTTCTTCTTCTTCTTCTTCTTCTTCTTCTTCTTCTTCTTCTTCTTCTTCTTCCAGTTTCCCCTTCCTGCCCATCTTCGTCTTGTGTTAGCTTTCTACTGCCATCTATGGTGTTCGGGTCAGTTTTGACCCGTGTTTTAAAGCAGAAGTAAGCGATCCGGTGGTTTTCGCTAATGCTGCGTTCCAGGCAGGCTTTTGAAACCGTAAATTACAGCTTCAAGTCACAACTTACGACTTTGTAGTGTTCCAGGCAACCCACTCGTGTTTTTCCGACCTGTTTTAAACCCTGTGAAAAGAGTCACTATAACGGCCACTCGTAACTTCCGACCCGTGAACTCGTACCAGTACGTCTTTTTTTACAGTCTATGTACCAGATCGAACTGGTACGACTTCACAGGTCGGAAAAATACGAGTTGCCTTGAACGCACCATAACAGTCCTCGTCCCTACGTCACCACATTCACGGCATCCCTTAGCTGCACACACAGCCCTTTATGCCGTTCTCTCTCCTCATTGGATAAAAACTGTAGGATACGAGAAATGTTTTCTCCTCGGCTCAGAGCAGAGCAGAGTGACTGACAGACCCGTGTTTCGGCCCAAACAAGATATAACTATTTAAGATATAACTATTTAAGACTTATATTAACACAAATATATCACTTACTTCTGCTTTAAATCAGCTGTAAAATACACTGAAAACAGTTTTTTTCATCCAATCTGTTTTTCTTCTCTTGGTTACATTGTGAGGCTTCCTATCCATGAAAATGCAGGTTTTAATATTTTTTGGTGTGGGCCTCTGGGCCTTTTTTGTCAGTATTCCCCTTGGTTTCAGTTGAACCTTCCTCTTGTCAGCTTTCTGCTACCATCTATGGTGTTAGGGTCGGTTCTGACCCGAGTCTTCAATCAGCTGTAAAACACCACATAACAGTTATTTATCATCCCATTTGTTTCTCATCTCTTGGTTACATTGTTAGACTTCCTTACCCATGAAAAGGTTGGTTTCGTACTATGATTTCAGTTTGAACTCTCATTATTGTTCTTATCGTTATAACCGGGTCAAAACTGACCCTAACACCACAAATGTCATCATTTTAACCAGAGCATTTTAGAATTTTGTGAAAAAAAAAGAAGTTTTATTTTGTTTAAATTGAGGTTCCTGACAAAGTCAAAAAGCCTTGATGCTATAAACAGATTTATGTGGTACTTGTATGCATTTAAAACCTGAAAACGGGTCAGTGGTGACCCGACCAGAGAAAGGTTAAATTCAGGGAGGTGGTCCTGTTTCTCATTGGCTGCTGAATAAGGGTTACCACTGTACTGATCACTGTGTTTGGCAGTCATGACTTGCACTGACACTAGACTAGGAAATGATCATGACTTCAGTTTGAATAAGTAGCCTGCTACTCCCTCAACATTTCATTATCCTTGTTGTTATGGTTACGATACAGTAATAATAATGTGATTTACATTGTATAAAACAAACAGTTTAACTTCTAGCCTCATACTGGATTCTACTGGTTGTGTGTTTCAGTGACCCGTCCATCCTTATCACACAGACGTAGTAGCACCCTCTTCCTGCTTCACCCGTTGCTCCTGTCATGATTACTATGGCCACTAGATGTCACCTAGCAACAAAACATATGGATGATGAGAAGCTGCTGCACAGAAGACATATGTGGCTCCTTTTTACAGTACACCTGCCTTGTGCTCAGCATGGTGCTGTTACACCAGAGTCACTGCAGATACTCTGTGTTTACAGATGAAGGAGTGAGCTGCAGCCCGGGAATACGTTTTAAAAATGCAACCACTGACGGACTGGTGGAGCTTTGGTACAGACAAACTGGTCTGTGCAGCAGCTGATGGCTCACTATGCCTATCATTGCTCCGTACAGTAGTTTGTGAGGTAAACTCAACTGAAACTGACTTTTTTAAAATCCGGTTTACTTGAGTTAAAATCTACATGCTCTCTGAAGTAGACTTCTCTAAGGACCAGTCTGTATTTAGTTATATTCCTCCTTCCCTCACACCAGAATCATTTTTTTCCCTCGTGCTCTCTGATTCATGTAAATGCTGTTTGGCAAATGAAAAGCAGCTGTCAGGCCTTTTATTCCAAGTGGCTTCTCTCCCAACACATCACACACTCACATCCAGCTTGCTCACAAACCCTCGGCGTCACTTCACTTCAAAGAGCAGAAGACATGTATTTTTGACTTGTATTAATAATTATAATGGTTTAATGTTAGTTTTCTTTCATTTTTATTTCTACGTAATTTTTGACTTTTTTTATTTTCAATTTCACTGAAGATTTAATCGTTTTTTTTAACAGGTTTGGTCAGTTTTTCTTTTTTTTTTAGAATGCTAAATTTCTATTACTTCATTTTTTTTGTCTTTCTTGTATTGTGTGGAGATTTAAAGAGGTCGGGTGGGGGGGGGTGGGGGGGGGGGGGGGGGGGGGGGGGGGGGGGGGGGGGGGGGGGGGGGGAGGGGGGGGGGCTCATCAAAACAACAAACCATTTTAACCATGCCAACCATTCAGAAAAGACAACTAGAGAAGAGGTGTGTGTGAGTGTGTTAGGCACAAAAATTCACACGGACACAACATCAACAGCAGAACATGAAATGCAGATCTGAGCATGAACATGTCGTCATGATGCAGCCTTATCATTATGAAGCTGCATCTTGTGTTTCCAATTTGAGATGCAGAAAAAAACAAACCATAAAATGTTTTATTCTCAGATCAACAACTCTAAGTTAACTCACTGCAGTAAAAACCTAGAAGAGAGATTTATTCACAGCTTGAAATAAGCATCTGAGGATTGAAATAGCATGAAATCTATAATTTTAGTTTTATTTTATATTAGGCTTTATTCATTAAGGCCTATTTGTTTTTAATCATTATTTCAGCTAAAAAGCTTGTTTTTTTTCTACATCTAGTTTGTTCTTTCATTGGTTTATTTAACGGTTCTAACCTGCTGTTACACCAGAGACTGGGTTTGTATCCAGAGTCTTGTCTGTAATTTGGTTTATGCAACAAAACCACTTTGGCCAAGTCTTTGAGAAAATCATAGTTTTGGTCATTTTTAAGTACTGACTGACAATAGAGGAGGAAGAGGTTTGATGGTTGTAAACATCCTGCAGGTCAAACAGCCTGAGAAATGTTTAGAAATGGTTTTGTATCCTGCTCTTGGTTGTTTTAGACCCACATTTTGTTCTATTGAGTTGTACACAGGTGTTAAGGGATTTTAAATAATAAAATCAAGACATGTTTTCACTTGATCAAGAATCAAGCATTAATGTGTCCATTCTGTTTTGCCAATATTCATATTTAATTTAATCTAATAGTCCTTTCTTCACTCTCACATCAGAATGAGCTGTAATACTTAAAAGAATGCTTAAAGTGGCAAAGCATTTATTACTCCACCCACCCACACTGACACACACACACCAACACACCAACGCACATCTGGTTGTACTGTGTGTTTACAGTCCTTTTCTTGTCATGCCATGTTTTATTTTCATTTATTGACAGGGCTATATTATGTAGTTCAATCTATATAATATGATATGTAAATTATAATAAAGTCCGATAAGTAAAAACAATAAATTGTTATTAAGGCCTTCCTAGCATTTTTTTTTTAATTTTACACTATTTTCTTCCTTTTTTTATCAGACATTTGAAGTTGCAAACCTCTAAATTCATTTGAAGGTGTTGGTGTTAAAGTGGGATTTTTTAGTCCAGTGTCCACTCCTCAGCCCTTTTGTCCCCCGGGCCATTCCAGACCAGACAGGGGCCAGACCACAAACTCTTTACAAGCTGTCTGTCTGTCTCAAGTTCAACTGCAAAGTCCAACCTGGGAAACAAAAAGACAGTCCGCATTGCAGACAAAGATGGAGGGGGAGGAGGAGGAGGAGAGAGAAGGTGGTAAAAACGGTAGGGTGAGTGTGTTTGTGTGTGTGTGTGAGGGAGGGTAGAAAGGGGAGGGAGGGGAGGGGAGGGACGGAGGGACGGAGGGGGGTCTGTTGGACATGAACTTGAGACAGAAAATTGAGCCTCAGCCCTGCATTCCTGGTCTGAAGCATAAAGTACACTCCAGGGAGCTGTGTGTGTGTGAGTGTGTATACATCTCCGGGGGGGGGGGGGTCCTCTCTTCCTCTCCCACTCTCCCATAAACCCTGGTAGAATAGAATAAAATAGAATAGAATAAAATAGAATAGAATAAAATAAAATAGAATAAAATAGAATTATCGTGTAAAAGCAATGTGGGGATTTAATACAACTGTCTAATGTTACATTCATAAGAATTAAAAATAGATGGTGTTAATAATTCAGCTGAGTTTTATTTAAGGTGGAGGCAGAGCTGTGTGTGTGTGTGTGTGTGTGTGTGTGTGTGTGTGTGTGTGTGTGTGTGTGTGTGTGTGTGTGTGTGTGTGTGTGTCAGCTCACTGACAGCTGACAGTCACTACTCCTGTTCTCCTACATACAGAGGCTCACACAGCAGACACTCATGTCCCATTATCCAGGGCCGTTGCTAGGAATTCTGGGGCCCCTGAAAGACTACTACAGTGGGCCCCTAACCCCTGACTCTCCACTTTTTTTCTTAGACTACGTATATGTATTATCATTTTTTATTTAGCCTACTTTGTTTTGATGCTAATGCAGCATTACTATGAATATTAGTCAGGGTCTTATGCAGAATAAATCAGTCATACAAAGATCAGACTACTGGGGGTTTTTTTGGGCCCTACTGGGCGCGGGGCCCCTAGAATTATCATCTCCTTTCTCCCCTATACTACGGCCCTGTCCATATCATGAGGAATAAAACTTCCTACTTTATAACTCTACTTTGGAACTACACAGTTTCTTTTCACTTTTTCTGGAGCAGAACTGATCCCTCGTGTACCCTCAAGTATAAAAATTCTGTCATATTCAAAAAGGCCGGTGTTGTAGATAGAACTCATTTCAGTTCTGTCTGTGGAGACATAAAATGGAGCTTTATTCATTTTGTCATTGACAGAGCAGTGAGGAAACAGAGTAAAGCAGCAGAGTGTGATTGGTGCTGCTGTCAGTATCCTTAGCACTGATTGGCTTTGCAGATGGAACCAAACACAATAGTACAGTAAGTTAGACTTTAATTATAAAACACCTTTCTTTTTTTTTTAAGTATATCAAAGCATAAACGTAAAAATGACAACGACTGACCACCTCAGAATTTCATATTTCTGAGCACAGAGAGCTTCAGAGGAGTGGGGGAAATTAATGGTAAATAAAATTTAGCCTGCGTGAATTTTTAAAATCTAATTCTCCACACTCCATCCATTTCCCAGACAGTTTCACTCTCACCTCTACTGGATTTCCTTTTTACTGGCTCTTTCCTTCCACTGTGACTAAAATTCATCCAACGGCTGGTTTGTAACATGGAGCTGCTGCTGCTGCCATCAGCCAGTCACAGCTCGGCATTACAAGCTCTCTCACTTCATCATTCAGCTTTGACGTGAAATGAATTTACATGCAAGATGTTGCGACTTGTTGTGTTGGAAGTGATCCTGGTCAAAGCTTCTGAATGACACAGAGGAGGAAGCAAACAAGGACAGAATCAACTAACAGTGTAAAACAGAGGGACATTTCTACATTTGAATAAAATCACTGAGACTGGGGGTATTTATATTGCAGAATATTTTTACTTATTTTCCCTGACCACTGTTTTTATGATCAGTGAGGTTTTTCATAATGTATCTGACTTTGCACCGTCACCTCTTTGCTGCATTTTGTTTCTGCTTTGTGTTGCTTCAGTTCGGGGTAACAGATGGCTTCTATTTTTCTCACTTTAAATGGGCAGAGAAAACCCCTGAGTCAGCACACCCACATCTGTCATACAAATTACAACATTACACGTTTTATAAAATAAAACTGACATGAGATCTGTGTCTGTCAGCACCATGACTCTGAGAGTGCAGCTGTCTGCAGAGAGGAGTGTCATGTCCTCCCTGTTTTTACCAACACTGCATCACCTCACCAGCAGCCCCATTTTATTTTATTTTATTTTATTTTATTCCTTGTAGTATAATAATAGATGGAAACCTCAACTTACACCTGTGCTTACTTTTCTTGTGCTTACACAAACACAAAAGTGCTCAAAACGAAATGAATAAATAAATTGAATAAAACTAATTAAATAAAAGCAGAAATAAACTCTTCATTGAACAGTATTATCACTGTCATGTGGCATACTATGTAATTATAAGTCAAAACACTCCTCATGCAGAAATACCTCTCCTTACTAATTATTTCATGACAGCCTGCAGACCGTATTTATTGCACCAGTGGTTTTCCAATATGACTCATTTTGATAGTAAAACATAAAAATGTAGAAGTAGAGTAGAAAGATAAAGTCATAGTTAAAGGTACGTAGTTAATGGTATGTAACCTAGTAGGCTGCAGGTTCAATCACATTCTACAACTCAAACGAATAATAATAATAATGCTATTATTACTGTCGTTGTTATTATTTTCTGGTTTATTTTTTATTGATTGTATTATTAGGTTGGACAAATCTGCTTTTATAATATAGTATAAATAATATACCTAATAATATACATCTACGTGAATGATGATTTCATTCACGTAAATGCAGTAAACAAAACAAAAAAATACAGAACAAACCCCGTTCAGAGAAACGTGGAGCTATCGGGGTTGGATTTGCTGATTTCTGTTTTTGCTTGTTTGTGGTGTGAAATAAAACAAGACGCTGTGGTTTGTTTGGTGCACCTCTTCCTCCTCTTCCTCCTCTTCCTCCTCTTCCTCCTCCTCCTATCTCTGGTATTTGGATTAAAGGGGAGAAGGAGCTTTATGAGCTTCAGGGCTTCCGTCAGTATTGTTGGACAGAGACGGAGCAGTAAAGAGAGTCAACAGGCCAGCAGAGCACACCGCCGTTTGTCAAGTTCAATGTTAATGTTTAACAGTCCGACACACTCACACACTGAGGGAGAGAGAGAGAGTAGGGGGGAGAGAGGGAGAGGAGGGGGGGGGGGGGGGTTGAATCACAGCTTCTTTTAATCATTATTCCCCCAATGGAACAAGAAATGAACCTTGTCTAATTTGCAGTTTTCCTCATTTCCTTCTTTATTTATTATTTTTTTTATGCCTTTATTCTAAAATGATTATTGGCTGATTTCCCAGGTTGATTCACCCAGAGCCCCTCTGCTCCAAACTGTTGCTGCACGTTTTTAACTGTTGTTCTCTCTTATTATTTTTTTTCCAAATTACTATTTCCTCACTGAGAATAGGCAGGAGATTATTTCACATTTTATCTCTGTCGAGTCGCCTCATAATTAAGCTCTCTCTCTCTCTCTCTCTCTCTCTCTCTCTCTCTCTCTCTCTCTCTCACTGTGCCATATAATGAATATTCCATTGTTGTGATATCTGCGAGCATGCGCATTTCATCTATCCACGGTAAATCTGACAGATCCTTACGATATAGATCTGCAGTAAATTGATTAAACGCTCATATTTGCTGTTAATTCAAATTGAATGGAGCCTAAAGGAGAAACTGAGATGGTGACGGCAGTAGACCGCCTTGCAGCAAAAATGTACATAAGATAAGCAAACACAAAAAGTTAAATATGAAGACGTGTGGAAATCCGTATTGTCTGCGAACTCAAATGTCCCAATAAAAAAAGCCTGAAGCTCGTTCATGTACATATTTAATACTATTGTACTTTTCCAGCCTATAATATCAGAGCAGGAAGATACGAGTTCTACACCAAACCAGTTTTTAAGACTAACACATGATATTTGGATGTGGTCACCACAATAAAAACGTGAGTTCAGAGTATTCTCTGATGTGTTTAGGCCTAATTCAGTGCGCGCAGTGTTTCAGCTCTGGACAGAAAGCCAGCGGTCAGTGCGCTGCTCCACACCCACACCCACAGTGTCAAAGGCCGAGACACACACATAGACTTACATTGTTCAACATGTTGCAAACACACTGGCGCAGAGCGGCTGAGTGTAACACGAGCCAATTGGTCGCGTTACAAATGACTTGGCTCCGTGGGACGCAGCTCAACACGTTCAACGTTTCTATTCTAACAACTGAAACGAGGAATTCCGCTTTGGATTTTACTATTTAAATTACTTTCTGAGTCAACAAAGCTGAGAGGAGCTGCTGGTGTTTATGAGCAAAATTCTGTCATTGTGCGTTAACTCCAGTGTGTGTGTGTGTGTGTGTGTGTGTGTGTGTGTGTGTGTGTGTGTCTGCTCCGAGGGGCTGAAGGACACTATTTTTTCTTTTTGTAAAGCTGACAAGTTCCCACACATGATAAAACTATCAGTGAACTGCAGCAC
The DNA here is from genome assembly GCF_045865225.1 of Trachurus japonicus. NCBI lineage: Eukaryota > Metazoa > Chordata > Actinopteri > Carangiformes > Carangidae > Trachurus > Trachurus japonicus. The sequence continues at coordinate 31,443,932 of NC_140914.1, read as the reverse complement.
CAGCCGTGATTCATCCTTCCCGCTATGACAGTCATCCACACAAACACAAACACACACACACACACACACACACACACACATATGTTCTCTGACGACAGCCCGCAGTGTGTTTGGGGGAAAAAATTGGAGAATTAGGATTCTATAAAAATGGATGCAGCAAACAGGCGCAGCTGCTGCTTGGACGTCAAACTGTGGACTTGATGTGAAATATAAGAATGTGTGTGTGAAGTTAACAATGATGCAGCTGCAGCAACGATGATCAACCAATCAGCTGATCAGAGATGATGGAGAGGCCGCGCGTGCAGCTCTCACTCAATTGTCACATTTGTCGCCGTGCAGCACGAGCTGTGAGGGAAACCTGCTGATTGGAGATCAGGCGCAGCCGCAGTGTGTGTGTGTGTGTGTGTGTGTGTGTTTGTGTGTGTGTGTGTGTGTGTGTGTGTGTGTGTGTGTGTGTGTGTGTGTGTGTGTGTGGTATTGGGGGAATGGGGGGGGGGGTCTCTAACCAGACTGTTCCTCTGTTGTAAAATCTTCGCGGGGACCTGATGAGAGCCAGTCCTGTTGGTCACGTGACTTCAAGGTCAAGCGCTTCTCCCTCAATCACACACAAACACACTGTACACACAACGCAGCTACAAAGATGCGCACAGACAACAGCGCAACTCAACTCTGTCGCCTCTGTTTAAAGCTAAACATTAAAAACTAAAATACTTTTTTTATTTTTTCTATTTATTATTTTCTCCCATGTCTTTGCTCTGCGCCATTTACACTCTCTGTTCTTCATTTCCATAGTAATATATTTAGCTTTTCATACTATTTCATACTTCATAATAATATGAGTTCTAGTTTTGCTTATGATTACAACAATACCTACAATAGAGTGCCAAAAAATATGACATCTTATTTTATCATTCAGACTTAATTCGGACAAAAGTTGTAGTTTGCAGTAAGAGAAATAACCTACAAGCTCAGTATAAGTAATAATGGTCTTTAAATCAGATAAAATACAATTATTCGTGTACTTTTTAAGTTCTTGTTGGTCATTTTCGGCCTGTGTCTCTGTGCAGGGGCTTTACGGTTCAGAAGAATATTATTCAGAAATGTAGCCTATACATTTGAAAATAAAAACATTTCCTAATCCTGCTGCGGTTCTGGCAGTTTTAGAGCTGAAGACTTTAAGAAAACTAAATAGTTAACACATTTCCAAATCCAGTTTCGCTCACTGCAGGCCTGTGTGTGAGGTGACAGGAGGAGTCGAACATCCAAATGTCACTTCACGGCCTCGTAAACACTCTGCAGTCAGGATTCCTCCGCGCTTTGTCCAGTTGACGCTGTATCAACTTTCCGCCTTTGATGCGACTTGTTTGCAGCTTCTTTACGCACATAGTTGTGTTGTGTTCAACGCACACGGATCGGACCGATAGAAGAGCTAACACTACGTCAGGATTAAAAGAATTTATTAAGTGCTGCACTATCTTTGATAACTGGTTTACAGGCGTTATAAACAATATGGACAGCATAATAGTGTGTTTCAGCTATTGGCTACTGGTCACGCACAGCACTGACAAACAATAGAACACAAACAGTAGACAGACAGGTACATTAAAGCAGACAGACAGCTGCTGTATTTACACGATGCCTCTGACAAGAAGATGTATCAGAGGGCCTTGCTTCTTTTCTCTTTTTTATCCTTAATGTCCTTTTCTTCGTCTTTTTTTTTTAAATCTTCCATGTTTTGACGCACGCCGTCGCGCACAGTCCCAGTCTTCTATTTCCTTTTTCTTTTCTTTCTTTTTTTTGTCCTCAATTTTTTAATGTATTTTCACTCAGTTCATTTTTTTTTTTTTTTTACCAGCAGGCTGATGCGCCCAGTTCCTTCACTTAAATCGTCCAAAACACGCTGAGCTGTCCACGCTACGGCGCGCTGGTCTTCACTTTGGCCACGAACTTCTTCTCCTTCACCCTCCTGTTCTGGAACCAGATGGTGATCTGCCGCTCCGACAGGTTGGTCGCGGCCGAGATCTTCCTCCTCTTGTCCTTGGTGATGAATTTGTTGGCGGCGTACTCTTTCTCCAGCTCCTTCAGCTGCAGCTTGGTGTACGGTATCCGCTTCTTCCTGCCGCGGCGGAAAGGCGAGCTGTCGTGCTGATGTGCCACCACATCTGTTCAGAAAGCGGACAAAGAGAAAGAGGACAGACAGACAGGCGGTCTGAGGAACGAATGCTGCACATACACACACACACACACACACACACACACACACACACACACACACCGGGGACACATAGCAAAACACACACTCCACGCTGCGCTTGTTGCATTTAGCGTCTGTCGCGTAAATGACAAAGGAGGACAGCGACTTTCTGCAACCGACACACACAAACACACACGCAGGCAACATGGTGGATGTCTGTTGTCTGCATGCACAACACGACACGACAAACAGACTGAGCCGCACAGTTGTAGTGTAACTACATGTTTATGCATCCACGTGCAAATGAACAATAACAGGAACCACAATCTCATTATTGCGCCTTTTCATTTATTGCCTAAGCACAATTACCCTGATTGTAATAAATAAATTCAGGCTGATCTGAAGTCAGCTGTTTGTAAAGGCCACTACTTAGAATCCACATGGTTGTGCTGATCATTAGACTATCACAATGTACATGAATATGATCTTATTATGGGATTAAACTAGATGGGTCACTCAGCAGCAGCAACACCTGACCTTTTGGTTAATGAATGGCCTTGTCGAGCATGAAGCAGCTGAGACCTATTCTCCATTCAAGTGATGCTGCACGCGGGGAATCCCCCTCGTCACGTTATAGCCCGTGTGCAGCGCCAGTTCAAATTTATGAACGACTTGAATTATCAGAGAAAATAAATCAGCTACAAATTTGGATGAGAATACAAATCTATTATTTGTTATAAAATGTGACACAGCAGCTGCAGCTTTACGCATCAGTCATTTGGATGCATCACTGGACAAAGACGTTTTAAAGGAGAATTTAAAAAAAGCGAAGTATTACCAGCCAGAGCGGACTTCCAGAGGTGTCCGGCCTGTCCCTGGTCCTTGGAGCAGTACATCTGTCCCCCCCAGCCGTTGGTCAGAGCCCAGGGCTGGTAGCTGTCCATGGGGAGCAGGGTCTCATGGCGCGGCTCGCCGGTGCCCAGCGACTGGACCACCGACACGTCCAGGTAGCTGGCCATGGACTGGTACGGACTCGGGTAGCCGTGATAAAAGGCGAACTCCTTGGCCCGGTGGTTCGGGTATTCATCAGAGTTGACTGACTGTGTGTCCATGTACTGCGAGCTGAGCGCGGCCCCGGCTGCCTGGGTGCAGGACTTGAGGGAACCCCGCCCCATCCTGCACGGGTAATACCCGTTACCAAAGTAGCTGTAGGGTAACGCCGGGGCGGCGGAGGAGCTCTGACACGGCCCGGCCGAGCACTGCTTCCCCGACGGCGCGCCGGTGTCCCCGGATGCCGAGGCGGTCACGTCCACCGTGGGGTATCCGGCTGAGGAGTGCACCAGGCCGGAGGGGTGTCCGCCCAGAGCCGCGGCGGCCGCCGAATGCGCCATGATGTTGCGGCACTGACTCGCCGCTGTGGCCGCAGCGAAGTTTCCGCTTCCCACCAGCCCCTCCATGTTCTTGTTCAGGTCGTCCAGGTTGTTGTCATACACAAACATCACCGTGTCCGCTGGCCAGCGTGGGTTGAGGACCAGGGAGGCTGTCATAGGCTCTACTGTTCCCGGTCTGGTCTCCGTTCTTCCCCGTTTCCTCTCAGACTTGGTCCGGTGCTGTGCACTGAGCTGCTACATTGGCTGGATGGGGGAGAAAGTGCTGTGTATTTATTCGTCTGTCACCGCAGTCTCTCCTGCCCACATGTACTACAACTCAGGTACTTCACATGTACAGTTACATGCACTGCCTTGGCACGCGTGCGCTGACTCGCTGCACCATTTAGTAACGGCGCTCGCTCGCAGGCAAAGACTCCAGGCAACCGGCCGGACCCACGGTTACATCCCAGCCGCAACCTTGACGCAACAAGCCCCCAGGACCAGCAGAGGAGGGAGAGGGGGGGGCGCGCCTGTCCATTGGATGAGACCTGAGCGTCACGTGATGGGACAAGAGAAAAAAAAGATGGAGAAGAGGAGACTTGTTGGGGATTGTCAGTCAAAGAGAAACTATTTTTACGAGGCTCGAGCTGTGGCACGAGAGGAGCCTGGACAGAGTCCTGTCACTGCTCGGTGCAGATGCATCATGTCAGAGTGTGTGATCTGTGGCGGCAGCTTCAAACAGTAACATTATCTCTCTGACGCCAGATACAAAAAAATAAATGACTTGAACAGAGGATGCTGCGTGTTGTGCGTAAAGACGCACGGGCCACGGTGATTCCTGCCATTAGGTCAGTCCTCAACCACGCGCTGACTGAGACAATGCAGATGTTGATAAGACTCATGATGAAGCATCAGAGGAGATTTCCTTTGTCTGGGTGTTTATTGTGATATTAGTGCAGCAGGGAGCGTGTGTGTGTGTGTGTGTGTGTGTGTGTGTGAGTGTGTCTGTGATCTGAAGCAGAGCACAATAACACACAATAATACCTGAACTTGTTTATATGACTCATATTTGATCCAATCTCGTCTCCAGTCAACACTGTGTGTGACTAAGTGAATGTAAATATAACAATAATATTAATAAAAAAGGGGGAAAGAGCAATATTTCCTTATTAAAATAGTTAATTCTAGTGAATATTGGCTGAAATCATCTGAAGCCCAGAGTAAAATGCTCACCATTACACGGAGTTATGGAGACATTTAAAGACTAATAATCGGCAATGCCAAATATATGAAAACAAAGTTTATCGCTGTCATAAAAGTATTAAAAATCATAACGTACCGGGAGAAGTTCCAGTTTAAAGAAAGAGAGACATATTTCATTATTAAAATAATTGCACCCGCTTGGACATTTCTCAGAGTGAATTTATGTGCGCTTTTCGTCTGTCCCGTTCTCACATCATCCGCCTGAAGGAAGCGTAAACGGGATTTATAGAGGGGGGGTTGGAGGTCTGAAAGCTCGAGAAACACGGATTCAGAGTGAGTGCGCCGCAGCAGCGTTATTTGCGCAGTCACTTCACTGCTGATGGTTTTAGATTTACAGAGACCTCTCAGTTATTTTAGCTTGAACCCAACAACTTGCTGCACAACCTACACACACTTACAACAACGTGGTTTACACGTAAAATCTATCCAAATGGATATACTATAAAGTCAAACTAATTATGGTAAATTAATTACCAAACAGCTATCAGGATCCAGTATAGTTGTAATGATAATATGCTGCTGTGGGTAATGAGGCCACACTGCAGGTCAGATTCACAGAGGACGAGCTCTGACGCATCATATTTGTCACACCGCGCACTGAGTATTTGAATGCAAAGATTCTTAGACCTACATTATTTCTATGTGGTTTCACCTCCAGACATAATGTGGCTGGAGAAACTGCAGGGCTGAAGATGAGACGTATAATAGTTTAGCATTAGATTGCATCTGGCTGCATCAGGTTCTGCTCTGCTGCTGCTGCCATCATACCTCTATGACGCACAGCAGCCAGGTCGGTGTGACAGCAGCCCTCTGCGGCGCTGGCTGGCAGCAGACAACAGCAGCAGGTGTGAAGCCTCTGGTGATGGAGGTGGAGGCTGAGGATGTGAGCCGGACGTTAAACACACACATGTGTCTGTTTGCTGCACGTGTTACTTCCACTGCGTGTATAGGTGTCAGTCTGGAAGGAGCCGAGGTCTGGGATTTGGTGGAGACCGGACTAGGGCACGTGAAGTGATGGCGGCGAAGAAGTGAAGAAATGTAAAATTAAAACACGCTTATATATAGAACATTTCACATTTGTATTTGACGCGTTTTTGAGTCAGAATGTAGCAAAAATAATCTGAATTTTAAGCATTAAATTTAGGATGCGTGTTGAGACTATGAGGAAGGCCGGTTGGGTTGGATTTTTCAAAGATTTCATTATTTCTTTTCGTATTATTCATACCAGGTTAAATAACGTCTCTCAAGCTAAATGTATGATGGAATAATACTTTAAGGAAGATAAATGGTAAAATAAATAAATACAAAATCTTAAGTGAGGGTTCACTTTTGGAGTGGAGTTTGTTAACTCCATAAGATGGTTAACATCGTGAGATAAAGCTGAAGAAGGAGCACAATAGAAGCGGAGTTTCCCATCATTTTTTCAGTTAATTTCACTCATACGTTGCAATATATATTATTGCTTTCGTACTTTATCTAATTTATTTCTATTATTCCTGTTTTGATTTAATTTCTTATTACATTTCTCCTTGCGCGAGGCCACTATTATTTTGTGCGCTCGTGTCAAATTTGAATTTCCTGAACACATATAACGGTTCCTACACCTTCTCCTTGTCAACCACTGCTTCCAATGTCAAGAATGAACTTCCAAATGAAAAGATGAGAATAAATGACCACGATGAGGGCAAAGTGTCTGTCAGAACATCAGCTCCGTAACTGAAGAGTGTTGATGTCGCTGTGAAGCTACACAGAGTTTCACATGTCCGTGTAGGAGTGAAGGTGTGTGTTCAGGAGGAAGGACGGTGTTGTGTGTTGTGTGGATCACAGCAGCTGATCGTTATTTCACCTTCACGGCGACTGGCCGCTGGTTTCAAACTAAACTGTCTCTCAGTTCCCGGAGCAGCCTGAGCCTTGGGCAGCAGACACACACAGCACACACAGCACGCCGAGCCACCCAGACAGCCAGTCTCTCTCCCATGGTGTGGTCTGCCACCGGGTGGGAGGCGGGGGGGTCAGCCCGGCCCCTGAAGGTCAAGGTCAAGTTCAACCTGGAAAGAGAGAAAGAGGGGAAGAGGGGAGGAGGGGGGAGGGTGCAGACAGAAACACAGACACATGAAATGAGCTCAAGTTCAAGGCCACTGCAGCAGCACACCTTGACTTCTCTCTCTCTCTGTGTGTGTGTGTGTGTGTGTGTGTGTGTGTGTGTGTGTGTGTGTGTGTGTGTGTGTGTGTGTGTGTGTGTTACCATGCAGATAAGACAAACAGAAGACGCCATGGTGTCTCGGTGATGGACACCGGCACGGTCCAGTGTGACCAGTATAGACCCGTCAGAAGACAAACAGTCACTCAGTCAATCATTAACCAGAGGAGGAATACATTCAACATTCACCACGGCGCGAGATGAAGACACTCAACTGTCTGGAGGAAACTGTGGTCCATCAAGTGTCCATTGGCCTTCAAAATAATCATTAATAATATTCAGATTATTTAGTAGTAAAGACCTAAGATTATTGATTTCATTTCACGTCAACAAATGATCAAAACAGTCATTTTCCAAATAACAAAATGCTGCATCTTTCATCTTGTACAGTATTATCCTCCATGTAACTCTGCCGCTATCATTTCTCATCAGCATTTTACAGTGTTTAACAGAGGTTTAGGCTCAGTTGCCGTTTATTGGATCCTATTTAAATTATTTTTTAAGTATGCTTCTTTATCTATTATTTATTCTTATTCTTATTCTTTTACATGGCAATACTTAATCATAATAGTCTGCATGTGGTGCAGGCTTAAAACGTGTGAATGACATGATTTCTGTATATTGCCTCCATGTTAGTAGTTTAAACCATGGCCTATTTAAAGTACCTGACAATTAGTGTTTTTTTGTGGCTGAAAAAGCCGTTTAGGTCTGACACAGTTGCTTAAATAATAAACTATAAGGATTCGCAAATCATATTTCTCATCTCCTCTGAATGGGTTTTGTCATTAGCGTTGCCCAGTGACTCGCTTATACAGTAGAGAAACCTAATTCCCATTAAACTCTGACTGTGAAATGTTTGAGCCTGGACACACACTCACACCGCAGCGGGCAGGGTGGGGGCTGTACACGGATGGACAGTATTAGAGGAGGGGGTCATCTTTAATTAGCTGCAGAGATTTAGGCCTGCGTGGACAGACTAGAACATTGTTGTTAAATGTTAAAAATGTAGTAGCTGTGAATGCACGCGCCGATGATTGACGTGACCAACAATCACAGTGTTTAGCTTTGGCCTGCAGAAAACAGCGGTCACAAAAAACTGCAGCTGCAACGAAATTACAATATATGACGCAGAAGCCACGAGGAGCAAAGAGGAGACGTTGTTGACAGAATAATAAGTCATACATGGAAAAATCACATATGAATACGCACAGACTGACATGAAATGCATTATAATATAAAAGTGAGGCAGAAATCTAGACGTCATTTGGGGAAAGTTGTACCGCAGACAGGCCCGTGTTGTTTCTGTGGCCTGTGACGTGGACAGCGCAGCTCATATTCACCATTTTATTCTCAGACAGAAGTTTTCATCTCAGAGATAAAATCTCTTCTGGTGATCAGAATCGGCAAACAACATTTTTTTTTTTTACCACATATAAAGTATATTCATTTTCAATCTATCTATCAGACTTATAGGCCTATCTCATGTTCAGTCAAATTAAGTTGAATGCAGCTGGGTTGTCGAAGGGGCGATTTGGAAAAATCCGCTTTGAAAATACACAAATGACTGACAAGCAGAATAAAGAGCGTTTAAAATTTAGATTTATGTTTTTACATTGTAGAGACATAATCAAACTTTATATTATTGTTGAAACTTGAGATAACGGGCAATAGAAGCAATGAAATGCAATCATGCACGCGCGCTTTGAACTGTAGATTTTTCAGCTTAATGTTGAGGTCTTGAGGTCTGAGAGTCTCTGTGTGACTCAACAGCTTATGGTTAAAATGTGAATACTAATATTACATAGTACAAAAAAAACAATTAATTAATAAAACCAAGAAAAACTGAAATAAGCTCTTGATCTAACTCCGGGTATTTGTCTCACACGGAGGAGAGTGTCGGCCTCATAGTTCAACTTTTTTGTTGTTGTTGTTGTTTTTTGCTAGTTTCCTTAAGCTGTTGTGCATTCTTAATAACAAATACCAATATACTATACTGACAGAAAATATGACCTGAACTACAGCATGCAACTTGCAACTGTCTGTGTATGCGTGTCTGCTGCGGCGGGACTCTGAGGGTACGAATTATAATTCCCCAGTTTCTGTCTGTGTTCATCATCAAAATCCTGAAGTTCAACAGAATCATCCTGATAAATCTGGAAAAAAAAAAAAAAAAGATGTGGTGCGCTGCGCTGCGGTGCCGCGGGCGCAGAGGAAAGATCCTGTCCTGAAGCCTGAGAACAAAACTGAAGATGAAAAACAAGTTAACACAGACAGGACTCACATCAACACACACTGGATGGATGGATGAATAAACAGGAACTGTAGCCTACATGTAATAAGAATAAAAATGATCAATCGACATGACAGGTGAATTTCAGGAGATGCGACCAACAGGTTGACGTTTAAAACCCTCCTGACAGAAGATGCTGCATGTCGCTGCTGCACCGTGATGTAGGACTGAGACAGGACTGCGCCTTTAATGACATCACAGGGCGGATGTCTCTAATTTGATTTCATGTCTCTCTGCTTATCAATATTATACAGTGGACCATTTTAAATATCTCATACTGTTTTTATTGAACCATTTTCAATTTTCAAGAGTGAGAGTGAGTTTCTTCTTCAGACCCTTGGACTGAATATGACCATTAGGTGCTGGTACAGTAGGCTACACCAGTGTTTCCTCAGTGGCTCCTCATTCATTTCAAAATGAATATGTAGTATATGTTCTGTGACATTAAAATGACAGTTGTTGCTGCTGTTCATCAGGTGTGTGCTCAGGTGTTACTGTCTGATGATCAGGAAATGAAGCTGTCAGTCATGTTTGTTGAGCTTATAATGCCTCCTGTCTATCACTGCAAATAGAAACATATGAACATTTGAGTCATTTTTTCTAATCGTCTCTGTGACTCCTTCATTTTTTCTCTGAGTGTGTCCATCCAGTGCTGTTAACTCACCCTGCTGAGAATCATCACTGTTTGAGTCTGAAGACAGAAAAATAACTGTCTGAGAAATCAAGTAAACCAAACAACTCAAACAGTACAAGATGGCCTCAATACAGCGTTTCATATTCAAATGAGTATTGTGTAAACTGATTTATCAAAAAAGAAAAAATCAAAAAACCCTGGCTTTAATAAAAAAAAGACATATGATACAAAACGCAAATACATTAACAAATCCTTTCAGCATGTTGATCACATTTGCATGACTCTAATTGGCCTCTATATGCTGAGTAGTGACTAAATGACCTTTGACCCTATTAGTCTGATGAACAAATTTGTAATTTTTTTTAATTCAACAAAAGTTGTAAAAGTATCAAATTCAACACTTTTTAAAAACTGAGTGCTTTCAACTGTTCCTCCTATAAGTGCAGGACAAATGTTAGTTGACTACATTGATTGAATGACAACATGGACATTTCCATAACAAATGAGCAACCTCAGGCCACTGAGGAAAACCATTAGATATGGGTGAAAGCTTAAGCATACTGAATGGACTCAGTACATGATCCTCAAGACAGAAACTGAATAAAGACAGAGAGCGGTAAAAAAAAAAAAAAAAGAAAGAAAAGAAAAAGATCAGCTAACACAAAGTAAATCTCAGTGTGTCATTATTTACATGTGTGTTTCTGATAGAGGCTGTTACACAGCATTCATGGTGTCTGCTGTCCTTGAACTTGACCTTGTTGAGCATTTAACAGGAGAGTGACTGTGTGTGTGGGTGTGTGTGTGTGTGTGTGTGTGTGTTTCCCCTTTATCTTTTAAACAAAATTAAGTTTAAAAAAAAATCCAGAAATGTGACAATGTGAATGATTCTTTCGTTTACTGGTCTGTTGATATTTTTATATTTTTTCTGTGGGTCTGATCACTGAGGAAACAACTGGATCACGACTGAAACGTATTTAAACTTAGTGTAAAATCCCGACCTGGTGATGAACAGAACATCTAAACTGACCTGACGACACAGTGAGCAAGCAGCTGGAGTTTCTACAACAATTATGTGAACATGAGTCTGTTGATTAACTGATCAGGTGACTGAGAGAAAATCCATTTGCAAAGATTTTTTTCAATAATCTTAATAGTTTTGTCATTTCAATGTAGAAACATCTCCAGCTTCACATTATGAAGACTGCTCATGTGGTGGATAGATGATGATTTGTGAATTTTGACTGATAAAATAAATCCTATTCAGTAGATAACTTGATAGTTAAAACAAGCAGAGAAATATGATGATAAATAACTGAGTTACATAATATAATATGAACATGTTCAAATGTGATGAGTCACATAACCTGTGTTTGAGTGTAGGAAATGAAAAAAAAAAAATCAAAAATATAATTTCCACTGTAGTGTCATGGTTAACCTGCAGGTCATGTGGTAGCCACTATTTTTCCAATCTATTTATTGATTACTACTTTGGAAACAACAGCCTTAACTATAATTATGAGAAACAGTTTCTGTATATTTTTCAAAAGCCAAAAATCGATGGAGACTACAAAGAGTCCACTGTATGAAATGCCTGTTCTATACCTACTGTTAAGCAAAACTGTGTATAACCACAACTCAACACAACTAATGTTGTAAAAGCTGATTTCAATGAAGTTACGCTTGTTTGTTCTTTTTTATTTGACATAATTATTGAAATTTATCTGATTAATAAAATGAATTCAGTCAATTTTTGATTAATGTGAGTAAATCAATGTTTCTTAGCACGGACATTACTTTTTTTCTTGTTTTTTCTGCCAGATTTATCATACCTTTTAGGGATGCAATTATTTTTCTGTGAACACATGATGGCCATTAGTTCTCCTTCTAATTGCCATATAGGAATAAGACATTTTCACAGTGCAGAGTAGGTGGTATGGCTCAGGTTCTGTCACCTGCAGCTGCTCCATTTCCTTTGTCCATTGGGGCCTGTGATGGCAGCTCTCTCTGTGTGGTGTTCTGTTCCGTCATTGGCCAACAGGAGGGAGAGTTGTACCTCCACATGCAGCTCAGGTGATCATCAGACAGAGACGAGTCGACTAACTCTCCTCTGTGTTTATCAAAATCACCAGTTAAACACTGCTACTCTGACAAACAGCCACAGTTGGGGTTACACATACACAAGCTTCCTTCTCTTGTCGACACCTGTCCTGTTGGATTTAGTTTTTATTGATTGACAACACCAACTGTAAATGTTATAATATATATAATATTTACAACTGATAACACAACATCACTGTAATGACCTCATTTGATTAAAAATGTGAACCTCTTCACTGGAGCTTCAGACTATCTTAGATCAACTAGTGACTTGTTGCTATATTCTCTGACTATAATCTGTATTCATCTACTTGGCATTGTACACTGTCACTTGTCATGGTCTGTGTCTTGTTTCCTGTTTTATTATGAAATTCCTTGTGTCTTGTCTTCCTGTGCTCTCCCTCTTATGCTCTCACCTGTATTTGATTACCCCACCTATGTCTCGTTTCTCCCTCAGTGTTGTCCCATTGTCTTTTGTTGGTCCATCTTCGTTCGTCCCCTGTACTTGTGTTCCTGTTCCCTCCCAGTTTTGCCTGCAAGTACCTTTTCTCGGTGAGTTGAATGAATTGAGTTTTTGTTTCAGTGTCTATATTTGGGTCCAATTCTCTTGTTGATTTGATTTGATTTGATTTGATTTCTTTATTTAGCACACGTTAAAACAGTGCAAGGAGGGAACGAAGCCTGGATTGTACAAAGTTCCACTCCCATCATCGAAGAATTACATGGAACTCAAGATAAACAATGAGAAATACAGCAAAGAAAATTCAAAATAAACAATCAAATGTACAGGGCAACATAGAAAGACTATGAAACACACACAACAACAAAAAAGGAAGAAGGATGCATAATTAACATTAACAGAAAAATAACACTGAGGGTTATGACATCAGGTGTTTTTTCAGTAACTTTCTCAAGGATGTGTAAGATGTTGTTGACCTCAGAACCACATCTAAACCATCCAGAGTTCTGGACCTCTAAATGTGATATTAGATTGATGCCCAGATGTTCGACAACAGGGTAAATGAAGATTGCCACTATGCCTAGTAGAATATGAATGAAGGTCAGATGAAAAAGTAAAAACATGTTGAAAAGTGTCAGGAAGATTTTGTTTAGCGTTGATAAACTTATGCACAAACAAACGTGAATGGAAGACATTAAGTTTATGAATGGGCAATATTGAATATTTCATAAAAAAGGGGTGCAGATGATTCTAGTCTACTGGACCGAGAGATCGTTCTTAGAAATCTTTTCTGAATTAACAGTAATTAATTAGTTACCCTGACATCACTCAGTAAAAATAAAAACGTAAAAAAATTTGAAATTAAAAATAGCTGAACACATCTGGATGAGGCCTAAGTTCTCATTTTTGATTGTTGATGTTGAGCAGAATCTGTTTTTTGTTTTGGTTTTCTGTGTTTTCTCAAATTTATTCAAACATGCAAAGAATCCGACATTATAATGATGTTGAAGACAAAGAAAAACAAGGAAAACAGAGTCAGACAAGAGAGAAGTAAACACCAACATCATCAGGGGATCACAGCAGCCACAGCGTCCATCAACATGTTGACACCCTCCCTCCCTCAGACTCAGCCTACACTTTCACCTCTGTAGTTTCATGACATTTAGACCGACAGACGGGCAGATGCTGCTTGTTCCAAAGCCCACATGCTCCGCACCTCTGTGCTAGTTTCCACTACAGCCAGTGTCTCCTGCACCTCACAGATACACGGACCTACAGGCAAGATGTCCTGTCGTCAACATCACCCTTTTTCTTTTTATTCAATTTTAAGGCAAAGAAAAATATATAATAAAATATTTTAGTACTCGGTGCTAGAGAGCGTACCACTGTGAGTGTGCTGTTGGGGTGGGGGGCGGGGGGGTGGTGTCCATTTTCCTTTTCTTTTTCTTTTGTGTTAATTTATGATTTTTATGCACATTTGTTTTGGTTTTTCTTGCACCTTATTGAAGTGCAAGGTTAGACTATCACTATTATTATTTTGTGATTTAGTTGTTAGTCATTTTGTACTGTCTCCATTGTCAATTAATGAGTCATGTTTCTTGGTTGTAACTTGTATTCTTGTTAAATAAACATTTGATCACAAAAAAATATATATATATATATTAGTTTGGTCTAAGATTAAGATTAGTCTTTCACTAACCCTAAAGGCCAGGGTTGAATATGAATTTTAGTCAAACCTCAGCAAATGTGCATTGGAATAATAAAATCTAGGAAGATGAAACAACATTAGCAGAGTTGATTAAACTCACCTGACTTCCACTATTGAATAATGGCCCAAAGTATTTCTGATAATGATGGCACGATGAAGATGTTTGACCATTAACTCTTCACTATATCCATAGATATTTATGTAACATTTCGGTAATACTTTATTTGACGACTAACTCATTATAACCATACTTAGAATGAGTTATAATGCAGTTGCACTATGCACTCACACACAGCCCTGCATAATGCCGTTCTCTCTCATAATGATAAAAATCTGTAGGATACAATAAATGCTTTCTCTTCGGACTCAGAGGTCAGGTATTATGACAGACCCGTGTATTAGTAACTCACTGACAATGACCACATCGATAATACAGTATAAATAGTTATAATGTGTAACAATTGGCTTATAAACATGTAACACAAATATATCACTTACTTCTGCTTTATATAAGGCTTTATAACCCTAATAAGGTCAGGTAACACATTATAGTCATTATAACTCTATATAATACTTGACCTTATAAGCCAATAATAAAATCTGTATGATGTGTTATGAAACAACATAAGCAGATGATTAAACTCACCTGAGTGTTTCCATAATTGAATAGTTATACATATTTATAAGATAATGATGGCACGATTATAAGATGATTTGAATTAATGCATTCATCTAATGTGGGCATTAGATATTAGTTACTAACAATTATAACGTATTATAACACCTGACCTTATAAGTCATGATAAGATGCTTTATAGTGTGTTATGATTATTGTAATAAAGCATTATGATCATTTCTGAGTGTTTATAACTATAGTTATACAGTGCTATAACTGCATTATAACTCATTATAAGTATGGTTGGAATATTTCAAAGGAGGTTAAATCGAAAGCAACTGGACTTAGTTATTTGTCTAGGAAGACGTTTCACATCGATCCAATAGGCATTATCATAGTTCATGTAATCTGTTAACAATTGGGACTTATAACTATGTATAACTATCATTTAACCTCTTGTGTGGGCGTTCACAAGGGTGATGATAAGGTTTTATAACATTTAAAGCACATTATAGATCGTTGGCAAACTTGGAGCACAAATAATACCAGTGACATCATCACCCTTATAAATGCCCACCAAGAGGTTAAATATTGTTATACACCTTAGATAGTTGGACGAGTGTTTATGATTTATACAGATTATAAGCGTAACATGAACCTGATGAAGCCTCTTATGAGAGTTGTGTTTATCAACGTTCTTCCTGAGGACAAATAAAATAAGTCCAGTTGCTTTCGATTTAACCTCCTTTGAAATACTATGACCTGGGCAAATGAGAATATGCACCGGCCTATGGTTGGAATACGTTTTAGAGATAAGTGTTACCAAAATGTCATTAGGATTTGCATATGCATGTGTTTGCTACAGCCAAAAACATAGTACACAGTATACCATAATACTTAGTGAGGCCACAGTGACCTTTGACTACCCAAATCTAATCAGCTCATCCTGTACCTTAAATGTAAAGGGGTTCCTTTGTTAAGTTTGCGAGGTATTGCATTCACAAGGTCAAAACCATGTCTGCGCAAGATCACCATGACCTTGACCTTTGACCCTGAGTCCTACTGACTGCTTGTTCCAAATTTGAAGCAGGTCTTTTAAGGTGTTGGTGAGATAGCGCCTTCATGAGAGCGGGACAGACGTGCATGTACAGATGGACAAACAAAGCAACAGAACAAAGTGCCTCTGGCTCTGGCTGTCCACACAGCACCAGCATATAAACCCTTCTCAATCAATAACAACCTTGTGCAACAACACTGCAGTAAATCCCATGCTAATAATGTTCAGTTTTGGACTGCGCCAGAAAGGTAATTTTGTAGGTTTTAGTGGTCGCATTGGACTAGATTGTGTTACATAGTAAATCCTTATAATAGGTTGTACACAACCATTTAAATACATGTGTAAAAACTTCTTTCCACACAAAGCAGTCTAAGTACCACAGAGCTAACAAATACCCAATAGACTTCACTCAAACCTAAAACAATCTCCTGCAGTACGTGCTGTTTATTGTAACAACAGCTAACTATGGCTGCCAGCTGATGCTGCCTTCAGGGATTTCTGAATCTGCACCATCTACTTGAACTCAGTCAGCATCATCCTCCACTTTGATACTTGGCATTATAATCATGTGTTGTGGTCTGTGGATCCCTGATGGTGGAACCAGCTTCCTCACTTTGATTCATTTCTGCGTGCCTTAACACGGACTTCATTTTTAACATATTATAATAAACTATTTCTGCCTTCATTTAATCTTTTAATCTTGCACATAAATTATATATTATTTATTTTATGATCTGTGCTTTTGTATTTTTCTGACACTGTTTTCAAGATTTCAAGACTGTTTTTTTTTCTAACCTCTATTTTCATATGTCTTTTATTTCTGTTGAGCACATTGACTTGTCTCTGTGTTTGATAATGTGCTATACAAATAAATGTGCCTTGCCTGTCATCTGCAATCAATGTAGCAATGTTGTTGCAAGATGTTAATATATAACACTGTACAACTGATTTTTGTGGTTACATAATATAGTTTAAAACTATAATGTCTTTCATTTTATTTTATTTTTATATATGTATTATATACGTATGTATTTATTCCTGTCATGCAAGCTGTTTTATGACCACATTGCAATGGTAAGCAATGTGGTCATAAAACAGCATAAAACAATGGATTTTTTTTTCTTAACTGGAAATGAGCCAACCTAGAGAGTAGAATTTAATTCACCCCCCCCCCCACATACACTACTCACAAAAAGTAGTAGTTTCTTCATCTCAAACTGTATAATGAAACCAAAGTTAACAACAGTGGATGTGTCAATAAGTCATCATTGGACCAAAAGACGTCCACTTCTCCGGCTCTCTGTGTCTCTGTCCAACTTGCTGATGACACTCTGTGACAATCGGAGCTCAGTGGACACTTCCCTCTGACAAACATCCCATCGTCTGAAGCCTCCACATAGTGAAGGTGCTGTTGATGGATTGTTACACAGGTGCGGTCTTGGTCTCATGACGTCAGAGTGTAAACAGTCTGATGGAGACGACTGTTTCACTACAAACTGTCATTGAATCAGAACATTTAGTGGTGGATTCATGGATCAGACGGTGAATTCCGATTCCCCCCTTAGCCCTAGCCCTCGGCCCTACCCCTTCGTTTTGCGTGTTCACATGAAGTGGTAGAGGTGTCCCAATTCTGGTTCAGATGAGGGTTAGGGGGAAGTGGTAGGGCTATCTGGCCCTTCAAATAGAGATTTTTCAGAGGCACACTTCAAACCGAGGGGTATGACAAGTTTCCCAGAATGCATCTCGCTGCAACCGGCAGCTGTTTTATTTCTCGCTGTAGCGCTGTTATTTCGTCACTTTGTTAAGTTTTAATATTTTTTTAAGTGAGAAAGTAACTGTTTAGACCCCCAATGTGCGGTCGGTTTATTCAAATGACGGCTGTTTAGACGTTTGCTCCGACATTTTTCGGAGAAGCGAAGCTGCACGGTGAAGCAGATCAACGGCTTGTCACAGAGACACCACCCCGGCTGGAGAGCTTGTCAGCTGGCCAACCTCCGTCGTCATCCCAGGAGAAAAGAGGATCGCTAATTAACTTACCCGCAGGTTTTTAGAAGTTTACCACCGGCTGGTTACATTCTTTTTAGGAGATAAATGCTGGTCACATTGATGAAATGTAACAATTGTGGCAGTCGCATTAGTTTGTTTGAATGAAGAGTGAAGCTTCATGTGTGTATTGGACAGAGGAGCAGCGCTGCCTGGGGGCTCTGTAGCCTATACGTACATAAATCACCAGATTTACATCAATAAATAAATGTTTTACAATGAACCGATCAGTCTGCATTACATTTTATTTTATTAAAGCAGAAGTAAGCGATCCGGCGGTTTTGGCTAACTTCTTGTCAGCCGATGGAGTTAGCAGTCCCCGCCCTCGTCCCTACGTTACCACATTCACACGCATCCCTTGGCTGCACACACAGAGAGGACCGCCCCTTTATGCCCTTCTCTCTCCTCATTGGATAAAGGTTGTAGGATACAAGGAAAGTTTTCTCCTCGGCTTACAGCAGAGCAGAGTGACTGACAGACCCGTGTTTCAGACCAAACACTCTATAGAAGTGATTGCTGTCGGAAGGTAGAACTATTTAATACTTATATTAACACAAAAATTCTGCTTACTTCTGCTTTAAGTTTTTATATTTTTTCATGTGAGAAAGTAGCTGTTTAGACCCCTAATTTGCGGTTGGTTTATCCAAATGACGGCTGTTTGACGTTTGCTGTGATGTTTTTCGGAGAAGTGAAGCTCCACGGTGGAACAGATCAACGGCTTGTCACCGAGACACCACCCCGGCCGGAGAGCTTATCAGCCGGCCAACCTCCGTCGTCATCCCGGTAGAAAAGAGGATCGCTAATTAACTTACCCACAGGTTTTTAGAAGTTTACCACCAGCTGGTTAAATTATTTTTAGGAGATAAATGCTGGTCACATTGATGAAATGTAACAATTGTGGCAGTCGCATTAGTTTGTTTGAATTAAAAGTGAAGCTTCATGTGTGTATTGGACAGAGGAGCAGCGCTGCCTGGGGGATCTGTAGCCTATACGTACATAAATCACCACATTTACATCAATAAATAAATGTTTTACAATGAACCGATCAGTCTGCATTACATTTTATTTTATTAAGTTAAAGCAGAAGTAAGTGATATATTTGTGGCAAACGCTTAAATAGTTTATATTTCCGAAAGCAATCACTTAGTGTTTGGACTGAAACATAGGGTTGTTTGAAGGGTGTCTCAATTCGTAGCCGTTGACATTTATCGTTCCCCTACAGTTTTTTCAATGAGGCAGAGGGTTAACGGCATGCAGGGCTGTGTGTGCAAGCCAAGGAATATGTGGAGGACGTAGGGACGAGGATGTTAATTGGTGCGTTCAGGAAACTTGTATTTTTATGAAGTGGTACCAGTTCGATGTACGAGTTCACGGTCGGAAGTACGAGTGGCAGTTGGTCATAGTGACTTCAACGGTAAAACAGGTCGAAAAACACGAGTGGGTTGCCTGAAACGGCTACAAAGTGCGTTTTCGGTGCAAGCTGTAATTTCATCTCAAAGCCTGCCTGGAAACTTCTAGCAGTTAGCGAAAACGACCGGACCACTTACTTCTGCTTTAAACAACATAATACAGGATTTGTGGCAGACCACACTTATATGAAAGCAGCAGAGTGCTACACTGATTCTATGTGATTTAATTATCGGTGTCCATTTTTGACTTTCAACCCCTACCCCTTAAAAAGTAAGGGGAGCTAACAGTTTTAAGGGCAAGGGTTAAAGGGCTAGGCCAGGGGTAGGGATGAGTAAAGAAAAGGAAAACATTGTCCCATTTGTACAGGTGTAAGTCAGTGGAGCAGCCATGGTTGGGAGTTAATTGTACTGAGACACTGAACAGTTGAGAAGTATGCATTTACTAAATAGTTTGGTGCCAGGACGTTTTTTAAATTTTATAAACTAAACTATAGTGCGTTTTCGGTATTGATCTGAAACCTCTCGCTCCATATCCCTAACTTCTTGTGAGGAAGTGGTTTAGGATGGTCCTGAACCTGACCCACAGAAACAACAAAACATTTGACAGACACACAAACAAACAATACAATAAGATCTAGTGCGACACGGCTCTTTTGTTTAATTGGCCCACGGTTGGCTAACCATTTTTTTATTGCGGACTTAAAACACACGTTGCCCAAGTACGGAGGAGCTACAGATTTTAAGGTTTAAAGGAAGGCCATTTCTGCCACAAGACATTGCTGCTGAGTAAAGAAAAGAAAACGTTTGCATACAGGCTCTTAAGCCAGAAGTAAGTGGTCGGTTGTTTTCGCTATGATCAGGATTCTAGGCAGGCTTTTGAAATCGTAAATGACAGCTTCAAGTCACAACTACGATCTTGGTAGCGTGTCTCAGGCAACACTCGTGTTTTAGACCTGTTTTACCGCATGAAAGTCACTATAACGGCCACTCGTAACTTCCGAGGTGGACCGTACGTGGATCGAACTGGTGAGACCACTTCACGGTCCAACAAAAATACGAGTTTCGAAACAAGCCAGAAAAGAGTGCAAACCACAGTCCGTGGTGAAATTCATTTCGGCGTCCATCTTGTACACAAGCCCTGCATGCGTGATAGTCCCTCATTTTAAAAACTGTAGGATACGATAAATGTGTTGTCCCCGCTTCGGCTCAGAGCAGAGCAGAGGGACTGCTTTCACTGCCTCTTAACACAAAGCTCGTAGATTTATTGAACAAACAGTGCATCACATCTGGAAGATACAACTATAATTTAGACTTAGTCAGCTGAAACAAATATATCACTTACTTCTGCTTTAAATCGGCAGAGCCTGTAGTCAGCGAAAGCGCCCCTCTGGAGTAATTGTGTGTGTCAACAGCTGGGAGAAGGTACTACTAATACTTTGGTGCCAGGTCGTTTTTTATTTTAGTGTAATGTCTAAACGCAACTGATGTAAGTTGAGCACTAACATCTCTCCTTATCACTCTGGGCCACCTGAGGCTGGAGAAGTGGTTAGGATGGCCTGAACCTGACCCACAGACCTCCACATCTGGGTGGATTTGACTGACTGACAGCTGGAAGATTTCCTGTTTGTTTACCACAATTGGCCCAGATGAGGAACCAGGGATCAGAGACCTAGTAGCCTATAAGGGTGCCAAAGTCTGTGTAACAAGGAGCCAGAGGTCCATATAGCAACGATTGATACAGTGATTAAGGGTTTGTTGAAGTCCAGCTGCTGTGCTGCTTAGGCCAGACATTCCTATGGATTGTACCAGGGGGTTTAAAAACAAAGATGGCCAAGGATGACAGTTGCAGTCATTGGATCTTGGTCTGTTCATCAAGGTCACAGGTGAGTGTTTGCTAGCCTATATATCGCTTGGTTTGCACAAAAATCTGTCTGAACATAGGCTACCAGGTTGTTGGACCGTTTTTACGCCGTGGAACATACAGTGTTTCCCTGGGTCCAAAGTACTCCAACAAAAAAGAAGTGCAACAAGCCAGAAAAGAGTGCAAACCACAGCAGTGGTGGTGATAATCATTTCCAACATCTTGTTCCCCGTGATCGCATACATTTTTTAGAGATATGTGAGTATATATGTTCCCCGCTGTTGTTTCAAAGCTCTACTTATCTATCTATCATCTGCCTCTTAACACAAAGCTCGTAGATTTATAACCTAACCAGTGCTTTCTTCATTGCCTAAACCCACTAGCTATAATTTGCTGCGTAGTCAGCTGAAACAGGAAAGATGAACAACTTCTCACTCAGATTAACTGATAGTGCAAAAAATACCAAGTCACTCACAACTCCACTTCGCTGTAACGACTGTTCTCCAGACAGCTGGGGAGAGGTCACTACGGTCCTTTTGGGGAAACACTGCGGGGATGCATCAGTTAGCCTTTTGTTAGACGCAACTTTGTAAATTTGAATTCAGCAAGGCTAAATCTTTTCATCTTAGGTGTCTTATCTTTTCCTCTGTTGAGTGGATCACTGGGGGAGAGACTGTTGCGTAAAAAGCCAACGTTAAGCAGCAGCTTACTATGAAGGTAAGGTTGGAGATCCTATTTTGTTGTCAGGTGACACCTAGTGGCCGCAGATCAGACAACAACAGATCCAATGTAAGGGTGCCAAAGTCTGTGTAACAAGGAGCCAGAGGTCCATATAGCAACGATTGATACAGTGATTAAGGGATGTGGAAGTCTGCTTTTTTAGGAGACATTCCTATGGATTGTACCAGGGGGTTTAAAAACAAAGATGGCCAAGGATATTGTGGAGATTGCATCGGTGTTGGTCAATACATTAGGTCTACAGGAGGGAACCCTTGCTGGCCATTCAAGGTATTACCTAATAACAAATCAGTCTGAACCATAGGCTACCATTTATGTTTTTGCCGGGAGCATACCTATGTTCCCTGGGTCCTATGTTCCCCAATCGGGGAATATAGGACCCTCTTTTTGAAAAAGGGTCCTATGTTCCCAGTTTTTCCCAAAAAGGGTTGTTCCCCGGTCGCAATCACATTACTGATGACACGGTCAACATCAAGTGCATTTTTGTTGAGACTTGATAAGCCATTTTATTTATTGCTGTTGCGGTCAATCTCGAGGTTTTATATAGTGCAATCTTTTTCTATCTGGACTGTCTATTACTGGTCTTTTTGTGATTAATTCCAACCAACTTTTTGATTGCCTAAACCCAAATATAAATATATTCCATTTACACTCAAAAAAAAGTCATTAATTCAGCTTTTGCACTCAATGTTAATAGTTCAAAGGATAGGCCGACTCGGCCCCACTCACAACTCCACTTCCAGGTTATGGGTACAAAAAGTTTTGCATGTTCCTCGGGTAAACCTTTTATACCGGTTTGATAGCCATTAAGGCCAGTGAACATAGGAGCCTTTTTAGAAAATGAGCTTTGTTTTTTCCCAATGTCAGCTCAAGGCTAGGTGTATTTCCCCTTTATATCCAGTCTTTACTCAACATTAAAGTAGCTATGCGTAGCTGTTGCTAAAGCTCAAACAAAACACAAAAAACATTATCAAAAATACATTTTGAAGTTGTTGGAGATCCTATTCTAGAGCATTTTTTACAAAATTGATTGACCAGCTAAACAACATAAGATCCAATGTATTTGCCTACCACATTTTTTCTTTTTAAAAATAGGTGATCATGATAGCCATCTTATCTCTAGACTTGATGTTGTGGTTTATTAGGGCAAAGAAACATGTTTTCCGCCATCATGTGAAAAAGCTGGCGGACAGTTATCGATGCTGCGCAGTGACACACGACAGTATCGTGGAAAGCCGCATCACTCACATTGGGATTGCATTAGATCACGCCACAAGCGCGATACCCTCCCAGCTTCACCTTGATGTGAACTCAACGCTGAACAAGCATTGCATGAGACTTCAGAGAGAAGTTTGAGGAAAGGGGCTTGGACTTTTGCCATGTTTTAAAGTGTGGCCTGATAGAACTGTTTTTCCTGGATCTCCAACCCTACCTTTAACTTTGTATCTTTTTTTCTATATCCCATGAAGGTAAAAATGGCAAATATTAATTTATTCAGAGAATTATTTAGAACTTTCGGGTAAATGAAAAATGTTAATAATTTAGAAAATATTCAGAGAATTTGAATGAAATTGGAAACATTTAACACCAGATGGAAAAACTAAAAAAAAAAGACCAAAAATTATGATTATGAAGCCAGTCTCAGTTTTGTGTCTCTCAGGAAGTCATTACTGCCGTGCAGATTCAGCTTCAGTGGATGGTAAAACACCAGAGTGTGGCGATAAAGCAGATTCAAAAGCCATATGTTTTACAGATAGAACTGTGTACTTTGATCATTGGATCAAAACTACCAGTCCTTTGGGATAACATGGTTTGGCAGAGTCTGACAGCAGCCAGTGGAAAGCATTATATCTCTGAAAAGCCTTGGTGCTAAAAATAAATCTCATTGTTATGCACGGCCACAAATGGCTCTTCATCCTCCTTAGAAAAATATGTGTTTAATAGGTGTCTGTATTAGAAGTTTGTCTTGCCTCTGCATTGAGTGTGTTTCTAATAACCAGCCAGGTGTTAGTTGAAAGTGTAAACATAACAGCTGGTGTAAATCTGATCTGGATGAAATCTAGATAGATCAAAGTGAACGAGAAACATGATGCTGTCTCTAACAGCCCAGGGCAACGTTCTACCTGCTGTTTTAAAGTGACAGGAGGTTAAATTCAGACTATTTAAAGGGATAGTTCACCCAAAATTGAAATTTCACTCATTGTCTACTCACCCTCATGTCGACCAAGGGCTGAGAGAAGTTTCAGAGTCCTCCGTGGCTTCTCTGAGTTACAGGGGGTCTCGGCGTAGCAGTGAATGTCCATATAACGGTTGCAAATGGATACCAACTGTCTTCGTAACAAAAAGACACACCAAAAAACATCCAAATACCTCCATGCTGCTCGTATGTAATGTCCGTCTTGTATTGAAGCCCCGAAATGCGAAATTGTCCCGAAAAAAATTAAATAAGTCCAGCTTGTTTTGTAGCGGAAGCTTCCCGGTTCGTCAAATTTGGACGAACTGGGAAGAAATTTGACAAATTAATTTTTTTTCGGAACAGTTTCGCATTTCGGGGCTTCAATACAAGACAGACATTACATACGAGCAGCATGGAGGTATTTGGATGTTTTTTGGTGTGTCTTTTTGTTACGAAGACAGTTGGTATCCATTTGCAACCGCCATATGGACATGCACTGCTACGCCGAGACCCCCTGTAACTCAGAGAAGCCACGGAGGACTCTGAAACTTCTCCCAGTAGATAATGAGTGAAATTTCAATTTTGGGTGAACTATCCCTTTAAGGCTTTTGCTGCTGGTGCCACAGCTTCCTCCCACACTCCAAAGACCTTATTTCTAGCATAAAATACGATCATTTACTCAGCCAGATAACTTTCGTGTCATTACAAGTCGTTCAGACGAAATTAGCTCCAGCCGAGACCCGCGTATATCTGTATAATGCGAGTCTACAGGGCAGCAGAATGCAGCCTCTAAATAACACATTATGCATTATGCATTATGAGATGACATCATCCAGGTCAGAGGTTAGTAGGTCAACCTACAGACCCCGGATGTTGATAACAGCTAACCCCGGACTCAGAGGGGAATAGCACTAGCATATCAAAATATTGGTGAAATGAACAAGTTTCGTGGCTGATAATGTGTTATTTAGAGGCTGCATTCCGCTGCCCCTAACCCTAACCCTGTAGACTCGCATTATACGGATATACGCGGCTCTTGGCTGGACCTAATTTCGTCTGAACGACTTGTAATGACACCAAAGTTATTTGGGTGATTAAATGATCGTATTTTATGCTAGAAATAAGGTCCAGATTGTAAAAAACGACAATTCCCCTTTAACATGGTGACTCCATACCAGGTGATGTGAGTGTGTGTGGTTGTTTGTCCCCACATTTGAGATCCAGTTCCCCAGTAGACAGCATTTAGAGGTGGTCAGGGCCACATTCGTTCTGCACTAATATATACATTTGGAGCGGCGATGTGAGTGACATCAGGTACATATGGAGACTAATTCTAATCCCAGATGTGAACTAACTTGCTTACAGCTGTCCACTCAGGAACAGCCCACCTGAGATGCATGTTAGTGCCAGATGTGAACCAGGCCTCAAAATGGCCAGACAAAGTTTCTTCTCTGAAAGTTTTCAAAAGGAATATTCAGTGGCATGAGATTCGCCCAAAGACTAACTGTATGGCCTCAATTCAGGCGTCATGTTTGGAGGAAACCAGACATGATGCTTAGAACAAACTTTGCTTGTGGAGGCTTCTCCACACAGGAGCTCAGCCAGGGCAACCATCAGGTTCTTGGTCACCTCACCTCCCTCTCCAAATTGCTCAGTTGGCCAGGTGATAACATTAGAAAGAGTCCTGGGGCCTCATTTATCAAAGAGGGTGTAAAACTGCTACTAAAGTTTTGCGTACGGCGAAAAGACGAAAGTGGCGTACACCCGAAATATTTACACCTTTTTCAGATCAATCAAACTGTGCATATGCACAACTCCCCGCAATAAATCACACCGGACCCAAGAATGGTGCACACGTGAACACACCTCTTACTCCGCCCCCGGAACGCCTATATACAACTATATATGGTCAGCACGTGCATATTTAATTAGCCATGTGCGCTCTGTGGAGCGGCAACAAAGTGACAACAAAGTGACAACGAGGTGGGCGGAGGACTGGGGAAAAAAGCGGAACTGGATAGATGGATAGATCCCAAATTTGGCGGAGAAAAGTGCGTACGCACAAAACGGGGGGAAAAGGGTGTAAAAAAAGGTGTATCCACAATGATAAATGAGGCCATTGGTTGTTCCAAAGGGGTTTGACATAAACGGAAACTTCGGTTTTTTTCAACCTGGGCCCTGTTTTCATATGATTTTCTGTATACGTGAGTGATGGATAATACAATTGACCTATGGCTAAGCCACGCCCCCAAACGCGATGAGCCAATCACAGTGCGCAACTGCGCATAGCTAGCTCGGACATTCTCTGCTTCCACGTCCATTGAAATGCATTGCAGTTAGTCAGTTTTCATTCGTTTTTATATGTTTTTTCTTGACATTTTAAGTTTAAAATGGTCAAACGGTGTGCATGGGGTACATGCAACTCCGACACTAGGTATCCTGAGAGGCTGGGCCACGGGGGGGATTTTTTTTACCTTTTCCCAAGCCACATCTCAACCGACAACACCAACTAAACGTGGATAAAATGAACAAGGATGTCTACATCTGTTCTAAGTTAAGTCAACAACGTATTTGAGGCAACATATTGTCAGAGATGTTTAGATGTTAGCCAGTATCACAACTAAGCATAAAGTCCGCTAGCTTAATGCTAACGTATAGTGTAAAACTCCATAGACAGGGTAACAGAAATTAGCCCGTCGCTATCGGCATTTCGCTGCAACCGACAGCCAAAGTTCGCCCTATAAACCTGCATTTTTTTCACACTGACAGGCTCAGATAGTTACAATGAGTGTCCGACAACAAACTAGAAAGGAGAAATGAACGCATGTCTCCACCTTTAGCGCGTCTTTTCTTTGGCTGGCAGTAGTCATCCCCGGTCAAAGTGGCTGCAGACCCTGTGGATTTCTAGCGTGCTGAGATCTGGACACAAATCACAACAAACAGCGACCTCCAGCTAAAGGTAGAGACATACGTTCATTTCTCCTTTCTAGTATGTTGTCGGACACTCATTGTAACTATCTGAGCCTGTCAGTGTGAAAAAAATGCCCGTTTATAGGGCGAATTTTGACGGGAGCCACTTGCCCGGTTGAAGAGCGTTAGCTGGGCTGCAGGCTGCCTGCCCGGCTCAATACTGGAGCCACCTCAGTAAAAGTATTATCCATCACTCACATATACAGAAAAACATATGAAAACAGGGCCCAGGTTGAAAAAAAACCAAAGTTTCCCTTTAAGCACATTCCTAGTAGTCTCCATCCACACCTGATCTCCATTTTGCCAGAAACACCACATCCTACCGCAGCATGATTCAGTATCCAGTCTCCCTGTTGTGTTCTACGTCCAGCTCTGCGTTTTGTCTGCTTCCCATCTGTGGAATCATCTGATCCCCCAACTAATCTCACTGTTCTCCCCATGTGCAACAGCATCATCCGTCAAAGAACCCCCACCGCCACCCCCACCCCCACCCCACCTCCACCCACTGCGTACAGTCAGCCAGCCACTGCCCAGTCCCTTCCCCTTCCCCAACAACTGCTCTTCTCCATATTTGCAATAAGGCAAGGCAAGGCAAGGCAATTTCATTAGTATAGCCCGTTTTTACAAACAGTTTGTCTCAAAGGGCTTTACATGGCATCATACTAACAACATCCAACCTGCCCTTAGAAAGTCTGTCTTTCACCTCCTACCTCTGGTTTGTGTTCTTCTGTGCAGATTAAGAATGACAAAACCTTTAATGTTTTTTTTTTGTTTTTTTTTTAATTAAACTTTTTGAGTACATAGCCTACAGACAAAAGACACACAGTACAAACCACATAGCAACAATAACAACAACGAAACACAGACATTTCACAACAACATCACATAAAGGGGAAATATACAGTGCATGCCAAGTATGATTTCAGATCAAAATAAGACACACAGAACAAGAAAGAGAACACAGACATATTTAACTACTTTTAAAGTCCTTCAGAACATTTGTGATGATAACAGGCACTTCCACACCTGGTTCCAAATGTCCCCGATCCTGAACCCAGTGTCATTCAACGTGTCTGCCACCCGCTCCATACCCAGGAGGTTCAAAAATTCAGAAACCCACTCCTCCAATGAAAAACATCTTGGTCTATGAACTTTCCAGTTCGTCAGAATCATTCGCTTCGCAGCCAAAAAGGCCAAACCAGTCATCCTGTTGAGCAGCTCTGTGTCTCAACAGACAGACAGCTGGACATGGTACAATCTCAATATCAACGAACCTTGAAATTAATTTACAGACTTCTGTCCAAAAAACATTTAATTATAGGACACTGCCACAACATATGAACCAGCGTTCCCACTTGTCCGCAGTTACGCCAACAAAGGTTCGAAGCACTGGGATCTATGTTTTTAAGTCTAGAGGGAGTGATGTACGGAAAAAAAACCTTTTAACCTTTAATGTTACTCAACCGATTTGGACGGATGTGTCCAATCAGCTGAGTTTTGCAGGTGAACTACAGTCATGCATTGTCATGATGTTGTATTAGAAGTTGAATGGGTCTGGCTTTTTGGTTGCTTTGTATGTGAGACAGGCATATGAGCTAGGGAGAATTTATAATAATAATAATAATAATACATTTAATTTAGAAAGCACTTTTCATGTACTCAAAGACACTGTACAGGAAGTAAAAAGTAACACAAGAAGCAGAAAGCATTAAAACATAAAGACAAGAAAACAATTAAGAATAAAACAGGCAACAATAAACATTAAAAGCATGTCTTATATTATAACATAAAGGACAGTCAGTGTTAAAGAAATAAAGGCTTCTGTTTTGTTTTGTTTTGTTTTTCTTTTAACACATCCACTGATTGTTTGTGTGAGGCTTGCTTGGGGACTGTAAATTCATAAACAGAACATGTGCAACCTAGCTGCATATGTGTAACACATGGAGCACCTAGAAGTAGAAGTAATGCAGCATGTGCATTGTTCCTCCAACATGAAAACAGAGAAGAAGAGAGTGTTGGGGTTTGATCAGTCAGCGGCACGAGACACTTCATTCCTCTAAATGACAATTCCATACCCTTTATTCCCATGACCTCAAACCGAGGTCAGAACATTTCTCTAACCATCTTCACATTGTTCCACTGTTTACCCCGGAGAGGGAGAAGCAGAGGAGCAGAGAGCGGCTGTGAGAGGCTGAGAGGTTTACACCCACTGTGTGTTCCTGAGAAAGGTCCTGAGCCTTTCACCTGATCCTTCTGCAATGTTATAGCAGGTTAAAGCAGAAGTAAGTGGAATATTTGTGTTAATATACTGTAAGTCTTAAATAGTTGCATCTTCCGACAGCAATCACTTCTATAGAGTGTTTGGTCTGAAACACGGGTCTGTCAGTCACTCTGCTCTGCTCTGAGCCGAGGAGAAAACTTTCCTTGTATCCTACAACCTTTATCCAATGAGGAGAGAGAACGGCATAAAGGGACGGTCCTCTCTGTGTGTGCAGCCAAGGGATGCGCGTGAATGTGGTGACGTAGGGACGAGGGCGGGGACTGCTAACTCCATCGGCTGACAGGAAGTTAGCCAAAACCACCGGATCGCTTACTTCTGCTTTAATTAAACATAGAGCACAAGTTACACACAGTATTTACGTGGAATCAGCCAATCAGATGGTACATTATGACCGTGGATGTCCAATTTCACTATAGCCCTTTACTGTAAATAACAGCTTACTTCTTATTTCCTCTGAGGTAGGTTTCAGTTTGTTAAGATCATCTCATTCCAAACTTAAAAACAAGACTTTTTACAAAGTTGTTAGGGTTTGGAGTAACTGGACCCAGATGCAGGTATGATGAAAGTTAAACAATGTATTTTACTCATGAGAATGAGTTTAAATACACAGGTACACAGACACAGGAGGTAATCACAGGAGAGCCAGCACAGGAAGAAAAGACATAGGGAATATCACAATAAGACAGAACAAACAGGAAACCAGAGACAAACCATGTCTTGTCCATTTTTTCTTACAGTTTTTCCCAATATGTATCTGGACAAATATGGCATAATGCTTTAGAATCTACAATACAGTCATTTGAATGAATGTGCCAGACAGGATCCAGGAAGCTGGTGGGAAGATGGAATTGTAAAACAACTATCTATTGACCTAATGCCATATTTCTATTAACCATGACCATGACTAATATCAGCAGTGTTTAGTATTGTAACCATGATGACAAGTAGTTCCGTGACTAAACATAAGCAGAACCTGGTCTTGTCTCATCAAAAAACCTTTTGCTGACTGACTGACTGACTGACTGACTGACTGACTGACCGACCATATTTCCACAACTGGTTTCAGTTTCAGTTTAGTTGATTTGAAAGGGACAATGCACATTAATAAACATTGTATTAAAAAACACACACATGTAAATGCACTCGAATTAGCTGAATAAGCTAGTTTTCATCGATTGTCCCTCTGCCAGTTTGTATAAGGCAACCTTTAAAAAGAACAACAATGGAATAAAATATTGTACCACATACACATACTAACTGTCCATAAATACATACATAATAAATTCACATTTGGACGACAACAAGATGATGTGTGTCCACGTTAGTAATACACATTTGGACAACAATAACAACATCAGTGCTCACATCTTTGGGTGTCTACAAGCCAGTTCTTAACATTTGTTTGGAATGAGTGATATGATGGAGATTCTCTGATCTTCTGATGCTTTGAATGAGAACACAGCCTGGCTGAATGTGCTGTTCTTTAACGGGATTACGCAATCTTTTTTTGTCGCACCTTGCGTAGTTCTAATAGCAGAGGATTTGAACTTAATAAAACTGGATAGTGGAGGAGGAGCTGAGCCCTGCATGATCTTGTATACTGGTCAGTTGGGAGTCTCATCAAGACTTTTTTGTTTGTTTATTTGTTTCCTTTTTTGATTGGACCATGTATGGATGACAATCTGGGGTTATGGGCTACACCTGGTGTTAGTAGGGGAGCACTTCCAATACACGGAGCCTCAACTCCATTACAGCAAGTACTTTCATCAACTGTATCATTGTTAATAGTAGAATAAGACATATAGAGCAAAGAGAGCAGAGAGTGGTCATATCAGTCCGCTATACACACTAGAACGTCCGATAGGAAACGCCAACAACAAGAAATGGTTTAATATTCTTACTGCAGCACAGCTATAAAAGCCCTACATTTAAAAAAAAGAAAAAAGATCAGTAGACTTGGCATAAAAGACTTGGTTTAAAAGATGTGAGAATTAACCAGGCAGGGAGGGTCTAATTAAAATACTTTCAACTTGCAAGTTAAAGAATCCAGTGTTTTTGGAGCTTGACCCCTAGAGGTGGTGGTGATGTACTGCAGACACTAATGTGTGACAGGGGGCTTGGAGGGAGAGATGGGATGCAGAAAGTACCCGATCAAAGCAAACATCAGAATTCTTCTTCATAAGTAGGCAGCCAGCAGTCAGCATGCAGAAAGCCTCTCTGACAGACTTGTTTTGAACTGACCATCCCATGTTTCAGAAGTCTGCTCCAGAAAATGTTGCACATTCTGTTCAAGCTCTTTGAGCCTTCAGCTATAAAACAAAGTTAAATACAAAGGTTTTTATTATGCTCTGTATCTTTGATTGGTGTTGACAGTAGTTTTTACACAGTACAACTAAGTTTTATCAGTTTGTTCATAAAAGCTGCACCTCTCCATGGCCTAACCTAACATCTCTGTGCAACAAAAGGAATTGTTCATACATAATGCTTCATATGTATAGATATCTGATGTACTATATCTTATGTTCATTCTCTTATATTCAACTTTTACTGCTGTGGAGGAAGCAAAGTCGAGTCAAAAAAATCGGATCTATCTGATCTATCTATCTATCTATCTATCTATCTATCTATCTATCTATCTATCTATCTATCTATGCTGACTGCAAAAATCCAGCTAAAATTTTATTGAATCTCGGAGTGATTATAATTCCATTGTTTTTGTAACAGTATTTGTAAGTTGCCTCTTAATAAAATAAACGCTCTTCCATCAGAGATATTCCCACAACAACGGAGCAGCAGAGTTTAGCTATTTAAGAATCGAAATGTTGATTTATGATACTAATACTCTGCAACTGGGACATCCCAGTGTGACCTGATTCTTATAGCACCTGTGTTTTCTTTTGATAATGATAACTTTCCTCCGCGTAACAGTGACTCCACCCTACCTGGCGTCTGTCTGTCTACTATGTCCTTTTTATCATCATCTGACCGCTGGATTAACAATCAGAGCAGATTATAGCTATAATAAAGCCCAAAACACCGGTTCAAGGGTCATCTCCTCTGCACTTACAGCACAGCGTTTTGATTAATGTGCTGCTAAAACCCGATTCATCTGTCCCGTAGAGTCATAACTGATAACTAAACTGGATATTTATTCAAATCCAAAAGCAAAGCATCAGTGAATTCATCCCATAACAACAAGTCTTATTTCAAAATGAGACGCTTGTTTGCTTTTTTGAAGATTTTAAAAATGCATCGACACTAAACAAGGAAATCTCTCGTGAATACTATATATAAGATAGTAATAATAATAATAAGTTATCATATTTGTCTGAGGCTACCAATTTTATTTTAATAAGTCCTCTGCACCGAGCTCCACATCGGCCAATTTGGAGCCATTAGGCCTGTAATGATTTACTTCCAAACCCGCAAACATCAAACAGCGGAGCACAATGAGGGTCTGGCTGCTGTCTCTGCCTGTACGTCTTTAATTCTCCATAACAAAAGTACAAAGGCCGAGACGGAGACCAAAGGCTTTACCCCTAAATACATTTAACACCTCTCGGGGCCGCGGCGCCGCGCCGGGCCGACGCGCACTGCTCGGCCTGTCTGGAGCGGCTGCGATGGGCCAGAGGAGGAGAGAGGAGCAGCCCTGGGGGGGGGGGGGGGGGGGACACAGACAGTAACAGGGTGGGAGGGAGGGGAGGAGAAGGGGGGTGTTTGTTGGGACAGAAACACCTCATCTTCTCACTGAGTGTCTGAACGGGCCTGGATGAAGTGTGTGTTGGAGAGTGTCAAAAGACGCCTGGGCCAGTGTCTCCACGGTGGCTGACTGTGAAGCGGAGCTGCCTGCTGGACTGGAGGGGAGAAGAAACACGGGACCACCGAGGGAAAGGAGGATTTAAAATATATATATACATATATATTTTTACACCTTTACAGCAGAAAAACAACCTGATGTGTGAGTAATCGTTTTGAGCAAACTTTATTACCGAGACCCAATCAATTCCTCAAGTTGAGTTTCGTTGCAAAACAAATAGGAACAAAAGTTTTTACAGTTACAGTTTTACAACAAAAAAAGAAAGTAAAAGAGAAAGAGAAAAAAATCCAAAATGGCCTATTTTATACAGCTGAGAAACAGAAGTAAGTTATGTCTATTTGATTTATACTTTTGATTAAAGCCATACTTCCTCATTGTTCAACAGACCCCAACTCCTCTAGGTAGGTCTTGTAAAAAAATATATAATTAATTTTTTTCCATCTGACCATATTATGACCTAATATGTAGAAAAGTGGTTCCATTTGCCATAAATGTTTTATGGTTATAAAAGGCATAAATTAGCATACATTACTGCACCAAATCAGGACATTTTCATGCTTTTTGCGTTATATGGATTAAATAAATCTATATCTATATTTATGGTAAAAACCTCACCCAGAGTCAAAAGGAGAAAGAAATGTACAGTAGTCCCTGTGTTATCCTACACAGTAATACCACAAACATCAAACTGTTATGAAACCCTTAACAGACTCATCTGTGGTCTGGGAGAAGAAGTGCTGATTAAAAACATTCTGTCAACAACAATGAGCCTTATGTAGGTTAATGAAAATCCACTGTCTTCAACACAGGCTGCAAATATTTAGTGCTACTTCCTGGAACATGTCATAGTTCAGTGAGAAACTTTCCAAACAATGGACAAATAATGACATGGCACGCTGATAAAACTTCAATTTAGAGCCAGATCATCAGGGTAAAACATTAAATATCCTGTCACTGTCTAATTTGATGAAGCCTACTGTATTTCTGAGCCTGAGTTGCAGTCTTAGTTTCCACTAGACCAGCTGGTGGATTAATATTAGGCCCTATTATTATTATGAATGCGCCACGTGCCTTCTGTGAGCTCGTGCCTCTGGTCTTATATCATTTCAGTGGCGGAGGGCAGACTGACGCCGGTGGCGGCCGTGGCCCGCGAGGAGCCGCACGAGCCCTCTCAGCGCAGCGTCTTCCTGGACCAGAGCCGGCGGCACCGGACGGCGTTCACGCGAGAGCAGCTGTCCCGTCTGGAGCAGGAGTACGGCAAGGAGAGCTACGTGTCCAGACCCCGGCGCTGCGAGCTGGCCACCGCGCTCAATCTACCGGAGACCACTATAAAGGTACCAACACAGTGCGGTTCTTCAGTGTTTTACCCTCAAACCACTAAGGCATCAATATTAGCCTATATTATTATGATTATACATTTCTGAACACATTTCATATTTATATAGGGACCCATTAGTTTCGACTCATACAAAGACACTGTTAAAATTATATTAAAACTATTTTAAAAATCAGTTTGAGAACATAAATCTAACTTTAAACAATGTGCCCTCGACAGTGATATGGAAATCATTTTGGCTACTGCAAAACACAACAACATATAGGCTATTGCATAATAACAACAACAACATATAGGCTATTGCATAATATGATACAGAACACAGAATTTGTGCTACTTGCATAAACTTTAATGCAGTGGGTTGGTCCATGACTAAGACAGTAGAAATAAATCTGCACTGTAACCCCCGAAGCCAGTTCATTTTTCAGTCATTCACAACACAAGATGTAGTGAGAGCATTACCCTATACCTGTACTATAATGATTTTAAAAAAACTCACCTGCCATTAACTTGTGGTACTCAGAGTCAGTTTAGTGCTTCACTGGATAATTGAGAACCAGATTAAGCAAGCAACTGTACTGGTTGATAGTGCAGTCATTTTTTGTTTGTCTCTTTATCTGGATGGATATTTTTGTCACAGATTTCTCTGTCATCATGGAACTGTGGGCTATATGTTTATTCTGACACAGTTTAAAACCTGAGACTTACAGTCGATCTCTGACTTTGGAAGCAGTTAACAAAATAATCTCGAGGTTCACAGGTTAGTAGTTTCAACTATAGTTCATTAAGCTTTTAACAGGTTGAGAATAAAACTAGAAATTCATGAGTATCCTTTGCATAACAGAATTGTTAATCATAACAACAAAAAGCACGAGTTTCAGGAATAATACACCCACCAACAAGCATTAAAATGATCTAATTTTCTTTTATGTCATTTCTACTAGTGGCTTTTGGGGGGCGGTAACGTGGTATAATGCACCACAGAAGAGCAACAAAAAATGGTCTGGCATAATTAGAGCTTTAAGTCAGTGTTATACTTTCCACATGTGAACGCACGCGAGGGTCCGTGTGAGGTAAATTTCATCATCAGTGGGTGTAAGCCAGGCATGTCTGTGAACCCACCGCTTTGTTGCGTCTGTGTGAAGTCGTCACCACATCACACGGAGGAGCACTAACTGTCCATGTGCTCCTCCAAAGCAGACCAGAAGGAAATATAATAATAGCAACAGCGTGGTGTCTGCAGCTGTCGGTGTGTGTGCCCACAGGGGATTAGAACCGAGGCCTTTAGGTGGGCTCTGTCTTATTATCTGATCTTGCAAAGGGTTTCTGTGTTTCCTGTTTGTGGTATTCAAATCAATACCGTCTTTATGTGGCGTATATTCTTAAAGCAAACCGAGGGCCATGAATTATTCCAGCATAGGGATAGTCCACTCATTCAGAGAGAGAGGGAGGAACTGGTGGGTGCTGTTATTATATTTAGGCAGGTAATGCCATGCAGCAATGCATGGCATTGTTATCTGTTTTCTTATTTCTCTCTTTTTTTTACTGATATACATAACTGCTGCTAGCACTCTGGCCTCTCTTGTATTTATGCAGGTTGCTATCTGTTTTCTTATTGTTGTAACTGCTGCCATTACTATGTCTTTTTTTAACTCACGCAGGTAGCTTCCTATTGTTGTTTTTTGGTATGGTATGTCTGTCAGTCTTTAAATGTGAGGACTACAGATTGAAATTAGCTCTAAGATAAATCTGGCACATTTACATGACGTGATGTGCGCATCACTTATTGTCCATTAATGTGCATTGTCCTCGTCAAATAAACAATAAATGAAAATGAAACAGGTATAGCCATGGCACGAATATACCTCTATACTAGCCCACTCTGGTCTAAGTGTTTTGGTTTCAGTCTCAACACACCTGTGTTCCAGTTCTTCAAATTCGGCCTCAACAAAGTTTTTGTGTGAGAATCCCCACACAAGTTTTTTGACATTGATGGTCCACCCCGTTTTCATTCATTCAATAGTCTGCATGTGTGTGTGTGTGTGTGTGTGTCCATGTGGAGGTAGTGTGCAGTAAAAACTTGGTCTGATCATGAATATTTGCCTGCATAACAGATGGACAAAATATAACTGTCCACTTCATTCATTCATTCTAGTTTGTATTTAGTTTGATGTTATAATTGCTGGTTTACATGCCATCAGAGCAGGGAGAGACAATGAGAGAGATAACGGCAGCAAATTGTTTCACAGTTTGGGAAGTAGGCTATTTGTTAGATTGCTTTCCGCATGTTAAATAATATCAAAGACATTACCTTTAATAAATAAGACAACTGGCCTGTTGGCTGTGGCCAGTATACAAAAATACAGATTCAGGTGAAACAGTTACAGTGGAAACACACTGCCTGCCATGTGAATATGACATCAACAGGTCTCTGCTCTGATGCAGCCGCAAATATGTGACACGCACTTCTCACATGGCCAGCGTGTCCACTCTAACCTGTTAACATGTTAGCAGAAATGAAAATCCATCCGCTCCCCGGCCTCCACAATCATGCATACTGTGTGTTCCCAGCTTCGTAACCAGGCTCATAAAACATTTAAACAACATTGTTCCTCTTACTTGTTTTTGAGACGCATTACCATGTTTTCATTAATGACTTTATTAATGGAGGCTGTGAGAGAGCCGGGAACCAAAATGTGAGAAAATCCCTGTCTGTTTCTTTGATATGGTTTATCTGGTGTATCCATACACTCAAACAGAAGAATAATAACTATTTTCCACAGAACAACAAAAAAAACATGATCATAGTTTCCAAATTATGTCTTTTTTTCACAGATTAGTTAGAAAATGATAATTAGTGAGCAGTAGAGGTGTAGGCCTATAGCTTACCTTTAGAAAAGCTAGGCTAATCATAACCACCTGCTTCTAGTCTATATGCTAAGATAAGCTAATTACGTTCTAGCCCCATATGGAACATCAACATGTCTTATATATGTCCATCAGTGATTTTAAGGTCTTGTGAAATCCTACTGTCTCACCTCATTTGTTCACACACAGTTCCTTTGCTTATAGACAAAAAAACATCAGGTCAAAAAAGAATCAGAGACAGCGACTCACCTCCATGATTACACTCCTTTGACATTTCCTGTGAATGTGAGTTTCTCATCCTCTCTTGTCATTTCAATCAGCACAGAAGATTGAGTAGTGACAGGTTTAGCAGCATCTAACATTTGATGCAGAGGCCCACTGACCCACTGCAGCAGCTTTAATATGTAGTAAATGCAGCCACCTTTCTGGCAACTACTGGAGAGTCTTTTATGAAAGAGCAGGAATGCGAGGCGAGGCCTTGTAAACGCCACCACCTGACGTTTTAGAAGCGCACTCTTCCGGGAGATTCTGTGAGTAAAATAGTTGAGGACTGGACAGACAGGCACACACACACACACACACAACTTGTCAGCTTCAGTTTAAAGTTTTAAGAAGGTGGAGACATCTGAAGTAGACAAAACAAAGTGAAAGGGTATAATGCAGTTGGAATATAAATTCAGTTCACTTTTATAACAGTTTGTAGATTGACCATGAAGATTAGTTAAAATAGTTTGTGTTTGGCAGTCAGTAGAATAATCGACTAACTTTAATATTTGCCCAATATTTTAGTTAACATTACCATCATCTTCAGCTGCACTTTGCATTCAGCATTCTCTAGCACAGTGTTTCTCAACCTTGGGGTCGGGACCCCACGTGGGGTCGCCTGAAATGTCTAGTAGTAATTGATATTGATGATTTTTTAACTAATTATTATTCTTTTTAAATTATGATTAAAAACACCACACTCAATCTTAAACAACTGTATTCTATACTTTCTCGAATATAAATCAAGTTTAAATAAAATGCAGCATTTAAAAATATCTGAGCTGGTGCATCTTGATTGATGGCCACGATCATGTGACTGCACATGATGGCGGGGTCGCCAGAAATTTGTGATGTCAAAAATGGGGTCACGAGCCAAAAAAAGGTTGGGAACCACTGCTCTAGCAGCTACCATGCTAACGATCATGAAGATATTAAAGCAGAAGTAAGCGATCCGGTGGTTTTGTCTAACTTCTTGTCAGCCGATGGAGTTAGCAGTCCCCGCCCTCGTCCCTACGTCACCACATTCACGCGCATCCCTTGGCTGCACACACAGAGAGGACTGCCCCTTTATGCCGTTCTCTCTCCTCATTGGATAAAGGTTGTAGGATACAAGGAAAGTTTTCTCCTCGGCTTACAGCAGAGCAGAGTGACTGACAGACCCGTGTTTCAGACCAAACACTCTATAAAAGTGATTGCTGTCAGAAGATACAACTATTTAAGACTTATATTAACACAAATATTCACCTTACTTCTGCTTTAATATAACCTGATAAACATTAGCATGTTAGCATTGTAATTGTGTAATTTTTGCACATAACATACATAAAAACATATGGGATGCATGCATAGTGTCCGTAATGTAGGGTAGGGTGTGTATGCTGGATGACATCAGTGTATGTTGTAAGGTGCATGAGCTCTAAACAGTGCAGGCCAACATTACTAGAGGGGAGGACTGCAGGTGGAGAGAGGGAGAGAGGGGGACAGTGAGCTGAACAGGAAATATTATGCTAATATAATCAGCCACTCTGATCTGCCACCTCCTCTGTGTAGTTAGAGAGCATCATTACAATGAATTCCGCTCCATTTATGTACTGACCACAGTCGTGTTTATAGAGTTCACAGCAACAGAAATGTTTTTTCTTCCTTTTTCAGAGAAAATCCAGTGGCAAAAAAGTTATCTGTTCTACTGCACCTCAAATTTGCCTCCTCCTGTTATGTCTAAAAGTTGACCATATAGTTTTGTCACGGTGGAAAGACTGAAATGTGCTGGGTGCTGAGTGAATGTCAGGGTTTTGATTCTGCAGGTGTGAAGTTGCTCTTCATGATAGGGTTATTTCAAACCTTGTTACAGTGTATCATGCCATACTGGTTAAAAGTGTTGGTAGGAAACAGAACACCACCCTCTGGTGTTGGGAGTTAAATGTGTTGTCTGTCGTACTCTGCTGCCCATGCAGGGTCAGAAGGAGAGAACAAATTACACCTTAGAGTCATTACATTGGTCACTTGTCAGCTTATGTTTTTATTTAATTTAAAATTTTAATTCTAATACTTGTTTTTAAACCACTGCATCGTCTTGCACCAGCATATTTAGGCCATGCTTGCAGCATATGAACAAGATTGTTATTTGTTCTGAATGCAGGATTCAAACCTCCTAAAAGGCAGCTTTCAGCTTTAATTTAATTTAATAGGTTTATTTGTATCTGTGACAATGTACAAAATAACATTAGTCTTGAGATGAGAAAAGATGCCTTGTAGCAGATTTAGCTTACTAGATACTTTCCATCCGTAGTCCCTAGAAAGGTGAATAAGAACAATAGAAAGATAAAAATCATCAATTTACATAGCAGACCAAACATCCATACACATGTGCATATATACACCCACTCACACATCACAAAATTGCCAAAGTTAAAAAAAAAAAAAAAAAAAAAAAAATTAGGCTCAAGATTAAAGCAGAAGTAAGCAGAATGTTTGTGTTAATCTAAGTCTTAAATAGTTATATCTTCAGACAGCAATCACTTCTATAGAGTGTTTGGTCTAAAACACGGGTCTGTCAGTCACTCTGCTCTGCTCTGAGCCGAGGAGAAAACTTTCCTTGTATCCTACAACCTTTATCCAATGAGGAGAGAGAACGGCATAAAGGGACGGTCCTCTCTGTGTGTGCAGCCAAGGGATGCGCGTGAATGTGGTGACGTAGGGACGAGGGCGGGGACTGCTAACTCCATCTGCTGACAGGAAGTTAGCCAAAACGACCGGATCGCTTACCTCTGCTTTAATGCTGATATAACTGGTTTCTTATGATCCATTTTTTGGACTTCCCAAGAAAAACCATTGAAGTCTGTACAGAGTTTCAGATTAGTTGGGAGATTGTTCCATGATTTGACAGATTTAAAAGAAAAAGCAGCCTGAGCAAAGGCAGAGCTACGCTTTCATTCTCCAAGCTGACCTGAGAACAGTCTGAAGTGTTGAAACATTCAAGCATAAGCTCAAAGCACACATCTTCAGCCTTTTATTAAATGTGTTGTTAGTCATTAGTCACTTCATCTTATTGATGTATTTTAAGTAAACAAGTGTAGTTTTTATTTTTGCATATAGCCAAATATT
Organism: Trachurus japonicus; assembly: GCF_045865225.1. Classification (NCBI taxonomy): domain Eukaryota; kingdom Metazoa; phylum Chordata; class Actinopteri; order Carangiformes; family Carangidae; genus Trachurus; species Trachurus japonicus. Next base: position 31,403,175 of record NC_140914.1, on the reverse strand, counting down.
CATCTATTCATCCATCATTCTTCACCTCTCTTTATTCTGCTCTTCTCCTCCACCCCTCCCTCTCTCCAGGTGTGGTTCCAGAACAGGAGGATGAAGGACAAACGGCAGAGACACACCATGCCTTGGCCCCACCCTCTGGTCGACCCGCTGGGTGCTCTGTTGCTGGGCCGCGCCTCTCCTTCCTCCGCCTTGCCGTACCCCTTCATCCCGCCCCCGCTGCCCCACCTCCCGCTCCACCAGTACTCCTCCCTGGCTCTGTCCCTGCCCGCATCCTCGGCTCACAGTCCCTACAGCGCCCCCATGAGGCCCCTGGATGCACTCCGCCTCTTCCAGTACCACAGCAGGCCGGGGGGGTTGCCTCAGACGGCTGCAGCCCTCTACCCCTCTGCCAGCATCGTGCACCATCCGTCTTCCTGCCCCTGTCCCCTTTGTCTGCACTCGAGACCAGAACAGCTCCTTAAAACCGGAGGGGAGGCGCTGGGACTCGGCCAGCCACCACGCCGTCTCAAAGCCAGCATCCAGCCTGCTGGCTTGGACTGGACAGAGGAAATCGTGTAAAACCGACAGGAACTACAGTGTGATTTTTTTTCCAAGGTTGTTGTCAAATAAGTTGCTGTAAGCAGATGGCAGTTCAATCACTGTGACTTCCGCCAATGCTGTCTACAAGGAAGACCATGCCAAGCTGCAGTTGCAATGGACAAACTGTGCAATGTGCTCGAAATACTCGAAATAAGAGACAATTCATAAGCATCTCAAAACACTGGAACTGGAAGGTCTCATCTACAACAACGACAAAACAAATGACACAGAGCTGTAAAAGGTGCAGTGTACACTGCAAAAACCCCAAATCTTTCCAAGAATATTTGTGTCATTTCTTGTCAAAATGTCTCATTTCTACTCAATACTAACCTCTTTCCACTTAAAATAAGACTCATCACCTAAAAATTAACTTGTTTTTAGATAATTTTCACTTGTTTCAAACAAATGTCCACTTAAAATAAGTAGAAAAATCTGCCAGTGAAAGCAAGTTTTTTGTGCTTGTAATAAGAAAGAAAAACTATCAGATTTTTCTACTTATTTCAAGTGAAAATATGCTTGAAAGAAGTAAAAAGTGTCTAAAAACAAACTACTTTTAATGTGATGAGTCTTATTTTAAGTATAATGAGATTATTTCGACTAGAAATAAGACAAATGTTCTTGGTAAGAGTTTGAGTTTTTGCAGTGTACTGGAGAGTGCAGCACAGTTTGCCCACTTCACAAACTACTTTCTTAGTGATAGCACACCAAATTTTAATTTTCAGATGGAATGCTGCATAGTTTGACTCACCTTGCTTTTATTGTTATGTTCTGCCAGCCGCGGAACAATCAGTCATAAAAATGTTACCCCGATAGTTCAGACACATGATACCACTTCTGTCTAATATTTTCCTCCAGTCTCTCTTTGTATTTTGATGAAGCCGTACAGGCTTGCTTCCATTCAAGCTCAAACTTATGAATTGCTGCACATTGATATTCTGTTAATAAAGCTGTCAACTAATCACAGCAGCTCTGCGTTAACAGGTCACAGTTACATTGACCTTCAACCTTTGACCACCAAAATCTAATAACTTCGTCCTTGTGTCCAAATGCCTCAGATTTGAAACAACTGCCTCAACATCTGTCACATTCATCTGTCCAGCATGAAAAGAATGGAATAAATCCAAACATTACGCTCAGGCTGGGAGAGGCAATAGGGTTTAGTTTGATTTTCTCCATCCTCTCTGCTGTAACAGTACTACTGCTTTTATTTATTTCTGTAAAACTGTAAAACTTTAAGTAGCGTTCACTGGCACTGGGATATTTCAGGGTAAGGAGAGTAGTTTGTAGGTGTTTACATTTCAAAATCTTAATTCCTGGTTAGAGCAGGAAACTAGAGGATGAGGACGGGTGATGTACGTCAGTGTGCTTCAAGCAGGGTCTAAGTTGTTGTATTATGATGTTAGAATGCATTTATTACTGTAATAGAAATGAAGATACAAAATGTGTTTAAAAATTGTATGAAATCAAGGAGCCGACCAAACGTGTGTAACAGTAAAGTCTTCCTTCAGCTTCTGCAGAAAACAATTAGCTTTCTTTGTTGGAAACCGAAAAGAGAAGAGCATTTTCAAATGAATGCTTGCAGGTGATTGGATGAACTGTCCGTCCATCAAATGATGTAGAAGGTAGCGCCAAAGATCAAACAGTGCTCAACAAGGAGCCACAGTGTGAGAAGCTTTGGAAGCTAATTAGCACATCAATAGATGACTGTTTCTGTCTGCTGCTGTGATTGGATGCTGACTGTTCTGCAATGACTGTAGTTCAGCCAGAAGTAAATAGATAGAGTCTGATTAGATGGATTCTTGCTTGTGAGAAATTTACAATTATCAGCAAATCTCCAGCTCCAACATACAGCACACCACAGAACCCTCATCCAACTGCAAATTGTTGTTCTTACACTTCGTTACATGCTCACAGTTTTCAGGCTAATCACACCCAGCTTTGCACTAAACATACAGGCATGAGACTGATATCAACATTATCGTCTTATTCCCACAGAGGAAGTGAATAAGCATCAAATATTCCAAAATATTGGGGTTAATCCTAACTTCTACTCTAACATTGTATGACTTGAGATAATGAAATTCAGTCTCCTGGGTCAACGTTTTGAAATGATGCCATAGCTTTTTGTAAAATAATCCTGATATGTGACTGATATCTAACAGATTCTAAGAAAAAATACTTGAAGGATGTAATAATGATGCATTCATGTGTTTGTATGATGTTCATTTTTTTCAATTTGCTGACCTTTGTTCTGACATCAGACCCCGATCACATTACAAAGCCATAAAACTGAACACTACAGAACACAAGGATGCATTGTCTAGCCTGCTAGCACCAAACACACATCCCTAGATACACACAACCTATGTGTTTGGTCAGGTTGCACAGAAAACATCAAGATGCAACGTTGGGAGTGAAAAGACAACATTTTGTCTGAAGGACACACGGCTGTTCAGCTGACTCATGTTTCTACAATTGAAAAATTCCATTCAAAAATGTTGTAATTTCATTGTTCAGACTGTGTGTTGATGATTTAAGGAAGTCATTTAACTGTTGCAATTTTGCTCAAATTGTCTATTGAATGGAAAATGACACCATTTGCGTTCACACTAAGGCCCCGTCCACACAAATCTGTTTTTTTCGAATCCGGATCGGATTCGGCCTCGCGTCCACACGGATCCGGCGTTTTCGGGGGTGAAAACGGTATTTTTTGAAAACGGGTCCCAGAGTGGGAACATTTGAAAACGCCGCCCCAGCGTTTTCGTCTGGACGGCCAATACGGCTTTTTTCTGAAACGATAATGTCATAACCCCCACCGCTCTACCTGTAACCTGAGACACACACACACACACCGCTGCAGCAGCTGCACAGTCTATGGACGTAACGTAACAACGGCCGACTACCGTCGGGTCGCTGCTGCGGCTGAATCGCGCCTGTTTAATCATCACTGATGGTCATATTTACTCTGACACGACTCCCTGTCAACATTTAATCCATGTTTGAGTTTGAATACAGCGGGGGACTTCTTCTTCTATTGAATTACAGCGGGGACCTCCCGTCTTCTTCTCTGTGTTTATGTGTGGCAGCGCTACAGCGCCACACATAAACACACTCCACACACTCCACACACGCCTGGAGGATGTACTACAGCGTTTTGGGTCGTTTTCACTGGATGCGTGTGGATGCAGGTATTTCTGAAAACGATGCCGTGTTTACGGAGATTTTTTTCAATACGATTAAGAAAAAGATCGGATTCGGTGAAGTCGTGTATTCGTCTGGACGGGGCCTAAAAAATATTTTACTGCATCAGAGCATGTGAAGGAATGAACACTGTCACTCTGTGATTATGTGAAATGTCTTAATAAAAAGCCCACATCGCACATGTTTGTCTTTGTTATGCTATGTAGTGTTTAACAGAAAAATAGATATATTGTCAGGTAAAAAGAAACCCAGAGAATATTTTACCATCACCACCATCACCTTTGTTCAAGCAGGGAGAAGTAATGGCCCCAAACAAAGAGACTGGCAGCTCCTTGTTGACCAAGGGAGGCAACTGAAGTTCCTGGATGTCCACTGTGTCCACCACATTCAGGCCAGACATGGCCAGACATGGTCCTGATGTCCAGGAGCTCTAAACAGCTCGTCTTGATCGTGGTGACCGTGCCCTTGGAAGATCAGTTGGAGGAGCAAAGGAGAAGTCCCACCGTCCCACAGATATCTGTTACTATGTTTCATTTGATATTCTTAGGTATGTGTAGGTGCATGTGGGACGGTACAACCTTATGCATGTATTGGATTTTCATTGTGTATTGTTATACATGCATACATGAGTGAAATGGGATGTATTAGTGGTACATGGTAACATTTTTCTCCAAGTTTATGGTTTAACACATGTGCCATTGCTTCGAGGTCTCTGTTTCCTGTTACTTTGGTGACATTGGATGGATTTTTTTTCTATTTTTCCTTTTTTTCTTGTTTATCACCTGATATGAACGAACCAAGATGCCTCTGGCACTGATCACATGACTGATGGTGTTTTATATACCTGATGATTATGTCATGTTACTTACTGTTACCATAGCATGCTTGTGCACACATTTTTCTGTATAATTATGTAATGATGTAATGTTTAATACTGTGCACTTACATGATGTGTCACCTGACTGATCATGTGACCTGTGAGTACATTAGAAGCTCGTTGTTTTCACCTGTCTTAGTCTGAGGAAGGGTCTTGAGCCCGAAACGTCACTCCCCCCTTGGGTGATAATGCTCTGGAGCTTTTGTTGGTGTGCAGACTTTTCTTTTTCTCATCATTTACTTATTTTGTCCGGCACCCAGCGTTTAGATTTAGGGATGTGTGTGCTTTTTCTATTTTTTCTGCAAAGGAGAAGTGCCATCAAGAAAATGTTGTAGAGAAGTCATTCTGGTGGCCCTGAAGAAAGAATGGAGATGGGTCTTATCATCTATAGGTTTGGATGTCTGATTTTAACCTTCGTCTTGTGTTAGCTTTTTACTATCATCTATGGTGTTCGGGTCAGTTTTGACCCGTAATTTAAATCAGCTGTAAAATACACGAAATCATTTTTTTTTCATCCAATTTGTTTTTCTTCTCTTGGTTACATGGTGAGGCTTCCTATCCATGAAAATATTGGTTTAAATATTTTTTGGTCTGGACCCCTGGGCCTTTTTTGCCAGTATGACCCTTGGTTTCAATGTAACCTTCCTCTTGTCAGCTTTCTGCTACCATCTATGGTGTTAGAGTCAGTTTTGACCCGAGTCTTCAATCAGCTGTAAAACACACTAAAAACAATTATTTATTATTCCATTTGTTTCTCATCTCTTGGTTATGCTGTTAGGCTTCCTCATGAAAAGGTTTGTTTTGCACTTATGATTTCAGTTTTAACTGTAATTATTGTTCTTATCGATATAACCGGGTCAAAATTGACCCGAACACCACAAATGTCATAATTTTCACCAGAGCATTTTAGAACTTTTTTGTTTTATTTTTATAGAGGTTCCTGACAAAGTCAAAAAGTCTTAATTCTATAAACAAATTTGTGGTACTTCTATGCATATCAAACTTGAAAACGGGTCACTGGTGACCCGAACACCAGAGGAAGGTTAAAAACCATATCTTGTCTTCCTGTGATTACCTCATGTGTCTCACCTGTGTTGATTGCACCACCTGTCCATTGTCTTTTGTTGGATCATCCTCTGTGTCTGTGCTTTGTGTTTCCACTGTTCCTGCTCAGTTTGGTCTCTCCAGTTGTTTTCTAGTGATTTACGTAATAAATCATTTTTTGTTCCAAGGTACTTGTTTGTGGAGTCTGCATTTTGGGTCCTTTTTAAAAACCTCAACCTAAGCTCATCAATAATCATGTCTTTCAATTAACTTTGTATGCAACACACTGTAATAAAAATGCACTTCAGTCAAAGTCCAGTGTTAATACATGTACAGTTACATATGAGAATAAAAACCTACTATGTTCACTCTTTTGGCATGAGTTGTAATACTAATTAGTTATAGTTCTCAGTGGCCTGATGGAATTTTACAATCAGACCACTGCTGAAGTAATAAACTGATTAGTACATTTAAATGAGCAATCTGTGTGTTAGAAAGAGAGAACAACCAGGAGAGAGTGAGAGTGTGTACTATCAACAGCACTGCGCAACATCCCATCTCTCATCACTGCATTTTCTATCCCTCTATGACTCAATCAAATAAAAAGCAGAAATGCAAAAAATAATTCATTAATTAAAATGTGGTGCTGTGTTAAACTGTGTGGTGTGTGCGTGTGTGTGTGTATGTGCGTTTCATTGCAGCTGCCTTCCTGTTTGTTGATGCCTTGTGGTTGATATTTGGTCCCACAGAGTGCAACAGCCTCGATCCTGTAAATGGAGCAGAGATTGTAAAAATGTTTTAGATAGAAAAGTCAATCTGTCTGTTGGCTGCTGGTTCCTATAAAACCAGGGAGAAACATGTGCAGTGTTCACACTGCGGCTTCAGCTGTACCAATTCCAAAATTTCTCTCTGCTGCTTTTAGCCAGATCTAATCTCATCTGCGGTGATGTGACCACTTCAGCCCGAGCTGTCTGTGGCTGGCATTGTTTTGGTCCATGTGATCAGATTATCCAGCTAATTAGATCAGAAACTTTACTAGAGCATTGGCAGTCGGCCTCCTCAGTGTATCATTGTAAATCTAACTATGGTAATTTAAGCAGTATAATGATAAGTACTTGAAAATGCAAGTAAGTAATTCACGGTGGTTTCGGTCCACTGTGTCACTCCAGTTCAGTCGCCTGTAGTAGTGGTTGTATAGAGAAAAAGAACACAGAAACACAATTGTTCTTCAGTGCAGCAAAATGTCACTGTAATATTAAAGGGACATTGTGTAACTTCTCCTGTTATCTATTCATGAAAATTGATTATTTCGTTCAAAAGTCTGTTTTTCATCACCCTCATCAACAAAGTGAAGTGTTCCTTTCAGCTCTGAATGAGCCGTTCATATCATTCATATCTCCATGGAGACGGTAAGCTCGGTGCTGCTGCCATGTGGTGTCGCCATGTTTTTACGTTCAGTGGCAGCGTGACGGTAGGAAACCACGGAAACTCAGCGGAGACACCGGAGCTGTCGGCTCAGGTGGAGGTGGCGTCTGTGAAAAGTCACCGCGGTAACGCAGTGAGGAGGAATGGAGCGTTACACTGATGCTGCATTCACCTGCAGTCGGGACGACGGCCGTCGCTAACAAACCAGATGTCATTTTAGTCACAGAAGTCCAGAGAAAGCCGTTAAAACGTGGGTCAGGTAAACAATACCACATCGCCATGACAACATATTGTCACGTGTATTGTTTTGCCTCGTGCTGATGGACCACTTGTTTACATAGAGGCTTGTTTATGCCGTTACGTGCAGCGGCTGCCATCCGCCTGCCGCCTGCCCAATTTCACGTGAATGCAGTATGAAAAATACGATTGAGTTGCTTGCGATATACAACCACAACGCTAGATGGGAGGAATTCCTACACAATGGGCCTCATTCACGAACTGTTCTTAAGAACAAATTTGTTCTTAAGTCCTACTTACGAAGTTTTTACGAAGATTGTGGCATTCATGAATGTTTTCTTATCCAGAATTTGTTCTTAACTAAGAACAAAACCTACGAACAGTCAGGAGTATACTTACGCACTTTTAGGTGCTGAGACTTCTGCAAAAATAACCGATTATAGCGTTTTCTTTTGTTCTGCAGTTGTATGATATTATATGATTTGAATAAGAATTATTTTCTTATCTTTTATGATGTTTTTAATAATCATATATGTTAATAATAATAATTGACAAATCATTGCAGTCTCTTAAAAAAACATTATAGACACTTAATTCATATCAGTTTTTTTTTCTCTTTTTTTGGGGGGGGGGGGGTAAATGTGTTGTTTGTTGTTGTTGTGCGCAACATACAGCTCCTGATATGATTTTTTCTTCCTAATCGCGGGCTGCAACAGTGCACTTACTGTAAGTGTTTTTTTAAATATGTGATAATATGATGATATTTAAGATGGCACACGTGAGAGTGTGGTCTCTCTGATAACAACCCGAAGAGCTGCATCCACTAAACTAAATATAGCCTAAATATAAATATAAAATATAAACTAAATATAGGCTAAGCCTTTTGTTTGTTTCTTTGTTTCATTCCTGCCGCAGTAGCGCCACTTCACTATTTAAGTTCTTTTTATGTTTGGAGTCTGGTGCTCCCTCCCAGATTTTCATTTGAGCATTTCAACTTTCTTTCTCACTTCACCTTCTCTTCTCAGTGCCTGTGGGGTCTGTGTGCACACGGCCCTGCAGTCTCATGCCCTTTTACGGGCATTGATGGGGCGGTTACCTATGCTAATCCTATGTTAATTAGACTCACCTGGCACACGCCCTCAACTTACGAGGAGTTGGCATAAGAACACAGCTGCGAACAATTCTGAGGCTTACGAACGCGTTGATGAATCTGACGTAGGGTTTTCTTAAGGAACTTCTTAAGAACAACTTAAAGTGAAATTCCGGCGTAAGTGTAAACCATGGTCAAACACACCGTAACACCGAGTTAGACCCCCCCTCGAGAGATCAATTTGCCCGACCGCTACATTCACGAGATCCACCAACTTCAGCAAATACCGCAATATCGCCACACACGGCGCTCTCCGGATCCACTGTCTGACCGCAACCAAAACGCCACCATTTGCCCAAAATAATGCTCAGAACTGCACCAAATGTCATCAATAGTACACACAGGGTCCCAGCACGTAGTACGAGTTGTCAAACATCTGCTAGCTTTGCCTGTTTTCTTTAGCAAGGAGATGCAACTCAACTCACCTACTTCTCCTCCGGGAGCCGCTCGTTGGTGAGGAAGCCCTGACGAGTCGATCACCGAGTGCACCGGAGTTCCGCAGCTCAATCAACAATTACCTCATGGAAATGCAATCAGAGTTTTTTTTTTTTTTATCTTGCATATCACTTTATAACTATTATTATCGAGTGCTGGCCACGATATAGGCGCAAATGAGCATTTTTTAAGAGCTGCGGAACTCCGGTGCACTCGGTGATCGACTCGTCAGGGCTTCCTCACCAACGAGCGGCTCCCGGAGGAGAAGTAGGTGAGTTGAGTTGCATCTCCTTGCTAAAGAAAACAGGCAAAGCTAGCAGATGTTTGACAACTCGTACTACGTGCTGGGACCCTGTGTGTACTATTGATGACATTTGGTGCAGTTCTGAGCATTATTTTGGGCAAATGGTGGCGTTTTGGTTGCGGTCAGACAGTGGATCCGGAGAGCGCCGTGTGTGGCGATATTGCGGTATTTGCTGAAGTTGGTGGATCTCGTGAATGTAGCGGTCGGGCAAATTGATCTCTCGAGGGGGGGTCTAACTCGGTGTTACGGTGTGTTTGACCATGGTTTACACTTACGCCGGAATTTCACTTTAAGAAAGAATCTAAGAAGATTCTTAAGAAGATATTGGTGAATGAGGCCCATTGTACCTTTAAAAACCACAGGAAAGGACTGAAATGTTTGTAGAACTGATAACATGAAGGCATCATTATGAAAAGGGAGACAGAGAGAGGGATTAAGTGGACCAGGAGGCCCCGTCACATTTTATTCGTAAGAAATGAGTTTAAACAGAGAGACACGGACAGAAGAACAGAAATTAGCAGCAGCAGAGATACAGCCAGTGTGCACACATACATCTTTATAATCAAAGGCTACGTTTTTGTCTGCAGAGTACAAGGAACCAAATAAATATTGTTGGTCCATAAAATATGACCAAGTGTGTACCTGAATGATTTTTCTACAGGACAGAATTGACCCTCATCTCTCGGGGCCTGTGTGTTCAGCCTCTAGCTGAGAAATGATTTGCACCAAGCAGCAAAATGAGATGTTCTAAACATAGATAATGCATTTTCTCATGCATTCTCTCATTTAAATAACAGATAAAAAGTCTACTTACTGTAAAATGTGCTTCATAGTGACATTTTGTATTTAGTATTTCCTTTTTATGTTATGTTTCTTATGCAGAGACAGGGCGGGTTAGGGGGTGGTGTGTTGGGGGAGGGATGAAGTTTTTTTTCTTTCTTTTCTCAAACAATTTGTAAATGTGAGCACTGTTTTATGTCTATCACATGTCTCCACTCTTGTAATGTTGATGCTCAATAAAACATATTATTAAAAAGAAGGAGAAAAAAAAAGCTTAATACAATCATCTACCAAAGCTGATTCCTTACTGTGCCCCAGTAAACATGGATATGTCAGGCTGATACATTATTTTATAGTTTCCCAACAAGTGAGCCCACAAAAACTGCACGAGGACACTGATGAACATTTCAGAGATGGACATTCAAGTTTTATGGTCATAAACATTCAAGAATGAACAAATAAGAATATGAATGATAAAACCGAGTGTATTCATTCTGACGGCTTTTACAATGCAACAGTTACGCTTCATTGACAAATCAATATTAGCTTTAAAGAATCAAAAACAAAGCTGTAACTGAAGTATATGATCTCCTCGAAGGATTTGTGAGATAATTCATTCCCTTTAACAAAATGAATTCCACATCCAGCGACAAGTCATAATGCTGTTGTGAATACAGTTTAGACAATATGGGAGTCCCGGGCTGATTCTACGCCAGCAGGTGTGGCTTTAAACCTCAGCTACCAACACACCTGAACAGGTGCACAGCCAGGCTGAAACCAGGAGCAGCTACAGTACTACACAGGCTGTGTGTAATAATGTAGGGCAATAAACAGAGAGGTTAATTACAGGTGAGTGCGTCTGAACGGAGCTCAGCACAGCAGGACACACAGAGGGTACCGCTGGGATAATAATGTGGTATAATCATGTAAAGCCATGAGTCGAGGAGGAAGACAGACTGGCCTGTCTGAACCGGCTCTGGTGGGATATAGAGAGGTAAGTGGTGAATGAAGGGCTTATATGTGATATAATTTAATGTCTAGAGCCTCTCAGCTCTGTGTCTGCCTCGGCAACGTTGACCAGAAATCACAAGTCACTGCAGTTAAATGAGAATATTAAAACCTCATGGCTGTATGGTATGTAGCCTGAAGCAGCAGTCTGTTCACCTAGCTTAGCACAAAGACTGGAAACAGGGAGAACAGCTAACCTGTATGGCCGGGAAGCAGATAACCACATACTGAGTCACTTTAAAGGGATAGTTTAACATTTTGGCAAATTCGCATTGCCATAATGCCTATAGTCTTAGGAGTAGGTTTGTTACCTTTAATTGTTGGTGCAAGCTATTTTCAGGACGGCGGAGCAGAGCCGCGAGCTGCTCAGAGCTACGCTACGGAGGCTAATGGAATTTCTTGGTTTCCCTCATCAAATACACAATCCAACAACTCCAAAACACTCTTGTGGACAAGTTGTGACCTGCACATTCACCACACTATGAGATAATAATGGAACGTTACGAGAAGGAGTTGTTTGCAAGGTAAATTCATGCAAAACTGCTGATGCGTGTCCCCATGGAGGGCAGTTTTTCTGCAAGCAGTCTCTGCATTTGCCTCGAAAACAGCTCTGTCTTGTAACGTTCCATAAGGAAAAGTAATGAACCTACTCCTACTCCTCCTAAGACTATAGGGATCATGGCAGTGGGCCAATTTGCCAAAATGTTGAACTATCCCTTTAACATACATATTTACCACAAGGTTACAATACATTCTCATATCTTGACTGAGCATTTGCCCTTATCCTCAATGCGATAGAAAGAGCCATGATGGTCTTTCATTTTATTCCATGTAATTAACAGACTGGTACCAACAATCACTTAACCTTGTGCTTGTTCATAGGTGAACATTTATTTGATGCATAAATCAGCTAAGCAAATTATTTACCTTTTAATTTTAATGGGCCTGTTAGACGTGAAACTAAACCAGCTTAAAGGGGGAACGGGCTTCAGTTTACTGATCCACATCGGTCACAGGTAAAAAATAAAAAAAAATGCTGACTGACAAATACAAGGCAGTACCGCAGCAGATCTGAGAACAGCCACTATATCCAACACACTGTATGTTAGAGAGTCACCTCAGGAGTCAAGTTGAAGTTTATACGGTACAACTACGTCTTTGAGGAAGTCAAGCCACACAGTTTAGAGAAGCAGCAGGAGTTACGGCACAGAAGCTGAGTGATGAACTGCAAAAACGCGCCATGTCTAGTGCTGTATGAATGTGTGGTGAATGGGTGAATGAGACATAAAGTGCTTTTAGTGGTCCGAGTGACTAGAAAAGTGCTATATAAGTGCAAGTCCATTTACCATTTCCCATTTACCTTCAGGAACATAGTAGTTCAACAGTGCATCAATGGAGGTTCATTTTAAAATCTGAAATTTAACAGAGGATCTGTTTAATAACCTGAAATTGAAGGATTTTTGAATCATGTAATTTAAATATTTTAATAGCAGAGGCCTCTGGACAAATTTTCTTCATATCAAGGTATATTAAAACATTCATTATAGGGTTACTGCCAGAAATGAATCTTGGTTAACAAATGAAAGAGCCGCTAGTGGTGGTAGTTTTAGTCTCATTTTATGGGGAGATAGATTTTTTAGTGTAGGGTAATTTTGAAGATATTAATGTTTGACGATTGAATTTGATGCTACAATATCTAAGAGTATCTTCTGGGCGTTGCATACCTATGTACAACACTTTGTTCTCAGCAAACAATTAATCAGAACCTTGGTATAATTAGGAAAATCTGTGATAAGAAATAAGATCATCACTGTGTGATTTTGATTGCACATGCTCTGACTCCCATCCCTGAAATGTTCTCCTCATTTATCTGCTTTAAAACATCACAATTTCAAACCTTTATACACAATAAATAAAAAAATATTTATGATCCAGTGTTACTCAAGCCAGTTAAAGCAGAAGTAAGTGGTCCGGTCGTTTTCGCTAATGCTGCGTTCCAGGCAGGCTTTTGAAATCGTAAATTACAGCTTCAAGTCACAACTTACGACTTTGTAGCGTTCCAGGCAACCCACTCGTGTTTCTCCGACCTGTTTTACCTGTGAAAGTCACTATAACGGCCACTCGTAACTTCCGACCGGTGAACTCGTACCAGATCGAACTGATACGACTTCACGGTCGGAAAAATACGAGTTTCCTTGAACGCACCATAACAGTCCTCGTCCCTACGTCGCCACATTCACGGCGTCCCTTGGCTGCACACACAGCCCTGCATGCCGTTCTCTCTCCTCATTGGATAAAAACTGTAGGATACGATAAATGTTTTCTCCTGGGCTCAGAGCAGAGCAGAGTGACTGACAGACCCGTGTTTCAGACCAAACACTCTATGTAAGTGATTGCTGTCGGAAGATATAACTATTTAAGACTTATATTAACACAAATATATCACTTACTTCTGCTTTAATGTTGAAATTAAAGTCAATCTGAGTTTTGAAATTCTTGTTAGGGATGATGGGAGTTTGTACACTGCAACTTCACGTCAACCATAAACAGTGGAACATGTCCAACAAAACTCTCTTTCTTCATTGAAGACTTTGTTAACAGGACTTGTGTATCTCCATCTAGGAGCCCAGCAACTCCTCACATGTTATGATAAGGACCAAATGTAATGTTTTTAATTATATTTTTCACATCCATGAATTAATCATCATCAACAACTCACTATGAAATCTTTTAATGTTCTTTTTTATTCTGTATTTACTTGTGTCATTCTGTATCTATTTGCTGTTTGTTTTATGTTATGTTAAATTGTGTTTTTCTTAACTTGTGTTTCTTTTATGCACACGTCTAAGAAACATTTCCACTGCTTTTTGCAGGGGACAATAAAGGTTTTCCGATTCTGATCCCAGAGGGGCGCTGAGTATATCAACCTAGATCAACAAATCAAAACCAAACTACCTGCATGGCAACAAACCACAGGAGGAAACTGAGAAACTGTGCTACTTGTAATTAAAGTGAACCAGCTCTTTAATGACATCTTAATTAAACATGTGTAATCAGCTCTTATACCACTGACTTTTTATTACTAGTTGCCACAATGTTTGTGATTTGAAAAGGGAAAATTAATCTTATTATGGTCTGTACTGTACATGGCTGCTGTATGAGATTGGGTTCTCTTAGACCCCGACTACAATTAAACTAATGTCTCCATCCACCCCCACCCCCACCCACAACCCCGCTGCAGCTTCCTCATAAACTGAGCTAGAGAGAACTCAATACTAAACCAACCGGCCCATATCATTCACACGGAACTGCTGTGTGTGTATGTGTGTGTGTGTGTGTGCGTGTGTGTGTGTGTGCGCGTGCACGTGTGCATCTGCGTGTGTGTGTGTGCGTGTGTGTGTGTGTGCGCGTGCACGTGTGCATCTGCGTGTGTGTGCATATGTGTATGTGTGTGTGTGTGTGTGTGTGTGTTCTGGTCTTTCTTCACTGTGGTAGGGTAGTAAAAGTAGGTGTGCACCACACAAAGCAGTAAAGAGATTGCCTGTAAAACTCTCTCACAGCCACCACACACGCACATATGCACATACAGAGGCAATGTAATAAGCACCACATGAACACACACATCCAGCAGGCATCCAACACAAACACACACACACACACACACACACACACACAGAGCCAGACAGACATAGGTACCGCCATTCTCAATACTGAGGTACAGAACTTAAAGTTACATGTATTTGAGTTTAAAATAGAGGAATTCAGTATTTGGACAGTGGTGGAGGTGACCAGAAACAACCAGCCTGGTGGATAAAGGAATAAAGGCCAATTTGAAGGCAGACCTCACTTTTCTTACTTGGTCATCTATACTGCCCTGCAATGGCAAAGTGCAGTATCTGTAAAAGTGAAAAAATGAGACAGCTTTTTGTGTTTTTCATTTAATTTCTGACCAATTTTGACCGTTTTATGGCAGATACTGCACTTTTGCCTTGGTTTTGGTGCAGATACTGCACTTTGGCTTGGTATTAGCTACAGATACGGCACTTTGCCTTGGTTTTACTCCAATGGAATGGTTTCACAGTGCTTTTTTGGAGGGACAGCAAAATAAAAAGCCCAATAGCAGTACCAATATCAAATTCTACCAAATTGAAGAGAATATGACACACTTTTGATTGGTCAAAACAATTTTTGAAAAAATGCAAATACTGCACTTTGCCTTTGTAGGGCATAGGAGATATAAAAAAGAGGGAGATTCATTTTCTCAGACATGTCTTCCCAGGAGGAAGCTTACTGTTTTGGAAAGTTTTCGTCTGATTTCACAGATTGTCCACTCTGTTCTATAGCCTAGAGATTTTTTACCTTTCATAAATAGTAGCTATCACAAAGCGCTATATTGCGCTATATTGTTACAATATGCAACAATAGCTTAAGGTTTTCAGGCTTGTGGGTTCAACAGTGCAGGGCAGTGCAAGAGCTGAACTGAGCAGAAACACAAGATTTTAAACTGTCTTCCTGACCGTCCCGTGCTCCATTCACAGAGACCTGCTGGCCTGAGATAGCCACTGAAGTTAAAACACTTGAATTTAATCATGTGAATATTATAAATCATCAAGAAATGTAAAATAATACTTTCAAAGCACTGCAAGAATGTGCCAAAGACGTATTTGCTTATTTCTGTTATGGCTGCTGTTTCTTTAGGATGTAGGAATCAGGAAATGAATTTGAACTCACGTTTCACCTGAATTAAGATATTCAGAGTTTGGGGCTTGATATACAGATGTAACAGATGTGGTGATATTTTGTGTCGGCCTGTGCTGACAATGTGTGTGTATAAATACTGTATTTTGTAATGCCGCTCTCTTGTAAAGAGAAAAATTTCTACTATATATATATTTTTTTTATTATATATATTGTATATGTGTATTTTTTTTTTAAATGTATGTTTCATATATAGAATACATAGGGAAAATAAGTACTGAACGTGTCGACAGTCTTGCATGGTGAGTGTGCATAGAGGCCATGACTGTTGAGTGCATAACTCAACTTTAAAAAAAAAAAATTAAAAACACTTGTATCTGCTGATTCCAGGTCTGTCTACAGTGATCTGTGAGTTCTCCTTGGCTCTTGGACAACTCTTCAGAGTTTTCTTTTCACACTTTGGTGCATTCAGGGTTTTAGAAACAAGTCTGTAACAAACACTCACAGTATGTTTTTCAACATAAGGTTGTGAAGGGCTTGACAGAGCTTTTTGCTTTGACCCGTTGGTGATGACAAACCTTTTTATAGGCGTCAATTAGGACTAAAGCAGCTGATATTAATGAGCACTGATAGGAGACAGGAGGACTTTCTAAACACTGACAGATTCCAGCTGCTTTCTTGTCTTTCTGTTCCTTTTTGCACCTCCTCTTTTTCTTCATGTCTTCAATACCAATTCCCTAATTCATTTCACTTTATTACACAGAACTTCATTTATGGACATTATGTTTTGATTTCTTTGTATGTGTGGATTACTTGGGTTGTTATCGCCATCTGGTAAAAAATGTCATGCCCATAGCCGAAATATACGTATTTACTGAGAAAAGTGTGTGTTGTGACATGTTCAATACTTATCCTTGCTGTAATTTTGCATACATGAGCTGGAGATTTGTGTTAATTTAAGCAGGAGAGGATGTTTAGAAAATTGTTGGATGGACCTCAGGGAGGGAGGAGGGAATTTTCAAACATGTTTCATCGTGCTATCAGCTATAACAGATCTAGAAATGATGGCTGGACCATAGCAGTGTGTGTGTGTGTGTGTGTGTGTGTGTGTGTGTGTGTGTGTGTGTGTGTGTGTGTGTGTGTGTGTGTGCGTGTGCACGTGTGTGTCTGCGCTTGAATGTACGTGTTAACCAGGCTCATCTGTCTCCAGTCTATTGATCCCGCTGAGGTAGGTCAACATTACTAGGCTACTGTGAAGTGGAATGCTGAGGGTGTGTGTGTGTGGGTGTGGGTGTGTGTGTGTGTGTGTGTGGGTGTGTGTGTGTATCCGTGTATGTGCGTGCGTGTGTGTGTAGTCGTGTGTGTATGCATGTCTGCTTCACCTCTGCTGGCCAATAAATCCAGAGGCCACATCAGCACTCAGCACTAATGAAGATGGCAGTCTCTCTCAATGTGTGTGTGTGTGTGTGTGTGTGTGTGTGTGTGTGTGTGTGTGTGTGTGTGTATGTGTGTGTGTGTAGCCTGGGTATGTCTGGATAGTAAAGAGAAGGCGGATTCAATCTGTCTGCCTCAGATTTTTCCTGCTGGCTGGCTAACATTAAAAGTTGATTTATTTTTCTGCACTGACTGTACCAGTTCCAAATGAAACTGACGTCACTCTAAGTTTGGCTGGTGCAATATCTGTGTTGTTGTAATATTAATTTAATCCTAGAGGCCACAGTGGCAGGTAATCAGAACAGAACAGCAACGAAAAGTCTGTTTGACTCAAAAAGCATTTCGTTAAAGGGACATTGTGTAACTTCTCCTGTTATCTATTCACAAAACTGTATTATTGGTTCAAAAGTATGTTTTTCATTAATCAGTAACCCCCCCATCAACAAAGTGAAGTGTTCCTTTCAGCTCTGAATGAGCCGTTCATATCATTCATATCTCCATGGAGCGGGTAAGCTCGGTGCTGCTGCCATGTGGTGTCGCCATGTTTTTACCTTCAGTGGCAGCGTGACGGTAGGAAACCACGGAAACTCAGCGGAGACACCGGAGCTGTCGGCTCAGGTGGAGGTGGCGTCTGTGAAAAGTCACCGCGGTAACGCAGTGAGGAGGAATGGAGCGTTACACTGATGCTGCATTCACCTGCAGTCAGGCAGACGGCCGTCGCTAACAAACCAGGTGTCATTTTAGTCACAGAAGTCCAGAGAAAGACGGTAAAACGTGGGTCAGGTAAACAATACCACATCGCCATGACAACATATTGTCATGTGTATTGTGTATGTAAACAAGTGTTTACATAGAGGCTTGTTTATGCCGTTACATGCAGCGGCTGTCGTCCGTCTGCCGTCTGCCCAATTTCACGTGAATGCAGCATGAAAAATACGAATGAGTTGCTTGCGATCTACAACTGCAACGCTAGATGGGAGGAATTCCCACACAATGTATCTTTAAAAAAGTAAATAACAATTACAACCTATAAAATTACTGACACATCAATTGCCGTGGTTTGTTTGCATTAGGATTTTTCTATCACATCATGATGAGCATTTTATGTTTGTGAAACTTTTCTAGGGTCCAGAAAAGTACTTGGGCTGAGTGGAAACACTCTGGAGCTTCGGCAGTGAGGTGCAAGACTGAGAAAGCAAGGACGCATCTCCATGTCAACACCTATGTGACTCCATGACCGTCCAAAGTAAAACACCGCACAACATACAGAGTGCTGAGGTTACCCAACTGCCTTCTGATGGGACTTCTCACAGTTTGATAAATCGTTTCTGTTGGTTAAAATACAATAATACTACCCAAAGATAAGAATATCAGGACAACATGTGCAATCAGAGATAGATCAATACAATCATTATCAGTCAAAAAGAAATCCATAACTTTACTTTGTACAGTAAACTACAGTAGAGGGGCCTCGTTGTCTGCTTTCAGATTTAATTTGTCAGGTTTTGCTGAACAGGATCTTTTTGTATTTGAACATACATGTCCCAGTGATTTGCTCTTAGAGGTGTTTGTTTTCGCATAAAAATAAAAAATATATATTCAATAAATATTGTTTATCAAAAATGTTTATAAATATTAGAATTAACTCGAATTTAATTGAATTTAAAACAACATTCAATCATCAAAACTGAAGTAAACTTTTTTACATGTTATGTTCTGGCGCCCCCTGCTGTTCTGAAGAGTAGGGTTACATAAATGAGTTCTGTCCATCCCTCTCTGCATCTCCATAGAGGAATCTATAATTTTTTTTGCAGGTTATAATGAATATTTATGAGAGGGTCCCTGCTCGGATCTCAGCCAATCAGCCGACAGCATGGTCAGCATAAATCCTGTGACAGCTTGCTTCCTCTCTTCAGGGTTGCCAGTAAATGACATTGAGTTATTTACATTTACATGTTTAACATTTAGCTTTTCATGTGGGGGAAGCTGAAATGGGCGCACTGGTGGAATAAGCTGCAGTTACTAGTTGGGCAGCAACATAGCTCAGGGGAGGATTCAGGTGTCAGAGGTCACAGTGTTTAATAATGGGTTGAGTGAAGGGATGAGGGATGGGTAAAAGAGTATCGATGATTAACACACAAGTAATTTGTGTAGTGAAATGCACTATGTTCTTAAAGTTGTGCTGTGCAGTGGTAACAAAAAAGGGAATTATGCAACACCTTTTATCATTATTGCACCTCTTCACTATTGTGCTAGCTAACAACTGTGTACCAGTCATTCCCTATTTGAAAAGTGACCTTCTTCTATTACTATCACATCTTTACATCCTATTGTGTGGTCTTTAATTGTGAGATCATTATTTCTTAATTTCACCTTCAGATTGTCAAATGTTTTCCCCTGACACCCTGTCCTCCTACTCAAGCAGTCCCTGCAATGCAAATTTGCACTCAGATTGTCAATGTGCTGCACCGCACTTTGCACTGTTCTTTGTGCTCTCAGACTCAACCTGTTGTCAGATGTCCTACAGTCCCATGCAGCAGCACATGCAAGGCAAGGTCAGCTAGCAGGACTGGACTAGTGGAGTATGGATAGCCTGTAAAGACAAACAGCAGCATCTGCTGGATGACTCAAAGAAATGCAGAACTTTCCACTAAGGTATTTGAAATATGGGCTACAGTATGTGCAATGTATTTCTATTCATATATTAGAAGATATTGTTGGTTCTGTCAAATCCATACTTTTATATTTGTACATTGTGGCATACGTATTTAAAGCAGAAGTAAGCGGTATGTTTGTGTTACAGTAATCTACAGTAAGTCTTAAATAGTTGTATCTTCCGACAGAGTGTTTGGTCTGAAACACGGGTCTGTCAGTCACTCTGCTCTGCTCTGAGCCCAGGAGAAAACTTCTTATATACTTCCTTGTATCCTCCAACCTTTATCCAATGAGGAGAGAGAACGGCATAAAGGGGCAGTCCTCTCTGTGTGTGCAGCCAAGGGATGCGCGTGAATGTGGTGACGTAGGGACGAGGACCAATAGATCCATGACGAGGGCGGGGGCTGCTAACTCCATTGGCTGACAAGAAGTCAGCCAAAACGACCGGATCGCTTACTTCTGCTTTAAGTAATTTATTTAATATTATTAGTTTAATTTATTTAAATGGATTTATTGTTGTACTGAAGGCTACACACTTATATCTAGTCCATGTCTACATTACACTGCATTTCATAAAATGTTAGAAAACATGGAAACATACGACTATAAAAACAATCTAGCCTACATATGATATGATATGTTATGTATGTATTTTTCCGTCATCACCATCTTTTTTGACAAAATTTTACCATTCATCAACTGTGATTCTTAAAAGAGGAAGATTCTCTCATTCCTCTATAAACACAAGTGAAACTAATATGTCACTCTGCATATTGTGTTTACCATCTCCCCATCCTCCTGCTCAGAGCTGAGAAGAACATTTTCTTCTGTGTCTGTTCTCCTTTCCAATTGATCCTTGTTCTGAAAGACATCAAGAAGTACTACTACTGTACTACTGCTGTGGAACAATCATATCAGCTGCACATGAACAAAAGGAAGTGGTGAGAACTCAGGTTCTTATGATCACAACAATTGAATTGGATTAGGTATCCCAGCACCTACACCAGCAGTCTGCATTTTATTAAACCTGTTGCAAAGCAGCAATGTGTCTGTTTTTTTGTTTGTTTTTTGTTGTTGTTGTATGACATCAACAAACAATAAATAAAGTTAAATAAAAAATAAAATAAATAGCTAAATGAATAAAGTAGAGAACTAAATGACTAATTTGGAAAGGATGTCAGCTGCTTGGCTCCAGCCTCCGTGTGACCCTGCACAGATAGGCTATTGCTGGATGGATGGATAATATTATATTTTGTCCACAGAGAAGTTAGTGAAATGTCTTCTTAAAATGATCTGGCTACATTTAATCCATCCCCCCAAGTTTCTGTAGCCTACTTAGCCCTGAAATGCAAACTGTCTGAGAGAAAAGTAGACCTATTGACAATGACAAGTTTAGCCATGGTAATGTTGAACTGCTTAAATGACTGACAAATCAGGACCATTATAATCTACAATGCTTAGAGGCCTAATTGGATATTTGAATATCTGAATTTGAGAATGAGCCCCGTTTACTGTCATTGTTTCTTGGGCTTATTAATCGTATTGTGCATACAGTTTGTTTGCTTCCATGTGTGATCTTTGAATTTAAAAAAAGCTATAGAAGATAGTGAATGAAGACGGACGGACCTTGTCGCGTGGGCGGGACTTCCCATACGCTGACCAACAGCTACAGAGGACACTGGATGTGCTTTGAAAGGTCGCTCCTGGTAAGCTCATCGTTCCCGGCAATATTGACCAATGAAATTAATGAAAGTTCATTTAGTCCCGCCTGTATATACCCTACGACCAATCAAACCCCTCGCGGTTCAGTAAAACGCTCTCCGATAGGCTAGAAGGACGCCTGTGACGTGAGTGACGTGAGGAAGGGCCAATCGCGGACGGAGGAGGGTCCTCTCTGGCCAATGGCCGCTTAGGACGTAGACGCTGATCTTATAAATGACAAGGTGAACCAGCGCTTCATCCTACATTCATTGACTGCCGCTGTGTGCAAGACCAGCTAACCCCGGACCCTCCGAAAACCGAAATAAACCGGTAATATTTACGTTTATTTCTCTTCTACGCTCTCATCCAGCAGCATTGGACAGGTTTTGAACTCATGTGTGTTTCTCCTGACGCGCTGTCTGCAGGCGCTCGGCTGTCACTGCTAACGCAGCTAGCGAGCCTAGTCGGCCATTCAATGACTTGGTTCTTGGGAATGACTTGAGAGCCGATAGACGTGCGTTGCTCTCGGTGTATCTGCGCGACATTTCACGGTAGTAGCGGTTGAAAGGTGAGGCTTGTCCAGCCGCTGTGGCCGTGGAGCTAAGTTAACGCTACAGCAGCGGGTCATGCCCCGGACACAGCGCGGCCAGGCTCGGGCTGACAGGCAGGCAGCCGCTCGTAAAATGTCTGACAGTCCGCCGGGCCTAACCTACCCGTGCACTGGACGAGTCTGCTGCCGCTGCAAGGACGCCACTGACGGATACACGCGCTGCCATGTCGCACCATGTCACCGTACTACAGCCCACCGACGGGTTATTTCAGTGGGGGCTGCACTGTGCCTGCTTCCCAGGGCCCATGTGACCGTCTGTGGTTCATTTTTGACCTTCACAGCTGCGGGGTGGTTAGCTTAGCAACTTAGCTTAGCTCCGGCGCCCCCTCTTATATCACGACAGGGAACCAAACCCGGGTCTGAACCGGTTACACGGGCATGCTCACTAACATTGCTTCTACGTTTTAGTGCGTTGGTGATTTTTCCACTATGTGCTCTTATTCACAGAGCACCGCGTCGTGGAGTAAGTTAAGCGGGACTTTGAAGCAGAAGTGCCCTCCGTGTTTTAGCTAATGGCGTCTCCAAGTGGGAGTGATTACTGCCGTTCATTCAGCAGCTTGTGTGTGTGTGGACGATCAGTGGTTTTCCCGGAGATGATCCTTCCAGCAGTCGGTGTAATTGCATTAGCCTCTTCGGGTGGACTGGCCTGGGGAAACGGATTAGAGTATGCTACTTGTTGCTAGACCTCACCGTTGCATACACACAATCCACAGTCCCCTACCTGACAGTTTATGAAAACGTACATATTGTGTACTTTGACCATGAACTGCAACCACCTGCTGCAGTGTAGCAGCAAATCTTGATGTCAGTGGAGAGGACACTGTGGCACAAGCTGCAGCCTTCACCCTTGAGTCCTCTGCTCTGTTCATACACTGACTAAACCTACATAACTTTATTTGAATGGGCTGAGAAGTTGCCAGAGTTATAACCAAGAAGGCACTATGTCCTTTCTAATTGGATGCACATGTTGCACACACACAAATCTTAAAGAAATCTAGATGTTCCCTAAAGTAAATGTTTGCAATAATAGCACTGAAATACATTGTGTACTCTCTTGATCCAGTGTCACAGGTTCACCTTGGCCACTAGATGTCCAACTTCCTTTTGCTCATAACCTCTTTCCACCTGTCTCCTAGTGTCACTGACATAAGTTCCAGGTTTGATTCCTGTGAACATGTGTTCTCTAACCAGGTCACTGAATATGCTGTTTGATGAGTTGAAGGCACTATTATGAAAACAGACTAAAGTTCCTCCATGTTTCCCTTCTCTACAGGTTCCAGCCATGTATGCCTGCGCCAAGTTCGTCACTTCTCCAGCTGTGGTATGTCGGCTTTCATCATTTGAATCGGATGATTTTTAGACAAGTGAGGTTTCTAGCACTGAAAATAGGATGTCAAGGACACTCTAGTTTGAATTGTTGCAGGTGTCAATGGACAGCAGCCACTTGGGTTTATGCTCTTTGACAGTTGCAGTTACACAGTTGGTGGCATTTAGCGTGCAGACCCTGCAGCATGTTGGGCATCTCAGCCATGGAGGTGTTGTGAAGGATAATGTTCCATATTTACATCTGACACACAGTCACCAGACTCCCTGTTTTCCACAATGTAGTTCTAGTGGTTGGTGGCTACATCAGTAGGACAGATATGCAACTCAAAATTGGCCTTAATTGATATTCTCCTATGTATGGCATTACGTGTATTAAATAATGGTTCAGGAATGGAATCGGTTTATCATAGGTATCTGTATGTTTATAACTACATCATTATATTCTCTTTTAGGGTGACTACTTAACATCAGTCCGGGGAAAGCAGATTGGCTGTTTACATTTGTTAATGTTTTATTAATGTGCATTGTCCCTGATTATCAAACCTTTAAATAAATAAGTAAAATGGTGTACACTATATTGATGACTAATTATCAGGTATGCAAACATGCCTAGTATTTATTTTTGTGAGCATTTGCAGTTCACTAAAATTGTTCAGATCATGAGCACATCCAATATGTGTAGAGGGGTTATATAAGATACATTGTTTCCATTTGAGGAGTGAGAAGCTAAAATGGGTTAAAGGATTTAAGTTAAAGATTTAGTATTAACCAATTCACCGAATACAAAAGGGAAGTCTGGGGATCCCTGCTCCGACTGTTGCCCCCGCGACCCGGACTCGGATAAGCGGCGGACAATGGATGGATGGATGGACTGTATACAATCCTGTTTTTATTTTTGCCAATGATGTGGCAGAAGTGCAGCAGTGAAATTGTGTTTTGCTGGAATTGTGCAATTTGCTGATGGTTTTACTACTTTCTACAAATTGCTTTAAGTAGCTGCAGAGCGCAGACTGTCCTCAGGTCATAGGTAGTAGGAGTAATAGGTTTATGAGTTAGACGACAGTGTGAACCTACAGTTTAATCCAGTTTCCCAGGGTGCATGTCTGGTTGTAATGAGTACGCTTGTCTGTCTGTAGCTGCGTGGGGGGTCCAGAGTCCTTGCCCGGCCAGTCTCAGTCTCCCTCTTCAGCAGACCTGAAGCCACAGTGGAGCAGCAGGTGAGTCGTTTCACTTCACTTATCCTCCGTTATTCTTTTTAATCTGCTTCTGCTTTCTTCTCACATACCCAGTTAATATAAAAACGGGCAACGTCCATCCAATCAAACTGTTCACTGTCAAAAGTTTAAAGCTCCAACTCTGGATTTCAATGACAGACTAATTCAGCGGCCAAACACACTTTTTTGGAAACTTGTTTTAGTAATCGAGTTGAAGTTTTTAATTATTGCAGCCTAATTGCAGAAGATTCCTCAAGAGTGATGCACTTGTAGGTTCCTTTCCTTTCACCCTCTGTCCAGTCGATCCCCAGCCACTGTGTACTGAGACTTGAAGCATTCGAGACCTGATGTCTCGTCTTGTAAGGTTATTCTGACACAACACGTTTGAGTTATTACCTCAATATTCAAGTTAAACCCATGACCAATGTGTCTTCTGTGGGTTTATTTTTTAATTTTCTTGCTGTTGGATGGAAATATTTTTGCCCCATTAAAAATGTATTTAGTGATTTTCATAATTTTGTGTGCAGCAACCTGCTTTGAATCTTTGGTTTGATAATTATGTGGGCCACATTGATTTGTTTCCTTTACTTCAATCAGGGTTCCTACACATCTGAAATTTTAGAAACACCATACTTCTTCCAGACTCAAATTCAGATAATTTGTGACATTTCAGTAAATAGATGTGTATCATGTAAATAAATTATGCAATTAATCATTTGTTTTCATTATTCTGAATTTGTATGCCATTATGTCACCAAATAATTTCCAGGAGATTGTAGCTAGGTACAATAGTGCATACAAAATAATTAACCCAAATAACATCAGATAAGACCCAGATAAGTATTAAGATAAATACATTTCCATACTAAAGTTTCCTTTTTCTATACTTTTCCAGACCTGGAAATGTATAAAATCTAATTCCATACTTGCCTAGGGACGCTGTTCGATGTTCTGTAAACAGTGGAGTCATTTGAATAAATGAAATTTCTGAAAGTGTCAGACACCGTCAACCGTTGACTCTTGTGCTGGTGTGTTGCCAAGTAAGCTTATACTGAAGTAATTTCTCTCCTCCTTCTCCAGGCCTTGTTGCCAGTCAGCCAGTCTGTACTCTCCACCCGCTCCTTCCAGACCAGCGCCGTCTCCCGAGACATCGACACTGCCGCTAAGTTCATTGGTGCTGGTGCTGCCACAGTGGGCGTGGCTGGCTCAGGAGCTGGAATCGGAACAGTGTTCGGCAGCCTCATCATCGGCTACGCCAGGTGACTTACTTTTGCATTTGCTTATTTAAAACCACCTGTACCATGCCCGTTTATCTATCATGTGTTTTAAAGCAGTCATTAGATCTTAGTATATGAAGGTATAGACCTGGATGTTACATTGACTAGAGATATGACAAAATAATTTGAGTGGTTCTCCATGTATTTAAAATACTTTAAAGACAGTTCATAGGTTCAAGGCTACTTTATTTATACCCTTAGGAAAAATTGGTTTGCAGTGAGTCAGCCTCCTTTAACACAAGCATTTACAAACGGTACAGGATGAGAACAGTGCTCAAGGCTAAAAGGAAAACCCTTGTTAAAAACAAGATATGAATAATAATTTTTTAAAAAGCCAGTGGTAAAAATTCAAATGATTAGGAACAAGATAAAGGAAATATCATAAGTCAGAAAAGTGGGAAACCAAGTTGGAAGATAAGGTATGCGAGCTATTGGTAGGAAACAAGATAAAAGAAATGGTACCAAATGTGCAAGGACCCATAATATGTCAGGTTTATCTTAGATGAAGCAACTTCTCTGTATTCTCAAACTGCTACTCGTGTTTCTCCTTATAGTAACATGTCAATAATAATAGAAGTGCTTTCCACTGTGGTTTAAATTATATCAATATTGCAAAAGGTGCATCTGATGATACTTGTGCACTAATGGCCTCTACCACAAACAAAACATTTTTCACAGATGCAGTATGTGAAATGATATCGTGTTTTACAAATGTAATGACCTGCAACAAATAGCCATCTTTAGTGCCCTGTAAAAGGCCCACTTGCTTAGTTCCTCAGCTTGCTCCAGCAGGGCTTAACCATGTGGACATTTCATCAAATACGCTATCAAAACTAAATGTTCACATGTTGCCAACACAACAATGGCAAAGGCACGGTCTCTGGGCTGAAAATCCTGCTACTCCTCGTCGGTGTTCTGCTCTGGTGTGGACCACTGAGATCCTTAAAGGGATAGTTCACCCAAAATTGAAATTTCACTCATTATCTACTCACCCTCATGTCGACTGAGGGCTGGGAGAAGTTTCAGAGTCCTCCGTGGCTTCTCTGAGTTACAGGGGGTCTCGGCGTAGCAGTGCATGTCCATATAACGGTTGCAAATGGATACCAACTGTCTTCGTAACTAAAAGACACACCAACAAACATCCAGATACCTCAATGCTGCTCGTATGTAATGTCCGTCTTGTATTGAAGGCCCGAAATGCGACATTGTCCCGAAAAAAATTAAATAAGTCTATATTTCAAGCTTGTTTGTAGCGGAAGCTTCTCTTCCCGGTTTGTGCCCTTAGTCGACATGAGGGTGAGTAGATAATGAGTGCAATTTGAATTTTGGGTGAACTATCCCTTTAACACTAAGCAGACTTCAGACCTTCAGAGCTAGAAGTTACTTGTTTAAACTGTTCATATAGTGAATACAATGTGAAGTTGAACTTGTTTGGCCACACACCTGTCTGAGCTGTGTATACTGTGGTAACTGGAGACTTTTCTGTGCACTGCTGCCGAGCTACTGTCTAATAGTGACCCGAATCTGAGGCATTTGGAGAAATTGTAGCATCCATTACCGTGTCCAACCATTAAAATCACTGGCGGCATATTAAAAATGCCCTTAATGATATTTAATGTACCACAAATTGCTGACTCCAGACTGTTATTATAGCATCAGTGTCCCTTGACACAATATCCAGAGCAGCTGCAGCAGCAGCAAAAGTCTTAATACTCTGTTGTTGTTTTTTTAACAGTTGCCATTGTAATTCATCTTTTGTTTCATTCTCTCGATTCTTTTGATTCATTTCAATTTATCTCTTGAACCATTGCTTAATTACTATTTTGGTTATTTTGTTTTAATTTAGTTTTTTTTTCTCTCAATTGATTTGTTTTATTTCGATAAGATGCATTTAGGTTTACTTATTTATTTTTATGGTGAGGTTCTCGATAAGCCCTCTAAGGTTTCTAACCTCTCCAGCACTGTTTCATTGTTGTTTATCATATATTATCTATTGTATATTTTCTTTCCTCCATATGATATAGTCCTTGTATGTAATATTTTAAAGTGCAAACAATAAACAAACGAAAACCCTCATAAAGGGAAGATTTATAGCAGAACTGGACTGACTTGTTGTTGCCTCTGTGTCGTCTCCACAGGAACCCCTCCCTGAAGCAGCAGCTCTTCTCTTATGCCATCCTGGGCTTCGCTCTGTCTGAGGCTATGGGTCTCTTCTGTCTGATGGTGGCGTTCCTCATCCTGTTCGCCATGTAAACCTGGAGACGCATCACACCTTTCCCTCGCTTAACTCCCATTTCTACCTTCCCCCTCCTTGCTCCCTTCTCCCTCCCTTCCTTCCACCCGGAGGGGGGTTTCCAGAACGGGAACTCTGAACGAGCTGATAGGCCATTCCAATCAACGGAAGAAATATTAAACATCTGGGGTTAACAATCTCCAATCCTACATTTTTATGTTCCTACACTTATTTTTGTTTTTCTGAAGTTTTATGTCAGACCTCACTTTGGTTGAAATAATCTGTCCAAAATAAATGGTTGGGATAACTAAACAGTCTGCAGTGTTTTATCCATTTTCTCTCTTAGGGGTGTTAATGACATTATACAACCCTCTGCTCAAAGATGGTGTTGGGACAGATTACTGAACCCTCTGATGCAGTAGCAGGATAAAGCAACCTATAAATGGAAAAATAAAATATTTGTTGTAGCATTTGGTGCCAGTGGGATGGGAAGTTTCTCTTAGGAACCCCCCCTCCCCCAGCATAACCGGACTAGGTGTGGATGGCCAGACAACTGTACTGTCATATTGCTTGTTAAAATAAGTATCACTTATAAAATAACTTTAATAGCGGTGTGAATAGCAGCTATAAAATTCAAGCTGTTGGACACTGATGTATGAATGAGAGATCCTAGGAACACCTCCTGGAGGTACTGGCTGTCTGATGCAGCAGGCACACACACAAAATGCTGTTGGTATGCTCAGACGGAGCAGAAGGTAGAAATTAAATTGGGTTAACTGATGCAGAATTCAGTTGAAACACAAACTGTGGCAGGAGGTTTTTGTTTTGGGGCTTTTTGCATTTGTCGTGTCTGAAAGAAAGGATGAGATGCAGCAAAGGACCTCAGGTCAAGAGTCAAACCCAGGCCACTGTATGCACTCTACCAGGTGTGCCATGGAGCTGGATTGTTGTCATGATCATGGCTCCTCCTGGGTGAGACTGAAGGGGTTTGGCACTCTGGATGCTGGAATGCACAGAAAACCACCAGAAAACTGATCTACTGCAAGTGTGCACAACTCTGTCTGAAATCACTCAGTAGTCCACCTTATAGTAGTGCTGTCCAATGGCATAGTGAGATTTTTATACCTTATACCACAATGCATCATGAAAATTAGTAAAGGAATATAATGTAGACCATCATGCATTGCACTCTGCCAGATAAAACAGTAAAGAAGCAATGACTTCCGTAGTGTCCAAAAGTGTTTTTTTTTTTCATTTTACTGATGAACTCACTGTAAGCTGTAGTTTGCTACATCGACCTCCTTGGATGCTGAGTAGGGAGAAAAACATGAGTGTCTGTTTTATAACACAACCACAGCAATAGCTTTTTCCCATTACACAATCACTTGCACCCTGATCACCAGCTAGTACTGTATGTACAATTACGTTTTAAAAGAAAATTTGCACCTTTTTTTCCAAATATTGATATAATTATTTACCAGACTGAAGCATTTTTCCAACATTTTGCAGCTCTCTTAACTTTCTTGCACAGGCAGCAGAGCTGAAAGCGCTCACAGAGGCAGAAAACAGACTAATGGTAATGATTCTAGCACAAAGACAGTTTGTAACATCAACATGGAGCTGTACTGTGACCAAAACAAATCGCGACATGCAAGTAAGATGCACACACCAATTAGTTTGACCCAATTTTAACAGGGTAACTCTAGAGCCAATGCAGCTACCAAGACAATAGACAAACAACCTTTCAGCACCTCACAGCTCATCCAGGCCTCAAGAGACACAGTCACAGTCACAGTGGATTTACAGAAACTACACAACAGAGCTGAACCAGTACCGGGTAGTGGTTCACAAATTTTGCATAATGGTTTTGCGAGAAAAATATCATGTTTGTGTGACACAAACACACAGCACTGGTAAAAAAAAAAAAAGTACACTGTGTCTATGTATGAGTATATGAGCATATTTGTGTGTATGTATGGGGATGTATATGTACAGTACATGTAGGGCCTATAGGTATGCATGTGTGTATGTATGGGCATGTACATAAGTCTACATATATACATACCGTATACATATACATAAACATATACGTACATACTCCACTGATATCAGTGGATATGTATTGCTACCCCTTTTATTTATTCATTATACGTTTTTTCCCGATGTGTTTGCATGATTTTGTATTCCGTAAAAGTCCAACTGTCACTGATATTGTATCAGGATAGATGTTCTTTTGTCGTCTGTTTTGCTTTTTTAAAGAAAGAAAGAAAAAAAGAAAAAACAGCACTGGTAGTGGCCATTAGTTTACACCCACCATCAGATGCATCTTTTGCAAATTTGGATTTCAGTGAGCAAATAATGAGCTCATCATCTCATCAGCTAGTGGAGATGAGGTGTAAAAAGAAAATGGCACATCTCTTCAACTCACCCATTAATCTTAATGTACCTGAAGGTGAGGGGGTAAACCAAATGGATTGTCCTCCGAGATAATGTTTGAAAGGCGGCTGAAGATTGGGATAATACGGCCCAAAGAGAAGACAGCGCTGTCCGGTACAGAACAGTGTGAGGACAAACTGTTACATTACTGTCCTTTGTAATATTCACAGACAATGAAGGATGCATTGCTGCAGGGGGCAAAAGGACAGAGGAGCAAAAGGAGGAGGACAACCTCAAAAGCTCCCAAGGGGCAAAGGCTATCCTAGCTGCTTCTAACCACAGCTTCAGCAGAGAAGGTGGTGAAAGAAGCCTGGTGGATCCACGACAGCTACTGTAAGAAGATCCCAAAGCTATTTGAGGAGTTTCCACTGCCATACACCAGCACACCAAATAAAAAGGGGAGGGGAGTAGTCCTGTCTTCAATGGCACATGCCTTATCTCTTGTGAAGTAACAAACAGAATCCTTATTTTAGGAGGCTGATGTTGCTGCGGACCCGCTGCGTATGTGCACTGCTCATCATCATTTTATTGTATCAATGCAAATGGAACCACAACAGTTATCACACAATGACCAGCACCATAAGGACTGTTGCAGGCTACATTACTTGTGTGCAGCTGATATGTGTGTTTTATGTAATCCATTCAAAGCAATTTGTTTAAATTGTTGTCTAAATGCAGAACTAAGTACTAAGACAAAGAAGGGGTCAAGTTCTCTCCTCTATTGACTTGTGTGAATAGGGACTTTAATCTGCTACATGATTTTATACTAGTCCCAGTTCTTTTCAGATTGTGTCTTTTATGATTAGCCTATGTGAACATTTAATTCTCAGATGGGAACTGTATGGGAAAATAAATCAGAAAAGGATATGATGATGTATCTCTGGTCTCTGTGAGGAAAAAGATGATGGCTCTTGCTATCTGATTCTGTCAAATTGCAACAGAACTGCAACTAAACATGATAAGTCCTGTAGCTACCAATGATGTAATGTAGAAGAGATGTACTTGAGCAGTTATAAAGTTGAGCTGCTGAATAGCTCTAGCCTCTAACACTTGCACAATATCATCCACGCCTACTCCTGCACTGTGGTAGCTTTGTCTGGATTAGAGGTTAGAGAAACATCATTAGGCCTATTTTTAAATGTCCAATTTAAACATTTAACTTTTTTCTTTCTTTCTTTCTTTCTTTTTTTTATTTTTATTTTTTACCTTTGTCCTATTTTGATTTGGGGTCAATAACTAGGATCCTGTAGGCCTAGATTCACATGTGTCTGTAGAATTGGTGAGTGTGGCTGAGACTGGATATAAACATGATTTAAAATGACTTTTACTTATCACAATTTTCCCATTAAATACTTGAATAATTGACCAAATATGTTGTTTAATTTTCACTCTAGCGCATTCGGTGACATCCAAACTTAAAGAAGACTTTTACTTTGAAAGTCAACACCGGAAGTCACCGTGTGTTATCGTTTCAACGCAGCTTGATTGGTGGGAAATCAGATCCTGAAGTTGGCGTTACATTAATGTAGTGGTGGGGATGTGGTGGTCGGTATTAAACATAATACTCTGACACTATTTTCCGTGAAACCGGTAACAACCGGCCGATGAACCGACTCCGAAGCCGATGGTAGGTTGAGCAGGTAATTTAGCCAACGACTTCATACTTTTTAGGGCCTGAGGAAAACACAGTTAAGCCAGCGATAAATAGCCATGTCGTGGGAAGAAATGCCGTGTTTTGTGGCCTCGCCTCGACACTGTGAGACTGCTCTCTGATCCCGCAGGACAACAAAACAAGCAGAGGTAACTTCGCAGCTAACTGTCAGCACGGCTACCGCTAGTCCAGAGTTAGCTTTATAAATTAGTCAACACGACCGCCTGTGCTCTAGCCTGTTAGCTTCCGAGCCATGGCGGACAGCCTCGGAGAGGAGTCCGGCGGCGGTGCCCTTGGCTTAGGCGTCACCGGACAGGGCAGCGGAGCCTCGCTGCTGCCGACTTTGGCTAACTCTCTTCCGGGGGGGAACTCGACGGTCGCCGGTGTGCTCTCCGGCTCCAACCCGGCCTCCGCTGCTCCCGCCGCGGCCGCGCCGAGTGGCCTAACCGCCGTGGTGGCCCCCGTGTCCGCTGTCACCGCTACCCCCGCCGGGTTTGGGAACACATTCACCCCCGGCTCGTCGCCACCGGTCGTGGCCGTGGCTCCGACCGTACACGCCTCCTCGCCTCTCCCGGGAATTGGTCTCGGGGTCGGCGGGGTGGCCGGGGTGGCAGGAGCGGGCCTCCTGTCCCAGATCCACGCCACCTCCTGGGACCCGACCCTCAGCACGGACTGGGACAACGAGAAAGCCTCCCAGCAGTGCATCCTGAGGATAAAGAGGTATAAAACACAACATACAGCGGCAACAATCCGCATTGAATTAATGATTTTTCCGTTTCAGGTGATCAGACCGCTATAACCTCCGTGGAGTGTGTAAAACCGAAAGTGAAAGTTTTCTATTAAGTTTAAATCATCACCAGAAAGATTTGGGGGCTTTAAATCAATAGAAACCCCATGACACTTTAGTATTTAATTACATTTAGACAAATACACATTTTAGTTTGGGTAATTGAAATGACAAAAAGACATGATTCACTTGATTCATGATTCACTTGATTCAAGACATGATTCATGTCTACTCAGGTATTCACAAGTAGTGTCACAGTTACCTAGAATCATACTCCTACCTCCTACCCAAGTCAAGAATGAGCTAGTCCTTAATAAAATAGTTAACAGTAAAGTTGTCTTTTTAAAGGTATTTGGGAATGTAGCAGCAGAAGTTTCATGGACAGATATCCGTGTGCCCTACGAGGAACCTCATCTGTCTCTCTCCTGCTCCGTCTGTCTTTGCAGGGACATCATGTCGATCTACAAGGAACCTCCACCGGGGATGTTTGTCGTTCCTGATCCTCAAGACATGACCAAGGTGAAATGTTAGGTTCTGACTGAAGCAGCGTTTCACACTACGACCCCATTTACATTTGTCTTTGTCAAGTGTTCTGAACATTCAAATCCAATTCAAATCCAAAATAAACTGTTAGGGGATCAGATGAATGTGACAGCAGCTCGGTGCAACTTCTAACTCAAGTGTAAGATCAGCTGTAGAGGCATCCACATCCACATCCACAGCAGATGTGCTTGAACTATATGCAGCATTAATGTTATGCACATCTTGGAGATGGTGGATCACTACCTGCTTAGAGTGACAAGCAAACCACCTGCAACAGTGGTTTGAACAGCCGGACTATATTCTGACTTGAATGTTTTCTGGATGCTTACTTTACTTTACTTCACTTTACTTTATTTGTTTATTTAGTCGGGACAATGCATATTAATGGACAGTGAGTGCTAGAGTACCCACAGTAAATACACCGGATTTAGCACATGTGCTAAATTACATCCATAGTCCCCAAAACAATACAACAAATTAACATAAAATGTCCATAAAGACAGAGGACCAGTAGATAACGGGAAAAGTTCTTTTACATAGTTACAGGGTTAGACATGATTCTTTGAATTGTAAAAAAAAAAAGAAATATATATAATCTATATAGCTGCGATTAACATGATTCATTTTAAATATAAAAATATAAATCTATACAGTTGTGCTTGACATGATTCGTTGAATTATAAAAACAACAAAAAAATCTATACAGTAAGTTGCAATTGACATGACATGAATTGCCATGTACACACAAGGTTTTAATGATATCCAATTGTCAGTAGACACATGCAGTAATAATAATCCTTTCTATTCAAAAAACACAAAATAGAATACAAAGATGAAATTGATACGATTACTTGAGCTCAAGCTCCACACTGTTACTTTCAACCACGTATCACTGTCTTTGGAGTTTGCCTGGTTGTCATGGAGATACGTTAGTTGTCATACTCGGGTCGCATAACCTAGATATCTCCACGACAACAGAGCACACCCAATACGCATGTAAAACTTCCTGGAAAAAGCTTGTAAATGACCCTTAAGTAAAGGCCTCGTTATCACGTTTTTTCCAAGGTTCAGATTGAACTTTGATGCTGAAAAGAGAAATTGAGCGTCGCGTGTCACCATAGATGCAACTATGAAACCTGCAGTCAATTTGCATGGTTAAGTTATTTATAGATTTGTTTTAACAGCATGTAAGAATGACGAGTATTATTTAGTTTGGCCGGTAGTATCAGGGTGTGTTTTCCAAGATGTGCTACTTTTACTGCCAAGTGGGCTTTTCCAGTTTAACTAGTCTTCAACACAGACCAGTACGAGTGATGTTTTCAGGTCATGCATGGACTCACTGACGCTTCACGTTCCTGTAATTTTCTACATTGGTTCCTGGCAGAGGGAGCTGGATGTTATCAGTTGTTTACTAGGTCAGATTTTCTGCTCCACGTCCTCCTCATCACTGGTTTTCCTTTCTCCCAATGTCTTACTCGTCCCCCTCTCGTCTCCTGACACCCTTCCTGTCTGTCGTTCCTTATTTCCACCACCCTGTGACATAACTTTTTGTCTTTCTCTCCTTCCCTGCAGATCCATGCCCTGATCACGGGGCCGTTTGACACACCGTACGAGGGTGGTTTCTTTCTCTTCTTGTTCCGCTGCCCCCCCGACTACCCCATCCACCCACCACGGGTCAAACTCATCACCACGGGACACAATACGGTCCGCTTCAACCCCAACTTCTACCGCAACGGCAAGGTGTGCCTCAGCATCCTGGGGTGAGTCAGGGTTCACTCCGTTTTAGGGATGCACATGATGATTAACCGTTTAACCCATAATACTCTAACTTTCATCTGAGACAGAGCACAGTGGATCTGGTGCTGATCAGCTGTTGCAGCGCATGTGCGTGTATTTTATAACGGCAAAAAAAAAAAAAAAAATTGAATCTTATCGGTTCGGTTAACGAGTGTTGGTTATCGGTCATAAAAAAAATAGCAGATATGCGGGCGGGGGGGGGAGCTACACGTGCTTTTGGTGTGGTTTATTAACGCTGCTGTCGGCACGAGCGGACAAGGCAGCACGCATTCGGTTTCTTTTCTTTTTTTCATGTCCGCGGTCCTCTACGAAGAATGCAACCATTGCATCCACCTGTTTTGCCGATGGTTTTGCCCTTTTTGCGGAAAGGAAAATCACTCACTCTTTGACTACTCCCTTCTCCCTACACACTATATAGGAACTTCTATATAGTGAGCTCACTGGTAAACTGAAAAAACACTTTCAGACACTACTCTGCTGCGCAGTTAATTACGTTTTTACGTCGCATAGCTAAAACCTAGATCAATGCCGACCGCTATCATAACCGCAATGTATTGTTATGGTATAATATCACTTACTTAATGACCATTGGTTGTACACTACTTTTCACGTCTTACTTACTACCAGCCGTGCTACTGCAGCTGACTGAGCCTTTTGGAGCCGCGGCTCGGCTCACGCTAACGTGGGCTCGGTGTGTTCCTCTCGGTCAGCTGGTGAAGCAGCGGTCTGATGAGCATGATGTCCGTGACGTGTCCCGTTATGCGCGACAAAGTTGTGACGATGTCAGGTGATGAAAAAGACACCTATAAGCTTATAATACACCGGGAAACCCTGGAAACAGTATTGGGAGTTTTGTTTCTCTTTGTCTCACCAGGAATCTATTGAGGCTTGTTGTCATGGTGACAAAGACAGTTAATTCATGTGATTCTTTCTTTGAATTTGGAGTTTGTGTACTGTAAACTAATGTATTATGTGTGTGTGTGTGTGTGTGTGTGATTGCAGGACATGGACAGGCCCAGCATGGAGTCCAGCACAGAGCATCTCCTCTGTCCTCATCTCCATCCAGTCTCTGATGACCGAGAACCCCTATCACAATGAGCCTGGCTTTGAACAGGTACTCTGTGTGTTGCAGCTCCCTGAGTCTGTATCCCAATGTGCCTGGTTTGGATGTTTAGTCTTAACTTAACTCTGTTAAAGAAGTCATGGTCATAGGTTCACCTGCATTTTAAAAACTTGCATATACCCACTAGTAGGGGTGTCCCTGTCTAAGAATTCTCATAGTCAAATCTGATTTGTGAGATTTCTTTCTTCAGTCAACTAATCGTCACATCGTCTTGTTTTTTTTCCCCTCACTGATTCATGACCTCATTTGCATCTTTTTCTGCTCAGGAGAAAAGAACTAAACCACCCAAATAAACAAATTAATTCTTCAGCTGGCGTAAGATAACAACAGAACTTTCTCCATCCAACATTTTCCCGATCACATCACTGTCATGCTGACTGACATGCATCGCTGTTAGACCCCCAGCCCGTCATGTGAATTTGGGCCAGGCTTGGACTCACTGAACCCAAGTTACATTAATAACTCCCGTTCTGCACAGTGATTCTCACAGACACGTCCCAGCAGGGAAGCTTAATAGGAATAGGAATTTATTTATTTAAAACGGGGACAATGCACAAAAACATTAATCTTTGGAGACAAGAGAAGATGCCTTGAGCCAGGTTGTAGCAACATTTGCTGATTTCCAGTCATAGAAGTCCAGAGAAAGCCGGTAAAACGTGGGTCAGGTAAACAATACCACATCGCCATGACAACATATTGTCAGGTGTATTGTTTTGCCTCGTGCTGACGGACCACTTGTTTACATAGAGGCTTGTTTATGCCGTTGCGTGCAGCGGCTGTCGTCCGTCTGCCGTCTGCCCAATTTCACGTGAATGCAGCATGAAAAATACGATTGAGTTGCTTGTGATATACAACCGCAACGCTAGATGGGAGTAATTCCTACACAATGTACCTTTAAGGATTAAGTGCTGTCCATTTTTGTTGTTTGAATCCACTCTGTTTTTCTTCCTGGGACGTTTTGAATGCAGCAGTGAAGAAAGACGGATAACAAATTGACACCGTCATGGCTGATTGATTGACAAGTACACTTATAAAGCAGACAACAGTAGAATAGAAGAAATGGAATAATACTTTATTCATCCTCATCGGGGGACACACATAAGACTCATGATACACACACACAGACACATATAGAGCAATAAATAACCTACGCAATAAAAGTACATGGCCTAACAACAATTGTAGTGCCACTAGTGTAAATGTGTGTTGTAGGAACACATACAGTTACTTAGTGCTGCACGATTTGATAAAAATGTGCGATTGCGATTATGGTGGAAAATATTGCGATTTGCGATTGCGATTACGATATTGTAAATTAATGTTGTAAGGAGTCTATTTGCTTGATTATCAAGCACAGCACAGGAAATAACCATATTTTAGGAGTGTATTTCTCAAATAATAAGTGTTTCCTTACAGTATCTTTGTATTAAATAAAAATAGGTAACTTTTTGTGCAGTTTCATAGTCTACTGCGATGCCATCATTTATTACAATGCCTTTCTCCCCCCTCACTCCTCTCACAGCACACAGGTAACACAGAGACAGACAGACAGACACACGCACGCACACACACACACAGAACGGACGAGAGGAGACGGCAAATGAGTGTGGCTGTTACCGTAAAATAAAAATAAAAAATAAATAAAAAAGACAGTTAAAAGAAAACCAAACACCGGAGCTTTCTGGTCGTTCGCTCCAACAGGCATATACCTCCTCGTTTTTTAAACGCACTGCACATGTTGCGGAGGAAAACACAGTTCGCTCCGTGACGCTAAAGCTCCACACCTGCTGTAATCACGGGGAGACGGTCCTGCAGCACACGGAGCGCTGTCTGCCAGCTGGGTCGTCACGTGATCAGACCTGCTGGTCACATGACTACTGACGGAGTCTGCTATGCTGCACACATTAGCGGCTCCTCCACACACTACAGGAGTTAAAGTCCCGTTTACAGGCTCACGTGGTCGCACATTTATGTACTTTAAATCGCCAATGGCACTCTTTCGTGCGATTACGTAATCGCACGAAAGAGTGCGATTGGCGATTTAACATCGCGATTCCGATTGCGATTAGATTAATCGTGCAGCACTACAGTTACTGCATATATTAGTATTATTCAGATAAATGAGACGTATGTGCAGGATGTATGTGCAGCTGTGTTTTGGCTCTTGTTATTGGTTGGGTTCAGCTGCAGCAGAGCAGCCACACTCTCGCTCTCTCTCTGATGCTGAGTTTAAAAAAAAGAAGTCACTGCAGGAAACATTGCGTCATTCTCAAAATATCCGCGCTAGACAAACTCTAAACACTGTGCACACCAACCTACAGTTTCCAAACATACAAAGGGCACACACACTGGAAACAGAAGATACTTATTTGGAGGTAAATTGTTACAAATTGGCCCAATCATACTGCGTTGAGGCAGCTGTGGCTCAAGAGGTAAAGCAGGTTGATCAGTGATTCGGCTGCCCAGGACTACTGCTGGTGGCTGTTCCATCAGTGCTTGTGTGTGTAGTAAAAGCACCGTAAGCAGTAAGTCAAAGTCAACAGACATCCCAAAACTAGGTATAGCGTCTATGACGACTTTCACAGATGCCATGTCAGGAATTCATTCCCTGGTAATCTTTGAGCTGAGAATTATCTATGAGACATAATTAGCACCGTTCCATGATTTAAAGGGGAATTGCCATCCGTTTTTTCCAATCTGGAACTTATTTCTAGGATAAAATACGATAATTTACTCACCCAGATAACAAAATTAGATCCAGCCGAGAGCCGCGTATATCTATATAATGCAAGTCTACAGGGCAGCGGAATGCAGCCTCTAAATAACACATTATCTGCCGTGAAACCCGTTCATTTCACCAGTATTTTGTTATGATACGCTTGTGCTACACATCGCTGAGTGCCGGTCAGAGGTTAGTAGGTCAACCTACAGACCCCGGATGTTGATAACAGCTAACCCCGGACTCAGAGGGGAATAGCACTAGCCTATCAGAACTAAATATTGGTGAAATGAATGAGTTTTGCGGCTGATAATGTGTTATTTAGAGGCTGCATTCTGCTGCCCTGTGGACTCGCATTATACGGATACATGTGGCTCTTGGCTTGAACTAATTTTGTCGGAACAACTTGTAATGACACCAAAGTTATCTGAGTGAGTAAATGATCGTATTTTATGCTAGAATGAGGTCCAAATTGTAAAAAAAACGCCAATTCCCCTTTAATTGAATTCAGATGGTTCAATATGAATGTCACTTCTGGATCCTTCAACTACTTTGTATGATCTGATAGCAGCGGTGCACAGCTGTACCCGATCCATCATCGTGAGCAGCACCGACGACGTTCTTTGTCTCTTTTGTCAGTGTGCTTTCATTTAATTCACCTGAGGCTCTGCTGTGTGTGTGTGTGTGTGTGTGTCTGTGTGTGTGTCTGTGTGTCTGTGTGTGTGTCTCAGGAGCGCCACCCAGGAGACAGTAAGAACTACAACGAGTGCATTCGCCACGAAACCATGAGGGTGGCAGTGTGTGACATGCTGGAGGGCAAAGTCCCCTGTCCCGAGGCCCTGTGGTGAGACCAACATGACTCTCCAATTCATCTTCATGTTCCTTGTGTCTGTGACTTTTTTAATTGCCTCTGTCCTCTTCTTTCTTCTTCACTTACTCTTCTCCATCTGCTAATTGCTGTGTGCTTGTGTGCTTTTAGGAGTGTAATGGAAAAGTCCTTCCTAGAATACTACGATTTCTATGAAGGAGTCTGCAAAGAGCGACTGCATCTACAGGGACAGAACATGCAGGTGACTACATTTGTTTCTATTCATCTCTATTTTCCTCATTTCCATTTAAAATGTGACATCTTGAAGATTAAAGCCCCAGTATGTAACTTATTTGGCCTTTTATTAGCAAAAATCAAACATGTCTTTCATAAATACATATTTCACTGAAGTGGAATCACACCCGCATACAAATGAAAGCTTTCTGGTACCTTAGAATGAGTTGTTACAAGTCGTTACAAATACATAACGCACCGAACCGAGGCGGCCATGTTGCATCGCCATTTTTTACGTTGAGTGGCAGCGTGACCGTAGGTAACCACGGAAACTCAGCGGAGCTGTGGGCTCGGCCTGTTAAAAGTGTCACCACTGTGTAGTGTGAGGAAGGACGGAGGCACTGGTGTTGCATTCAGGTGCAGTCAGGCAGACGGCCGTCGGCAAACCAACCGGATGTCATTTTACTCAATGAGAGAAAGTTTTAGTTTTAATAAGTGTATTTGTATCAGGGACAATGTATAAAATAACAATGAGAAGAGATGCCTTGTACCAGATTTAGCTTACTAGATACTTTCCATCCGTAGTCCCTGGGCAGGTGAAAGACGGTAAAACGTGGGTCAGGTAAACCAGTGATTTTCAACCACTGTGCCGCGGCACACTTGTGTGCCGTGAGCTTTCGCCAGGTGTGCCGTGGAAAATTACCAAATTTACTTAATTGATCCAAACTAGCGATGCACATTTTGATTTTTTTTTTTCAGACCGATAACCAACGCTCATAGGCGATTATAACCATTAACGAGTGAGATTCAGCACTCCACTGAGTGTCTGTGACTATAGGCTCGTGCCGACTGCCAGTCTCATTTTGTTTGTTTTTTATTTTTATAACACACGCGCGCTGCTCCCGCTGTGCTGCAGCTCATCCACGCCAGCGGAGCGCTCCTCTGCTCGTCTGTGCAGCTGCAGGTGAGTGACGGGGAGCCGGCTGGAGAGCGCCTCCTTTTTATTTAAGGGGCACCGTCCTTATTCGTATTCACTCGGTTTTCCACACACACGTCATTTTAAACATGTGTGTGTGTCTCGTGTGCAGACGCAACGGTCAAATATACGGACGAGCAACAACTTAATTAATCATCATTTAATTATTTTATTTTGAAAATTGACCGGATTCTCTCGCCTTTTTTGTGCCCGACTTCCTGTCTGGTACGACCTGGTCTGTCCAACTTGACGGCGCTCTTGGCTCACGGCTCGCGTGAAAAATAGAACTGAACCGATCTGAAGCGCTGCAGCTGCGCGCACTGCACTCCAGAGCGCGAGATGTGCGACCAGGCAGAGTGAAGCACGCGTTGCAGGTTGCACTCAGAGTTTGTTCTGACTTTCTATCACAGGGAGTGCACAACATAAGTTTAAGTCCTCTCATGTTTGCTGTGAAATATGGCTGAAGGCACGAGTGGAAGTGTGCACGTGTTGACAAGCTCCCATGAGTTGATTGACAGCTAAAAAAAAAAAAAAGGCTTTGTTGAGCATCTGTGTCTGGCAGAGTTGGCTAATAAAATAGGACTTTTTTTATGTCAATGAGTGTAGTGGCAGAAGCCTGCACAGTGACCATTACTCAGTCACAGTCAGAACAAACTAACTACAGTGTAAGAGACAAAATTTGTATTATTTTTACTGTATTAGGCTGCACTGTGTCATTTTCTAACATTTTTGGTTAGTGGTGTGCCGCGGGATTTTTTTAATGAACAAAGTGTGCCGTGGCTCAAAAAAGGTTGAAAAACACTGAGGTAAACAATACGACATCACCATGACAACATATTGTCAGGCCTGTATTGTTTTGCCTCGTGCTGGCGGACCACTTGTTTATATAGACGCTTGTTTATCCTGTTACATGCAGCGTCTGTTGTCTGTCTGACGTCTGCCCGATTTGCAACATCAAGAATACGTTCCGATATGCAACCGCACCGCTAGATGGGGGGAATTCCTACACATTATACCTTTAATGTCAGTTTATGTTACGTGAGAAAGCAAAGGGGATCTTCAGATGACCAGTGACCAAAACTCTGTTACCTGTTCACAACTGGCCTGGTTGAACAAAGTATGCTTAACTCTAACTGAGAAGTTTGCATCCATATTGCACAGCTCATTAACATTTTGAATAATCAATAGTCAGTGACAATTCATTGTTTTCAATCTTTCAAGTGTAACAGAACTTTGCTTGAGAGACACAATAACAGTTTGATTTGGTTTAATTTGTTGTATGTAACACGGTTATCTTGTCCAAACTACAGGTTGTATACACTGTTACCTGTTCATGTTTATCATGCAATTGATTTTTTTGTTTTTTTAATCACATCAGGGTTTCCACTACATGTAATTGATTGTGGTGCACCGCCACGGCAAAATCAAAGCCGCCACACCTTCAGAATGATGATTATTTTGTTAAAACAATGTAAAGCAGGGTTTCCACTACCAGTTACCATTCACTTTGCACCCCTTTCCACTACACAGTCACAACTCAAGTAATTTCACGGCGGCCGCCTCGCTCTCTTATTTCGATCCTCTCGTCAGCTCCAAACTCACTCGTCTGCACCTCGTTAACGGGCCACAGTGTGGTTTTCCACACAGCAGTGAACTCAGGTGAAAGAACAACAACAGTCTCAGTACAGATTCTTTTTTCTTTGATTCTTATGTTGGACATTGCGCTCGACTGCT
The DNA here is from genome assembly GCF_045865225.1 of Trachurus japonicus. Classification (NCBI taxonomy): domain Eukaryota; kingdom Metazoa; phylum Chordata; class Actinopteri; order Carangiformes; family Carangidae; genus Trachurus; species Trachurus japonicus. The sequence continues at coordinate 31,360,179 of NC_140914.1, read as the reverse complement.
AGTGGAAAAGAAAAAACAAAAACGAGTAGAGACGTGTCCAGTTGAGTCGCACTAGTGAAAAAGGGCCATAAATAATAACCCCCCTAAAGTGAGGTTAAAAGGGTCGCCGCCACTACTTAAAAAAATCCTAAAGGAAACACTGCACATGAATCCCCATTAGTTTAGTTTAGTTTAACTTCATTGTCCACCTAAGTGGAAATTTGTCTTTGCCTTCCCCACATAAAATTACAGTACACACAGACAATCCATACAGCTGATTAGCTGGTGACTAGATAACCAGCTAGTCTTCAACAATAACCTTAAAGGCCCCATGGCATGAAAAATGTGATTTTGGTTATTTTATGCTTGGGGAGGTCTCTAGGCCACGTATACTGCCCCATGCATCAAACTGGTCATAAACAGAGAAACGCACACCGCTCATTTGTAGGAACTATCTCTTTAAGACGAGCAGATAGCACTTCCTCCTTTGGGTGATGTCACACACAAGGTAACTCCGACAACCACGACCAGTTGGTTTTTTTTTTCAATTTTTATGAATGCAGCTTAGGTTTCGTTACTTGCCTGTGATTGGCCCAACCACACGCCACTCAAAAACAGTCAGCCAATCAGAGGAGAGGTTCTCATTCTCTCTTCTGATTGGCCAAATGACCTGTGCCTGCTAGAGCTCCAGAAAGAGGCAACAGAAAGGGACCGTATAAATGATATTAAGCAGATCACAGGTACTCAAAACCAATGATACATCTTGTTAGGGATATCAGCAGGTAAATAAACCCAGAGAAAAGTGCACAGCATGAGGCCTTTGTTTTGCAATACAATGAAGAATGAATAATAATACAATAGAAACTCACCTTTGTCAAGCACAAATTCCCAGAACAGGTGACTGAAAAGAAAGACGCAGCTGAGCGTTATCTATCTACTGACATAATATTTGGGTAGAACAAGATTGCTCTTCCTCACAGCCTAATTTCTTAGTTGCATACAGTACTGAATGTGCTCACACTTGGTTCACTCCTCCACCCAGGACCCATTTGGTGAGAAGCGCGGCCGGTTCGACTACCAGGGCCTGCTGGCCCGCCTCGGCGCCACCCACAGGCGGATACGGGAGAAAAGCCTGGCAGAGGACAACCACAATGACGACGATTCAGACTCAGACACCAGCTCCTCAGGGACAGACCCCGACAGCCAGGGAAGCTCCCACCCCTGACTCTGTGGGATGGCGCTGGACTCAGACCCAGGCTAAGAACTAAAGACAAAGGGACCTATTTTGTTTTGTTTGCAGTGGAGGAACAAAATCAAAGAAGAGATCACAAGTCTTTAAGGCTTGAGTGAGTCCAAGGTTCAGGTTTGCAATCAAGCTTCTGTTGTGTGGATGTTACAGAGAGAAGAGATCGTAGCACTCTCTTGACATTGAAAAATGAACATCAACTGCTGGCAAATTGGAACCAGAGTGGTGTATTTGTGCCACTTCTGTGGTTTCCTAACCAACTGTCGTGTTGATGTCCTGTTTGATTCGAAAACTTAAGACGGTTGCCCAAATGCCTGATAGATTTTGAGATTAATCAGCCAATGTTGCTTGTAAAAATGTTAGTTTCACATCTCAGACCTTTAAATTTACAAAAGAAATGGATAAAATAAAAGTGTATAACACCCTAAAGTAGCTGTTAAACTTTGATTCACGAGTCCAAACTGAAATTTAGTCTGTTTTCTCTTTTTAAATCCAGTGCTCCCAGAGGAACAACTGTGTGGGAACAAGGGACATTGGCTTGAGTTAAAGCAGTGAGAATATGATGGTATTTATCAGAGCTGGCCTCGTTGTCTTTGATTTCAAGCGAGGAGAAAGGTGGAAGGTAACGGGAGAAAGTCAACATTGCCAAGGCCACATGCCTCGTCTCCTGGCCAGGGTCAAACCTGTTTCCGTCAGACAGGACCTACACAACCTGGCCTCAAAAAGCATCAGCCTCTGGTTTCTAAATACAATTCCTGTGTAATATACAAAAACTTCTGCTTAGCCTTCAGTTCTTAATGTCCTGTCGAACTGACAGCAAATCTGTTTAGCACGTAGGAAAGCGTTAGAGCAATGTCAGTTTCATGGACATCCATCTTTAAAACCCTTCTCATGTTGTTTTCTCATTGTCATGCTGAAACTAATCCTAATTGACTGTGTGTAGGGTGCGTTGTTCGTTTGGAGACCCTGTTCTTCTTCAGGTCTTCTGATTAACCAGTAAAGATACAAACCAAACCAAACCAACCTTTTGCGTAGCAACATTTCCTGGGCTTCAGGAAAACCCAGTGAAGTCGAGATGAGGGTAGCGTCTCATTTGTTCATAATGCAAGTAACTCAGAACGAGGCTCTGAGGAATACAGCGGTACACACGGATGGCAAAGCAAGTCTTATGTTTTTACATTATTTCTCTTAACGTTCGTCAAGTACCTTTTTGTTGAAAGGAAATGCAGCTAATAGCAGTAGCTAGAGGAACCCCTATTCGTTAGATGTCAGTCAAAAATAAGGAGTGACGAAACCTGAAAGGTGGGCTTTTGATTAGCCTGATTTGTACAGCCAACAGTTTACCCACTGACTGCTCAATAACACGGGACGTTTTTAAAGGGATAGTTCAACATTTTGGCAAATTGGCCCATTGCCATAATCCCTATAGTCATAGCAGTAGGTTCGTTAACATTATTTGTCGGTGCAAGCTATTTTTAGAACGGTGGAGCAGAGCCGTGAGCTGCTCAGAGCTACGCTATGGAGGCTGAAGGAATTTCTTGGTTTCCCTCATCAAACTCATCAAATACAAAACTCCAAAACGCTTTCGTGGACAAGTTGTTATAATAATGGAACGTTACGAAACGGAGCCGTTTTCGAGGTAAATACAGAGACTGCTTGTTGAAAAACTGTGAACGCAACGCGCATCAGCGGTTTTGCATGAATTTACCTCTAAAACAGCTCCGTTTTGTAACGTTGTGTTATTATCTCATAGCATGGTGATTGTGCAGCTCACAACTAGTCCATGACAGCGTTTTTGAGTTGTTGGATTGTGTGTTTGATGAGGGAAACCAAGAAATACCCTTAGCCACCATAGCGTAGCCGTGAGCAGCCTGCCACTCCGCTCCGCCGTTCTAAAAATAGCTTACACCAACAATTAAAGGTAACGAACCTACTGCTATGACTATAGCGATTATGGCAATGGGCCAATTTGCCAAGATGTTGAACTATCCGTTTAACATTGTTCTTGTTTGTTTGTTGGGCTTTCAATGAAAAAAACACTTGGATAGGTTCAGATCTGTCTCAGTTACACACATTTTACATTCAAAGTTCTACTGATGGCTCTGATCATTTTGCCCGTTCAGATTGGCTGAGATTCCTTTCCTCATTTTACTCGACTCTAAAATGTGGGAGAAAATCTACAGTTTTCAATCCATTTCAGTTGAAGCTAATGAGTATGTTGCTAATGTTTAGTTTTAATGGAGGTGGCATCCTCTCATCCAACTCTAATTAATACACAGTATTTCCCTCAGTGTTTGTCAACTGATCCTTGAAGCCCAAGCCCCCAAAATCAGCCTTTTTCAGACTCTCTTCAAGACAACCTTTCAACAAGAGACAGCTGGACAGATGAACGACCGTCGTGCTTGTTGTAGCTTCTTTTCTGCCTTCCACTGCCCTCCAGTGTCTTGCCTTTAGAGAAGAAGAGCACTTTGGGCTCTGCTGTCAGCATTTCGTCGGACCCCATGCCACTGGCAGCGGTTAGCTTGCTGAAGATTCAAACCGTATTACCGATGTAGGGCATTCCTTTATCTTTATTTTATTATGTTATAGGATGTTTATATGAGGAGCGGCTCCTAAAAGAATATATGTGATTGCCAAAATGTTGATTGCAGCAGACTTCCTGAAGTGTAAGTGAGGAGATCATATTCCTGTTTGGCTGTTTTGTGTTGTGCTTATTGCAGGGTTCTCCTGTGGCTTTGTAAAAGGGTTAAGTTGCTAACAGAAGTGATCATTTCCAGCTCATGGAAATGTTGGTATTGTACAGAAGTTCTGGAAAAGTACAGAATAAAATGTTCAGTCCTAATATGTGTAATTGGTGTGTTTTTTTCTTATACATGCACAAACACTGTCAATTCAAGTACAGGCAAGTGTGCAAGTTATTTATGCACTAGCATTTGATGGGGGCTTCTTCAATAGCTGAAGCAGGATCATGTCAGGTGTCCACAGAGACAGAGTACAATCTTGATTAAAGGGATAGTTCACCCAAAATTGAAATTTCACTCATTATCTACTCACCCTCATGTGGACTAAGGGCTGGGAGAAGTTTCAGAGTCCTCCGTGGCTTCTCTGAGTTACAGGGGGTCTCGGCGTAGCAGTGCATATCCATATGACGGTTGCAAATGGATACCAACTGTCTTCGTAACAAAAAGACACACCAAAAAACATCCAAATACCTCCATGCTGCTCGTATGTAATGTCCGTCTTGTATTGAAGCCCCGACATGAGAAATTGTTCCGGAAAAAAATTAATAAGTCTATATTTTAAGCTTGTTTTGTAGCGGAAGCTTCTCTTCCTGGTTCGTCAAATTTGGACGACATTACATACGAGCAGTGAGTCAACAGTGCTTACCATCATGTCACTGCCGCCCATAATGATGATATTAATAATCCCGATGAACGGGGAAAAAAAAACAAAGTACACAAACATTACATTGAGACATTTATGAAGAAAATGCATTCTGGTTGGTTTAGTTCACACTGAATTATTAATTCAATCCATGTTGAAATGATCCAGTTAATCCAGCAATAATCTTAGTAATCTATTTATATAATGACAAAAATAGGTGGATGAAACAGACAGACAATTAGGAACATTGAGTACTTTATTAATCCCAATACAAGTCTCTCTTTTGTTACCAAGTATCAGGTTATACAGTGAAACAGTACAGATGGTTTGTACACATGCTCTGAGACAATGTAGGGGTTTGTTAGAGAGGGTACAGGCAGTATCCACATTACGCTGACGCACCAAATTGCTGTTGGTGTTGTTGCTGACCTCCTCAGGCATGGGCAGGTACACAGCCAGAGCCACACAGCTGGCAAAGATGGCCAGAAGGATTATGATTTCAAAAGGTCTGATGGGGGGTTTATAGGAAGTTTATGTGGAAGAGACATTCATTCACACACATATGCAATGACAGTATAATGAAGTTCCTTTGTTAATTCACTACACAGAGTATTTTTACTTTTATCTCAACTACATTTCTATGAGTAACTCTTACTCTAGTCAAGTCAGTGGAATTATTTTTATTTTTTATGAAAATGTGAAAATTCACACTCCTCAACTGTCAATCATAGTTGAACCTGTCAGTGTCAAAGATGCTACTTTCTACAGCCTGTTAGTTCATCAGCTTCTACTTTAACTCAAGTAAAGATGTAACTGAACAACTTAGATTTGAACTGGACTAGAGGATCTTTACTCTGACTCAAGTAATGGAGTTGTGAACCTCTACAAAACACATAAAAGTTAATGATCCTGAATGGCTCATACTGAAAGTATGCAACAGCAACAATCACAAACATACAGTAGGCCCCTCTGCCCAGAGACCCCTCACTGCTGCAGGATGCTAATGCAGGCCTTACGGAAGGGATTCCTCTGTGTCAAAAAGAGGAGAGAGCGGGCTGGCCTTGGGTTTCCTCCTGTGGCCATCGGCTTCTTGGGCTTCTCCTTCTGCTTTCTCTTCAGAGTTTCCTCATCCATGATGTAGGATGTCAGCGGGGGGCTGCTGCTGTCCGCCATTGTCAAGAGAATATTAGTGCCAAATGTATTATTCCAGAGTGTCCGTCCAAGATTTTCTCAACATGTGGTAGTCCTGTCCTATAGGTCTCATTCCACTCATTTATAACCCTTCTCAACTTGTCTCAATCATCTTTCTCACTGATAGTTTGACTGAGTTCCCTCTCTTGCCCCCTCCCAGTTTGTGGAACGGCAGCTGTCCCCTCTACTTGTAAGGGATTGGTTTACTGAGCAGCTGTTTGGACAAGAGAATAAATATAGACAATGAGCAGGGCTGTCACAGCCAGGGGCGACAAAAGAGGACATTCACACAGATAGTCTTGGTATATTATATATTTTAGAAGTGAATCACAGTTACAATTCATTATTAATGTCCTGGTTTGTGTGACCTGAAATGGACATAAGTCTGCAGCTCCAGTACTGAAGCAAAGATCATAGACTCTCACTCTGGAACTTGTAGTCAATCAACATATTAGCTACAATCTATGAGTATGTTTGTAAAACCCAGACATTTGTGACCTCTCAGATGTTGCTAGGAGGCCTCTGATGCAGAAGAAAGTGTCTTTTGTGTAAGTGTATGTTTGTTTGTTGGAAATGTTCTAATGTTGTAAAAGTTGTATTACAACATTGGGTCTAAGTGGGAGTTGCATTGTACTCACCTTTTTTCAACATATTAAACAACTCAGGCTTCACTTGCAGGTTTAACAGCTTATTTAGCCCATAATAGTACATAGCCTTGTTAAGTTGTCTAGACTGTTTATTTGAAAATAATTTGCAACTACAAGTTGAATAAAATCAATGTATGACTTGGTTAGATTTGATATGTTTTAATGCATTTGACTAGTCACACATGTAAGTAGTATTCTAGTAGTATTCTATTCTATTGTAATTAATATAAATATTTTTGTATGCGCCTTTCAAGTGACCAATCAGACGACAGTTAATTGGTGCTATCTTGAACACATCAGACCCCCAGCTCACTCTTTTCCCAATTTGTAGTTTCTGGTCTTTCCAGGACTTTAGTTTTAATAAATTGGATAATAATAATGATAATTATACAATTTATTTGTAAGCGCTTTTACAGATGCTCAAAAACACATTACACTTTAAAAATCAAAAAATGGAACAAAGTCGGAGTGGAATTCAGATTAAAAACAGCAATAAAACTGTATAAAACACACAAAAATCAGTATACAGTAAAACACACAAAAATTATGTATTAAAAGCTTAAAAAATGGTCTTTAATGTTGGGAGAGGTGTGCAGATGCGGATGGGTTTGGGGAGTGAGTTCCACAGGGAGCGTGCAGCGATGGAAAAGGCTCTGTCCCCCAGGTTCGGTGCTTGGTCCGTGCAGGCGGTGAGAGGATGTTTCCTTTGGATGAGCGGAGGTCCCGGGAGGGGGTGTGGTGGTGGTGGTGGATTAAAAAACCTGTTCCTGATCCCTCCCTTTAATAAAATGACTTTACTACTTGAGTAGGCTATCTTCTTTTTCACTTGCCCCTCAGGGATGATCTGTCTAAAATTCTTTTTGGGATATCCAGTCTAGACTGATGAGGGAAAAATAATTCTGAATGATGTTATCATAATGTTTGTTGTGACTGCCAAAGCTTAATCATATCCACTGTGTTGCTCTCTCTTCCCTGCATAAAAACATTTTTCATCATCACAGTGTAATCATCGCTGAATGCTAACATAAAAAAAAAAAATCTGATGTCAGGTTTTACAAAAGCTGAGAAAAGACACATTTAGATTTTCATTTTATAGTAATTTCCACCTAAGAGAGCATGTTAAAACAGGCATGTGTGTATAGAGGTTCGTGAAGATGGATGTTGTCTGACTTCTCAAGCCATGACAGTGGCGTAGGACGGAGGCTCGGCCCCTGGTTGTTGTGGGCTTTTAGGGTAATTCATCTGCACCTGCAAAACAAAATGGGTTGGAATGAACTTCTAAAGCTGCAGGTTAAAATTATTTCTCATTTCAAGTGCTTATACCTGAGCACGTTTTAATAATTTTGAACTTTATCTATTTTCTTTTCTCTCTCTACTTTTTATTCGTCTTTGTTCTTTCTTTTAACTCTATGTTAAATGTATTTATTATTATTTTTTTTTTAATTGTTTGTTTTTATGCTGTTTTATGCTATTCTTTTTTTATTTTTTAAATTTTTTTATTCATATCCATAGTGCAATACAGGTGATAAAACAACATGAAGCAGGAAACAATACAAGTGGAAAAGTGTGTAAGACAGGGGTGAAAAACAAACATAGGCTATATAACAACACAAGCACATTGAGTCGCCTTGGTATGAAATGCACTATATAAATAAAGATGCCTTGCCTTGCCTAAAGACAATATCCACAGGTATTCACAACTTCAAAGATTTGACCGACCTGTGCAGGGTGCTGAGCCACTTGGACACCTGGTGCTTGGGGAGAGGGCATAATCACTGAAGCTCCTGCGTTTTCAACAACCAGTTGTTGTTCCTGCAAGTCAAACACACAGATTCATTTACAGAAAACAAGCAACAAACAAACAAACAAACAAACAAAAAAACTGTTTGACAAGCATCTGGACATTCCCTGTGTAATTAGTTCTCAGTAGCCAGATATCAAACACTAAATAGGGAGATGGTCCAATGAGAGAGTTTAGATGTAAAGACATGTTTAGGCTGATTTACTGTAGTCAAATAAATAAGAAATGATAATAACAATAAGATAATTATGCTGTGTACTTGTACTACAGATCACAAGACAACAATGATTATAGTGGAGAATACTGAATTTGATATCATACTATGGCCGACTCACCTTGCAGCAACTGCAAGTAGCTTTGCTGGCATATGCTGTAACGGTGATTGAAGTAATGAATTCCAACAAACTCAAAATAGCCAAGATCCCTGAAAATCCTTGCATCCGTACCTAGCAAAAACAAACAAGGAAGTTGTAGTGAGTGCAGACACAGGTGTTTTCTCAGCACAGACTATTTTCACACAGCAACCGGTTTTCGCTGATCTCACAGATCCTATGAGCTACAAGTGGACAAACAATCCACAGCAGCTGATTCTTCCTTCTGAGTCATTATCTGTCTGCATGCTGTAGCTCTGGGTCAAAATAATAAAGTGAATACCCGGTAAACTGAGCAGATCCAAGAAGGTTCATAAGGAGGATAACTATTGAAGCAGTGGTTCAATACTCCTGCAGTATCCAGTGAATAGAAGATGGTGCCAATCAATGAAAATACAGCTGCAACGACAGAGACACCCAAAGCGCCGTTCACCTAGCAGAGAGACAGGAAACAACACATGAGGACACCTGGACACCTATGTCCATCTGCATGCAGGACATGCTGTCAACTGTCATCCACATCAATTTTATGTCTTACTGTACTAAGAATTGGATATCACAAAATCACAATGTGATCCAATTCAAAGTAATGCAGGAAAACATTCTCCCTTGTTTTTAATGAGGGGCATTTTGAGCATTACTGAATAATAGCATTTTTTTTTTTAGAACATTATGGTGTCACAGTTAAAGTTGATATTTTACCATTTGGATATAAAATTTCATCACTTTGTTTTACCTGTATATTTAAATTATATTGTGTCATAAATGGTGAATTATTTTTTAAATTGCAGCCTCTGAACAATGAGACCCCTGAATTGTGACACCGCTATTTCGTCACAACACCATCATGAACCTAGTAACCAATAAGTATTCAAAGACACTAACCAGACAGCGGGTCAGATGTTTCCCAGCAGCCACTGTCAGACTTCCAGCTGTGACATACTGCAACATAGAAGGACACAATTATTATTCTGATACATATTCAACATCTGGAAGATGAAGATCACTTTCTGAAACCATGTAGGTGATATCCTGTACAACCTGCAGTGAAGCTGCAACAACCCTGTCATTCTTGTTCATTAGTGCTAGTTAAGTTGTGCTCTTGGTGATGTTTACCATGATGATGTACTGTCCTGTTCATTACTGGAAGAATCAGTACCTCTGCACTAAATTACTCTGCTCCCAGCTGTGTAACCCAGTCAGAGTGCAGCATCACTCCCTGCTGCATGATCCGAGGGTGTGTGTCAGTTGTATGTGAACAGTAGGCAGCCAGGGGGCGCTCTGTTCTTTACTCTGCAGCTTTAAAGGTCAGAGCTCACTCATTGCCCACTTGTGTGTTACCGTTACTACTCCTCCCTCCTGCCTAAGAGCTGCCTCCCCCGTGGCTTCACTGTGAGTGATAACTCTGCTTTATCTGGAACTCTGTCAGGCAGTAGTTTCAGATAAGTAGTTTCCAGGATATTATAGCTGTTTGTGTGAATGGTTAACTGAGAATACAATAGAATACAATGAGAATACAATACAATATCCATGCAGCCATTTACATCATGGGAATTCCCCCATTTTTCTTATACTACAGTGGACTCACCGTCAAAGCTCCCCAGACGAAAATGCCAGTGAATGCCCCGAATGAATCTGCATCAATCACCATCACAATCCCAAGCAACAGAAACAGCAGGCCAGCCATGATCTGGATTGTCTGAAGGGACAAACACAGTCAGAGGTACAGTAACACAGTGTTGATGGTTAAACAAACAGATGGATCACATGAAATATCCAGTGCATGAGGCATGTATTCTCAAATGGGTAGAATTCTTTTTTGCCTTTATTTGATAGTACACAGTGAGATAGACAGGAAAGGCGGAGGCAGAGAGAGGGGGAATGACATGCAGGAAAGGTCTGCCCGACGCGGGATTCGAACTGGGGCCGCCTGCGGTGAGGACTGTAGCCTCTACATGGGGCGGCCGCTTTACCCACTGCGCCACGCACTGCCCCAAATTGGTAGATTTTTCAAGAATCTTTTCAGCCCTGAAGTTCAGCTCAAGTTAAGTAAAACCTTCTACGTAGATCACATCAGGTTGAAAACATCTTAGGGGAAACACCTGTGATGATCCCTAGGATCTCCTGGAGGCTGCATGTGATGGCTGACCTAACCACTGGGATTGTTTGAGGTTTGGTTGTTTGTCACACTCTCTCTGTTTGGACTTTTTGGTTTCATAATGCCTTAATTCGAGTGCTACGTTTCGGTTTATGGCACCTCACGCCACTGATTCTGGTAATTTTCACACTAACAATGTTTAATTTGGTCTTCTAAATTGGTTTGATGTGTTAGTCTTTTTTAATCCTTACTGAGAAGTCTTTCCCTTTTGCTGTGGCCACTTGAACCAGGGCCATGAGACCTCAATAACTCAGGTCTAGAACACCTTAGATCTAGAACACCATAACACAGTCTGCTGCTCTTGCTCCAAATACTGAAGAGCTTACTCTTACCCCAAGCACCAGTGGGCTGTTCCTGCTGAACTTGTTTATCCCGACATAATGTTGCTGTCCATTATTTCCACCATTCTGAGGCACTGGGTGGACATGGGTGACCACCACCACACCTCCCACCGTAGTTGATACAGACGATGACATTTTTCCAAAATTTCCCTCTGCTGCTCTGAGCTGCTGCTTCCTGGTCAGTCATTTATATGCCAAGTTGATTTAAGACCTGTTAATGATTGATCAGAAGACTGATTCCAAAGGTCAGCGTTGTTTTGTGTGGTAAACATTTCTTTATGAGGATACAGTTTCCACAGACACAGAGGATGATGAAGTAGAGGCTGACGAGGATTCCTGGCATACTGGGTCATTTATATGTTTATAGCCTATAATCAATACTTCCTTTGTGCAGCAAGGAAGCACCAGACAGTTCAGCTGTTGCGCAGTTGAATTGCCTGTTGTACTTATCAATGAAGCCAGGTGAGACTAACCAGGTGGTTAAACTTCAGCAAGACCTGGATGATCAGCAATTCTTCACATAGTTACTTCACACCATAAGGATGGACAACATTACAGTGTGGCAAGGTGAAGAGGGCCCGGGCAGGGATTGAACCCACACCTCCCGGGTAAGAGTCACGCGCGCTTACCAGTCATGATCAATTGGAGGCATAGTGACAGGAACCGTCAACTGTCACAACAGCATAACAGTAATAAACTAGCATTTCCTGATGGAAATGCGTGTGAATGCTGAAAGCAGCTGAACGCTGTTGCAGAGTTAGCAAATAGTGCAAGCAGTGACTGATCGCCATACAAATGTTTGACTGAGGTAGGAATCGAACCCACAATCTCATGGTCAGTAGACTTTCACTCTGCCTCTAGGCCACAGTGTACACACAGTTGCAAAGACTGTTGTCAAGACTGTTGTCTGTTGATGAGCTTCACTCTGTCTCACTCTGAAGTTAACGAGCCCAAAGCTGCACCTGTTGGAAACACACTGTGTCAACACCAAGAAGGCTTGAGAGTCAAGCTTGAATGACTTACAATTAAAATTTCTGTGAATTTCAGGCTGAGAGCAGCAGTTTCAACATGAAGCAAGTTATCAGAAGTCAACAGAGGACGACTGGGAAAATAATTCACTATAATTGTTGTTGAGGAAAAATTTGAACAAGCAACCTTCAGGTCTTGAGCCCAGCAAGCTAACCACTAGGCTACAGACACAGACAGTATGTGTGGGGCAAAGAAAACCTTTAATAAGAGGATCACTGGCTTCTGCTTTAAAAAAAAAAGTAAGGAAAGTGCAGAAATTAGCCACACCAAGTAAGAAGAGGACTTTTTTGTGACCTGTGACTATTTTTTGGTGAATTAAAACGAATTAAAAAGCACTTAACAGCAAGTTACAAAGTTGAGCTCCTTCTCCTGCTGCTGTGAAAAAAATGCATTGGGCTGAATGAGAGCAGAGAGCTCCCTGGCTGCATTTAAAAAATATTTTAAATTATTATCTAAGTCTCTTTGCATTTTTGACCAGAATTTTTGCCAGAAGACAAGTGTGGCTACAAAACTGGAGAAAATAATGTGTCTAGAGTTTAATTTGTGGCCGTGCTGACAGTTTAGCCAGAAAAACTCTAGAATGTTTTTTTTGCTTCTCTCCACTCTGGCTGACGATGTCACCACTCTAGCTCTGCTCGTTAGACGCAACACACACCCATTATAAAGCTGGATTTTGTCAAAAAACTTAATGATTTTAAAACTGCCAAATATCAGAAACTGTTGAAGATATCAATAAGCTGAGTCATAGAGGAACACTTAAAAAGTTTGTCTACAGCTTAGAATTTGAATGAAGTCTCTAGCAGAAAGTATGGTGAAGCTTTAGTGGCTGAAAGAAGTAAGAAGATTTGAAGAGTTTGAAGACTGTTCCAATGTATTTCTAATGCAGCATTCACACTAATAATAAGTATAAAGAAAATGGCGGAGAGAAAGAACAATAAAGAATCAACCGGGACTAAATAACAACTACTTTCTAGGCCCTCTGTGTTCCTCTGCGTAAAGCTGCACTGAGAGCAGCTTATTTGGGTGCAGTTACGCCTGGCTCTATCTCTGAATAGAATGAGGCTATACCCACGTTGATGTGATTGACAGTACTGGCAGCCAATCAGAATCAGAATTCTTCTCATGAGCCAATCAGAATCAGCAGAATCCTGAAATGTGTGACGCGCAGGCTGTTGTGTGCGCGCTCGTAAAGGTTCCCCGGCTCCTAAAGCCCGTCCGGAGCATACTGGGTGTATCTGCAAGGGCACAAAAGGTCACATCCAGCAAAAGCCATATTAGAGGAGTGTTCAGAGCACAGCAAGACAAACTTTTGGAGCTTGGGCTGGGTTGGAAACGTAAAAGCTGAAAGCATTGGTTTATGTAATGTGCAGTAGTGCAGAAATTCCTCCTTGGGTATTTCAGGAGCCATGGGTGGATTTTGGTATTCAGAGCAAACTCAAGAAGAAATCAGGACAAAGTGGTACAGGTGTAAAGATATATTGAGCAGAACTATGTAGACAAGCTATTGATATTTACAGATGGGTCAAAAGATCCAGAAACTGGGCGCACAGGGGCAGCTGTTTACATTCCAGAGTGTAGACTGACAATTAAGGAGAGAGCTACAGACCATGCATCAGTTTATGCGGTGGAGCTCTTAGCCATAACACTTGCTCTAAGGTGGTTAAAGGGAGGCAGTAATGTACTGTATATGCACTAATAGCATCAGATAGTTGTGCAGCTTTAACCCTCCTGTTGTCCTCCTGGGTCAGGGAAGGAAGGAAGGAAGGAAGGAAGGAAGGAAGGAAGGAAGGAAGGAAGGAAGGAAGGAAGGAAGGAAAGAAAGAAAGAAAGAAGGAAGGAAGGACGAAGGGAAAGAAGGAAGGAAGAAAAGAAAGAAGGAAGGAAGGACGAAGGGAAGGAAGAAAGAAAAGAAAGAAGGAATGAAGAGGGGAAAGAAGGAAGGAAGGACAAAGGGAAGGAAGGAAGGAAAGAAAGAAAGAGGGAAGGAAGGAAGGAAGGACAAAGGGAAAGATGGGAGGAAAGAGGAAGGGGAAAAGGAAGGAAAGATAGAAGGAGGGAGGGGACAGATTGGGGAAAAAAGGAAGGAAGAAGTAAGGATGAATGGAAGGAATGAGGGGAGGGGAAAAGGATTGTGGAAAGAAGGAAGGAAAGAAATATGGAGGGAGGGGACAGATTCGTTCAAGGAAGGAAGAAAAAGGAAGGAAGAAGGGACAAAAGGGAGGAAAGAAGGAAGGGGAAAAGGATAGAAAGAAAGATGGAAGGAAGGAACAGATCAGGTCAATTGGATCAAAAGAGGAAGGAAGAAGAAATGAGGACAAAGGGAGGGAAGGAAAGAAGGAAAGGAAAAAGGATTGTGGAAAGAAGGAAGGGAGAAGGGAAGGAAAGGAGGAAGGGAACAGATTGACCCAGAAGGACAACAGGAGGGTTAAAAAGACAAAACAATGAAATCATGTAGGCAGGACCTAATTATGCAAAACAGGCAGTCAGATCACAGGGAGAGCTGAAGGAAAATCAATTATAAAAACACAAATGCAAAAGGTATGGCAAGAGTATTGGGACATAAACGAGACAGGAAGGCATTTTTATAACATGCAGAAGCAAGTGGGGGGAGGACGGGTGTTGAGCAGGAGCAGGAAGGAGGAGGTGGTCATCACCCGTCTTAGGCTGGGGCACACAGGGCTTAATAGTACATTACGTATAATTGGGGAGGGGGGGTGCTGCTTGTTTCCTGTTATTTGATTCTTCCTCACTCCAGTCCGGTAGGTGGCGGGAATGCACCTATAAGTTGGATGCCAGCCGCCAATCAAAATCAAAAGAAGATCCCCGTCCGGACCAACTTAGATGTAACACCGGTCAAAGTTTAAACTGGAAATATTGTGGATTTACCCAAGGGGGTAGATCGAACTACACGCAGGCGTAGCTCACAGTCGGCCATATTTGAACGGGCAACTTGCTCTGACTCTGGCTGCAGTTACAGTGCAGTAGATGGTGATCCAGTCATCTTCACTCAAAAAACGATTCATAACTCTGTGAAAAATAAATCAGTATGTAGCTATTACTTTAACTATTTGCATAATGTCAATAATGTTACTTTTACAAAAAAAAGTACATGATTAAAATGATCCGTGATTTTAAGTATGCTGCATCATAACTGCATAGACGTTCATAAAAAATCAAACCGTTTTGAAATCGGACAAAAACTGAGCAAGTTATGGTCATTATAGCAGAACATGCACCATAGGCTTAATGCTCTGAGGGAGAGAGTTGCCCGTCCCACGATGGCCGCCGTATTGGCTACGGTGTGTCATTGGGCAGCAGCGGTGGGTGAGTCATCTAGTCTTCTTATATATCTATGGATTTACCCATAAAACATATATCATTAAAATGTCTAGTCTGGCAACGACCGGTAGACCTCGGCTCAATCCAGGGGGCGGGATGAAGGCTGTCTTTCAAACTGAAAGAGGGGCCCTGGTCACTCTCACCTGTGCAGTGTCTCCAACTGGCAACACAATCCCCCCCTTCTTCATCTTCCCCCGGGTGAACTTCAAGAGCCACAGGCTAGGATATGCCCCCACCAGAAGTGCAGGAGCGTCAAACCCCAGTGGATGGATGAAGGAGCACCACTTCCTGGAGTTCCTCAAGCACTTTGTGTCCCACACAAAGTGCACTAAGGAGAGGCCATGCCCCTGGACGTGTCCGTCTACGGCCCTCTGAAGACATATGTCAACACTGCCACCACTGCCTGGATGCAATTTAACCCTGGGAAAACGATGGTGATATATGATATCCCCCAAATCGTGGCCACAGCCTTCCCCCTCGCGATGACCCAGAGCAACATCCAGGCAGGATTCCGGAAGAGTGGAATATTATTAATATCTTTTCCAAAACGCGATAAACGCCAAAATTTAAAAAATCGATTTTTCAATGCCATTCTGTTGTGTATCGATCCTATTAACTGCCCTATGAACGTTTCTTCCCAGACCGCTATATAACCCTGTTTAAACTGTATGTCAAGGTGCAGTTCCTTTCCAAACCGCGATAAGCGCTGTTTGTTTTTTTGACTGAACGCGGTATCTCCTCTCGGCCAATCAGCGTTCGATCAGAGTTCTCAACGGAACCAAGATGGCGGCGACCTGAACTGAAGTTTGTTTTGAGTGTTTTAACTTTATTTATCAATAAAATGAACAAATTTGACGGCTCGGATGAACAGGTGGCACTTGCACCAGGTGGGAGACGGCGTAAATTGAACAAGGACAATCACAAACGAGAGCAAATAAAGAGAATTCGCCATTCTGGCGGTGGATTGATCCCGGTGTTGTGGCCCAACTGGTTTTTAATTTAACTGGTTACCGTGCTGAACAGCTGCAGATGTTTTGCGCTCCCTCAGCAGATTCGTCACAAATTCACAAACATACACAACATATTACCAGCGAGTTTCAAGCCACAATTCACATCTACCGCGGCGAATATGCTGCTGTGAGTGAGCACTAACAGTTACGTACCAGCCACATGAAAAAAAAAATAAAGTGGAGAAAAAATAATCTTCACATATTCGCGTGGGTCGGGACTCGATCTCGCTTCAGCAAAAACAATTTCACCACTAACCACCTGTCTAGCTCTGTGAGCCACTCAAACTCACAGGTGATAGCCGTTTCACTGCATATCAGTCAATTACGTCAGCACAGGTAACGTTTTGATTCGAGCTGATCTGAACAAACAACTGGTTACCATTGGTCTGCCTTGAAAATACACAGACAATGCCTCGGTGTTTATTGTTCTCTTTCCTCCAGTCTAATGAACATATTCAGCGCTACACTACACTCCGCACAACACTACACACTATGACAAAGCCTGTCGTGTTGAGAAAGTGATTAAATAACTCGGAAATACTGTCAAAATACGCTAAACAATATGTAAACAAAAGCGAAACACTTTAACCACTGCATGTGTACATGGGTGAAAAATGTACGACTTGCATTTAATCACATTACTGTATTGCGAATGTTTTGTGTACTTACATTTCTTTACACTTCTCTACAGATCTTATAAAACGCAAAACGTATTTATTGGCGTGCATTAAAAGAAATGTTCATTTAAAGTCGCGGTGGTTCTGGCTTGTTGCCATAGTGAGGTGTGAAGTCTCCACAGGGCAGCACTTTGTGGACTTGCTCTCAGGAGTTTGGGATGCAACAGATGGGGCATCAAATATTCAGGGCCGGTACAAAGGCTTTTCAGCACTGATGACCTCTCAGTCTCCAACTCATGTGCATGTGTGGTGCTATGCACATGTACTTAATCTTGTGCTTGCTAACATAACACACACTGTCATTGAAAGTTGATCACTCTTCAGTCTACTTAATGACATAGTGGTGTTCATCAAGGAGTCCTATCAGAGGGTCAAGAATAGACAAACGCCTTAGTCCAGTTGGTGGGACATGGTGGTGGGCCAAGCTTGATGCACTCCAAAAATTCTTTGGACATTTTGGAAAACCAGAGAATGGCCTCTTCATTGATGCAGTGCTCACACTGGAAGCCATCGGAAACCAAGAAAAAGAAAATCCAGCTGTTCGTGCCAAAGCAGGAGGCTTTAATATAAAGAGTGTCTCTTGAAACACGAAACTGTGTTAACAGCACAGATTCTGCTGAGAGTGTTCGAGCAAACAACTCCGCTGTCCAAGTACCTCCAGTCAAAGGGGATGGACATCCTCTCTGCCCATCATATGGTGACTGCCACACAAGAGAGCCTAAAAAGCATCACCAGAGACTTCACAACTGTAAAGGCAGCTGCAGACACATTTGTGAAATGGACAAATGAGAAACTGGAAGAGAGGGAGGACAACACAGACATGGAAGTGGAGGCTGCACTACCGGAGAAGAGAGCCAATAAGAGAAAAGGCAGGGCTGGAGAGATGGCTCAAGATGAGCTGAGGAAGTGAAAGTGCACAACACCATCCTGGACACAGCCATTGAGACAATCCACAGGTGATTTGTCACACATGGCACTCTCCTTGCTGATTTGGCATGGCTGGACCCAAGGAACTTTCATCAGGTTAGAAATGTTTCTCCTCCTAGTATTGCACTTCAAAACCTCAGCACATGTCTCCTCAAATTTGACAGCAGGGCTACAGTAAATACAACTCTGTTATCTCAAAAATCCATTTAGGCACACCACAAGGAATTATTATCCAACTATTTACACGTGTAACAACTCTGACTGGGCGATACAGCCTACAATAATAATAATAATAAAAATCTCAGATTTTTTCACAAAAAAATCTCAATTGGTTTCAGGATTTAAATCGTTTTTTTCCCTCCTAAATCCTATCAGAGGGTCAATCTGTGGGAGAAACAAACCCAAGAAGAGACAAGACACAGATGCCCCAGTCCAATTGGTGAGACATGGTCTAGTTTCAAACTTTCTCTAGTTTAAAAGGTGTCAGGCTTCAGCCTCAGACTTTAGATGAAAAAGCATAAGATCTCAGGAAAACCTCTGTCAGACGTCCGCTAAACAGCCTCCGAAAAAAAGTTGTCAGGCCAAAAGGCATCAGACAGACAATCAAGAATATTAAAGTTATAGTGCGTAACTTCTGTCGCCCCCTAAAGGATTTCTGCGTTATTACAACGATACGGCCGGCACCTATGGCCCGGTGTAACCCTCCCCTCCCCACCGCTACCCCTGTAGCTGCATGATACATCACACACAGTAACAGTAACACTCGCAACACACCACATGCTGCTGGTCATGGACCACGGTTCACGGACTATAACACTCGCGACTCGCCGCACACTGCTCGTCACAGCACACAGACTCCCCGCAGTAAGTTACACACAGCAACACGGGCTACACACCTTGTAACTTACTGCTAACGATGTGGCTAACACCAGGCTGCTAACAGCTGTTGCTTCTAGCAGCAGCGGAGCGCTCTCCTCCCTCCTCCCGTCTCGTTGTCAGGTAAAACCGAGTAAAACACGTCGTTTCAGTCGTTTCCTGTCCGCCAGCGCGGGTAAGTCGCTCCAAGACAGTAAATACTAAAAGAACAAATACTGAAAAATACCGCGAGGCGTTTGAGGAGCTGAACGGCTTAATCAGCGTTGTATCATCTCCTCTTGTAGTGGCTTGGGTGAAACGGATATTTACAGACACGTAGAAGTTACGCACTATAGCTTAAGCTAAACATGACACAAATCACTCAGTGTAAATAAGAAACATCTTATTTATTTTACATATTTCAGTGCAAATTCACAGTGCAAATTCCCAAACAGTGCAAATTCATAGAACGATAGAAAAAGGCCCCGTTTATACGTACCCGGTTATTTTTAAAAACGGAGACATTAACCATCGTTTGCACCCTCCGTTTACATGCAAACGGAGAAAATGCCCCTGAAAACGATGCTTTTTAAAAACTCCGGCCAGGGTGGAGATTTTGGAAAACTCAGTTTTCACGTTTGCATGTAAACAGAGAGATTTGGGTAGCCGACGTCAGACCCTGACGTCTAACCGTAACCATATTACATAAATAAATAAAATAATAATGATCAAATTTAATGCAGACTGATGTGTTCATTGTAAAACATTTATTTATTGATGTAACGTTAAATGGGGTGATTTCTGTACAGAGTCCCGAGGCAGCGCTGCTCTTCTGTCCAGTAACAGTTAACACACATGAAGCTTCACTTTTCATTCAAACAAACTGCTACTGCCACAATTGTTAGATTTCATCAATGAGACCAACATTTATCTCCTAAAAATAATTTAACCAGCCGGTGGTAAACCTCTAAAAACCTGCGGGTAAGTTAATTAGCGATCGTTTTGTTCCCAGGAGGACGACAGAGGCTGGCCGACCGAGCAGCTCTGCAGAGCGGACACTGTCTCTGTGATGTCCCGGTCGTTGCTCCACAGGTGGAGCTTCACTTCTCCGGAAAAAAAAAAGCTTCACCTCCGAGAAACATCGGAGCAAACGTCTAAACAGCCGTCATCTGGATAAACTGGCCGTATATTTGGCATCTAAACAGTTACTTTCTTGCATGAAAAAATATTAAAACTTTACACACAAGGAGGGCAAGTGACGTTGTTGTTGTTGTTGTTGTTGCTGCTATCAGGTTGCTATGCGGGATCATGTGCGGGATTCTGATTGGCTAACGTTGGCTTGAGCTTCTTGCTACACTGCCCCCTACAGGTTTGGCATGCTCTTGACGGCATATATACACGGGTTAGTGTAAACGAAACATTTTCTGAAAACGGACTGGTGTGCACGCAGTGTTTTTTTTTCCAGGGTGAAATGTCAGTTTATGAAAATAGCTGGGCACGTGTAAACGTAGTCTAAGGTAGAACTTAGAACTATGAGGTAGAACCGTCCATGCGAACTGAGTTCTATGAGCAGAACTAGAACGAGGTACGAGGTGTGATTTTTAAAAAATAAAAAAGCACACACTGCCGTTAATTGGCAAGCCTCTATGCCAGACACTCCCTGCTCCTCCTCGTCACTAACATGCAGATAAAGAGATTTGCCTTCTGCAGTATGCTGAGACAGATCCACTGTCTGTGCATGCATGCGTGGACCTTCTTACGGTTTCCATCTAGGGCTTGTTGACATGTAGCTACCCATGATGATGCTGAGCCGTGCTACTCGCCACATCAGAGGTGAGACCTTGTATATGGTCTTGTCCTCGTCGCTTTCTTAATCGCTTACAAAATTGGCATCTGCACCGCGGGCGATCTTTTTTTTTCTTCTTCCTCACAGGAGAAATAAGGTGTGCGCTCACCTCGCTTCTCTGACGTGTCGGTGCTCTGTTTGTGATTGTTCTGCTGCCTTAAATCCCTTCATACGTGCGCGTTCACCGATTCACAGTAAAGGCCCTCACATACTCGGGCGTACTTGACTCTGCGGACGTCCGCGCACACTCGAGGCAGACTCAATGCAGACTCAAAGCGGACGTCTGCCGGACCCATCCGTGCAAAGCTCAGTTTTTACGACCGCGTGGACTCCGCGCACACGTACTCTGTGTCACACAACAGACTGCTCGGCGGGAAATCTTCTCATCAACAAATGTGACACTGTACGCTCTACTATGATACCTCAAACGTCCGCAGACAGTGCGCGCGGCTCACAGTACGCCCGACTCTGTGGGGGCCTTAAAGGGATAGTTCAACATTTTGGCAAATTGGCCCATTGCCATAATCGCTATAGTCATAGCAGTAGGTTCATTACCTTTAATTGTAGGTGTAAGCTATTTTCAGTACGGCGGAGCGCAGCAGCAGGCTGCTCAGAGCTACGCTATGGAGGCTAACGGAATTTCTTGGTTTCCCTCATTAAACTCATCAAATTCAACATCCCAAAACTCCACAGCGCTTTTGTAGACAAGTTGTGACCTGCACAACCACCACGCTATGAGATAATGGCTGTGTTCGAAACCACATACTCCATACTACATACTTCCATACTGCATACTTCCATACTCCATACTACATACTAATCGATCATACAGTATGCAGAGCGTTCACACTGCTGCGTACTATGATAACCCACAATGCATTTCGCTCCTGCCCGAGCTGAAATCAGCCGCCCTGAAGCTGATTTCACTTAAGCTCTAAACTCTGTAAATATATAACTTCAGCAACATTTGAAACATTTTCAGGCGAGAAAGTACTACTTCGTATCCCCATGGTGTTGAAAAAATGACAAAATAACACCTATTTACAATTTTAGTCGGACGAAGTCGGACTTCTCTGGCGTTAGTAAAACCAGCCGTAGTGAGCACTGTACTTCCGGTTTCTGTGTCAAAATAAAGCACCCGTTGCAATTGACCATAAAGAAAGCCGTTACAATGACGTCAGTGCTCTTACTTTATAAACAGGAAGTGAACCTGTCCCCACTGTGGCTAGCTTGGAAACGCCGTTTGGACCGACCGTTAACGGAATTTGCCCGTTCAAAATGCCTTACCGGAGAGTTTTGCCTGCTCTGAGACGAAGATCCGCCCGCCGTCTTCGCTACATCATACTTGCTCTGGACTGGGGATTATTTCAAAATTTATAGATTTGGACAGCTCCTGTGTTTTCTGTGGCCATACTGAAGAAACTTTAAATCATCTGTTTTTTGAATGTAATGTAACAATGACATTTTGGTCAGACTTGTGTTCTTATATTTTCTCCCATGTAAACATGTCATACTGCTTCTCCCTTAAAGATGTTATATGTTATTATGAAAATAAGAAGAACTGGAGTCTTCAGTATTTAGTTAATTTTTTCATTTTATTTGGTAAATACTTTATTCATAAGCAAAAGTTTGCAACCTCCAAACCAACCTTTTCTCATTTTTTAATTGAATTCAATTCTCTCTATAAATCCCTAGCCTTAGTTAAAAATAAGAAGAACACAACTTTTTTAGAAAACTATGAAAAGGTATTTATTGTACTTCCTGACATTTAATGGAATTTGTTAACAGTGATTATTACACACCTATGTATTGACATGACAATATTTATTTATTTTTGTTTTGTTTCTGTTTGTCTAATTTTCTTCATTTTCTACTTATTTGAATGAGATCCTTGCTGTATTTATTTATTTTATCCATTGTCTTTCTGAATATGAAACAGCTCTCCTGTTGTGTTATGTGTCAGTGTTTGACACTTTTTGTACACTTTGAACACTTAAATAAAGAAAAAAAAAAGAAAAAGAAAAAAAAAGCAAGGAAGAGGCGGTCCTTGACGTCACGTTGCGTTGCATCTTGGGTAGTTTGAGTATGAGTAGTGTCAAAATAAAATGCATTATTTATGAATCATCTATTTATTTCAAAATAAAATGAATTGCTTTTTTTAATGACTGTTCAATGACTTTTTCAATATACAGTATATATATTTTTTTTTCACAATTAAAGGTACATTGTGTAGGAATTACTCCCATCTAGCGTTGTGGTTGTATATCGCAAGACGGACGACAGCCGCTGCACGTAACGGCATAAACAAGCCTCTATGTAAACAAGTGGTCCGTCAGCACGAGGCAAAACAATACACGTGACGATATGTTGTCATGGTGATGTCGTGTTGTTTACCTGACCCACGTTTTACCGGCTTTGTCTCCACTTCTGTGACTAAAATGACATCTGGTTTTCTGTACAGAGTCCCGAGGCAGCGCTGCTCTTCTGTCCAGTAACAGTTAACACACATGAAGCTTCACTTTTCATTCAAACAAACTGCTACTGCCACAATTGTTAGATTTCATCAATGAGACCAACATTTATCTCCTAAAAATAATTTAACCAGCCGGTGGTAAACCTCTAAAAACCTGCGGGTAAGTTAATTAGCGATCGTTTTGTTCCCAGGAGGACGACAGAGGCTGGCCGACCGAGCAGCTCTGCAGAGCGGACACTGTCTCTGTGATGTCCCGGTCGTTGCTCCACAGGTGGAGCTTCACTTCTCCGGAAAAAAAAAAGCTTCACCTCCGAGAAACATCGGAGCAAACGTCTAAACAGCCGTCATCTGGATAAACTGGCCGTATATTTGGCATCTAAACAGTTACTTTCTTGCATGAAAAAATATTAAAACTTTACACACAAGGAGGGCAAGTGACGTTGTTGTTGTTGTTGTTGTTGCTGCTATCAGGTTGCTATGCGGGATCATGTGCGGGATTCTGATTGGCTAACGTTGGCTTGAGCTTCTTGCTACACTGCCCCCTACAGGTTTGGCATGCTCTTGACGGCATATATACACGGGTTAGTGTAAACGAAACATTTTCTGAAAACGGACTGGTGTGCACGCAGTGTTTTTTTTTCCAGGGTGAAATGTCAGTTTATGAAAATAGCTGGGCACGTGTAAACGTAGTCTAAGGTAGAACTTAGAACTATGAGGTAGAACCGTCCATGCGAACTGAGTTCTATGAGCAGAACTAGAACGAGGTACGAGGTGTGATTTTTAAAAAATAAAAAAGCACACACTGCCGTTAATTGGCAAGCCTCTATGCCAGACACTCCCTGCTCCTCCTCGTCACTAACATGCAGATAAAGAGATTTGCCTTCTGCAGTATGCTGAGACAGATCCACTGTCTGTGCATGCATGCGTGGACCTTCTTACGGTTTCCATCTAGGGCTTGTTGACATGTAGCTACCCATGATGATGCTGAGCCGTGCTACTCGCCACATCAGAGGTGAGACCTTGTATATGGTCTTGTCCTCGTCGCTTTCTTAATCGCTTACAAAATTGGCATCTGCACCGCGGGCGATCTTTTTTTTTCTTCTTCCTCACAGGAGAAATAAGGTGTGCGCTCACCTCGCTTCTCTGACGTGTCGGTGCTCTGTTTGTGATTGTTCTGCTGCCTTAAATCCCTTCATACGTGCGCGTTCACCGATTCACAGTAAAGGCCCTCACATACTCGGGCGTACTTGACTCTGCGGACGTCCGCGCACACTCGAGGCAGACTCAATGCAGACTCAAAGCGGACGTCTGCCGGACCCATCCGTGCAAAGCTCAGTTTTTACGACCGCGTGGACTCCGCGCACACGTACTCTGTGTCACACAACAGACTGCTCGGCGGGAAATCTTCTCATCAACAAATGTGACACTGTACGCTCTACTATGATACCTCAAACGTCCGCAGACAGTGCGCGCGGCTCACAGTACGCCCGACTCTGTGGGGGCCTTAAAGGGATAGTTCAACATTTTGGCAAATTGGCCCATTGCCATAATCGCTATAGTCATAGCAGTAGGTTCATTACCTTTAATTGTAGGTGTAAGCTATTTTCAGTACGGCGGAGCGCAGCAGCAGGCTGC
Organism: Trachurus japonicus; assembly: GCF_045865225.1. Classification (NCBI taxonomy): domain Eukaryota; kingdom Metazoa; phylum Chordata; class Actinopteri; order Carangiformes; family Carangidae; genus Trachurus; species Trachurus japonicus. The sequence continues at coordinate 31,335,270 of NC_140914.1, read as the reverse complement.
TCAGAGCTACGCTATGGAGGCTAACGGAATTTCTTGGTTTCCCTCATTAAACTCATCAAATTCAACATCCCAAAACTCCACAGCGCTTTTGTAGACAAGTTGTGACCTGCACAACCACCACGCTATGAGATAATGGCTGTGTTCGAAACCACATACTCCATACTACATACTTCCATACTGCATACTTCCATACTCCATACTACATACTAATCGATCATACAGTATGCAGAGCGTTCACACTGCTGCGTACTATGATAACCCACAATGCATTTCGCTCCTGCCCGAGCTGAAATCAGCCGCCCTGAAGCTGATTTCACTTAAGCTCTAAACTCTGTAAATATATAACTTCAGCAACATTTGAAACATTTTCAGGCGAGAAAGTACTACTTCGTATCCCCATGGTGTTGAAAAAATGACAAAATAACACCTATTTACAATTTTAGTCGGACGAAGTCGGACTTCTCTGGCGTTAGTAAAACCAGCCGTAGTGAGCACTGTACTTCCGGTTTCTGTGTCAAAATAAAGCACCCGTTGCAATTGACCATAAAGAAAGCCGTTACAATGACGTCAGTGCTCTTACTTTATAAACAGGAAGTGAACCTGTCCCCACTGTGGCTAGCTTGGAAACGCCGTTTGGACCGACCGTTAACGGAATTTGCCCGTTCAAAATGCCTTACCGGAGAGTTTTGCCTGCTCTGAGACGAAGATCCGCCCGCCGTCTTCGCTACATCATACTTGCTCTGGACTGGGGATTATTTCAAAATTTATAGATTTGGACAGCTCCTGTGTTTTCTGTGGCCATACTGAAGAAACTTTAAATCATCTGTTTTTTGAATGTAATGTAACAATGACATTTTGGTCAGACTTGTGTTCTTATATTTTCTCCCATGTAAACATGTCATACTGCTTCTCCCTTAAAGATGTTATATGTTATTATGAAAATAAGAAGAACTGGAGTCTTCAGTATTTAGTTAATTTTTTCATTTTATTTGGTAAATACTTTATTCATAAGCAAAAGTTTGCAACCTCCAAACCAACCTTTTCTCATTTTTTAATTGAATTCAATTCTCTCTATAAATCCCTAGCCTTAGTTAAAAATAAGAAGAACACAACTTTTTTAGAAAACTATGAAAAGGTATTTATTGTACTTCCTGACATTTAATGGAATTTGTTAACAGTGATTATTACACACCTATGTATTGACATGACAATATTTATTTATTTTTGTTTTGTTTCTGTTTGTCTAATTTTCTTCATTTTCTACTTATTTGAATGAGATCCTTGCTGTATTTATTTATTTTATCCATTGTCTTTCTGAATATGAAACAGCTCTCCTGTTGTGTTATGTGTCAGTGTTTGACACTTTTTGTACACTTTGAACACTTAAATAAAGAAAAAAAAAAGAAAAAGAAAAAAAAAGCAAGGAAGAGGCGGTCCTTGACGTCACGTTGCGTTGCATCTTGGGTAGTTTGAGTATGAGTAGTGACCTCATGATGTATACTCAACATTTCGGCCGAATCTAGTATGCATCCGGGAACTTCTCGCCTACTGCAAATCGCATACTGCGCAGTGTGAACATACTGCATACTCAAATCGTTAGTATGAGTAGTACGAGTAGTAGGAGAAGTATGTGGTTTCGAACACAGCCAATGACGGAACGATACGAAACGGAGCCGTTTTCGAGGTAAATTCATACAAAACCGCTGATGCGCGTTGCGTTCAGGGACAGTTTTTCAGCAAGCAGTCTCCGTATTTACCCTGTATTTACCTCGAAAACGGCTCCGTTTCGTATCGTTCCGTCATTATCTCATAGCGTGGTGGTTGTGCAGGTCACAACTTGTCTACAAAAGCGCTGTGGAGTTTTGGGATGTTGAATTTGATGAGTTTAATGAGGGAAACCAAGAAATTCCGTTAGCCTCCATAGCGTAGCTCTGAGCAGCCAGCTGCTGCGCTCCGCCGTACTGAAAATAGCTTACACCTACAATTAAAGGTAATGAACCTACTGCTATGACTATAGCGATTATGGCAATGGGCCAATTTGCCAAAATGTTGAACTATCCCTTTAAGACAAGCCGGGTTTGAGTTACCAAGTTGATAACCAGCGTCGTGTTACCGCTGATCCAGAGTGACAGTGTTGTGGACAGGTTCAGCTGGATAGGCTTGGAGTAACCCCGGGTAGGTCGAGTTTGCTTCATGGTAAAGGCCTCAGGTCGGCGGAAACCATCCGGTCTTTCACGCTGCTCTATAATAGAGTTTAAATGTAACAGTATAGCGGTCAACCAGTGTTTGACACCATCAAGAATTATTACAACTCAGTTTAAAACATTATTTTCAGGTCTTACCCTGTGGATGACAACAGGTTTTATCTCTGTTTGGATCAGACAGCACCGAGGCAGCAAACGTAAACATGACCGCAAAACAGGAAATGATGACAGGACGTAACCTACGAGGTTGATCACCTGGGGCGCACGGGATTCACTGATTGGCTATTTGGGAAGTTCGTTCTACGTAGCCGTCTGCAGCAACTCTTTTTTTTCTCTCTCTGTTTCTTCTTTTCTCCATTTTAAACACGTTTTAATAGTTTATAGTGCATATAAATCAATTTCAATTAATTATTTATTTATTTCAAAATAAAAGGCATTATTTATGAATCATCTATTTATTTCAAAATAAAATGAATTGCTTTTTTTAATGACTGTTCAATGACTTTTTCAATATACAGTATATATATTTTTTTTTCACAATTAAAGGTACATTGTGTAGGAATTACTCCCATCTAGCGTTGTGGTTGTATATCGCAAGACGGACGACAGCCGCTGCACGTAACGGCATAAACAAGCCTCTATGTAAACAAGTGGTCCGTCAGCACGAGGCAAAACAATACACGTGACGATATGTTGTCATGGTGATGTCGTGTTGTTTACCTGACCCACGTTTTACCGGCTTTGTCTCCACTTCTGTGACTAAAATGACATCTGGTTTGTTACCGACGGCCGTCTGTCCGATTGCACGTGAATGCAGCATCAGTGTAACGCTCCATTCCTCCTCACTGCGTTACCACGGTGACTTTTCACAGACGCCACCTCGACCTGAGCCGACAGCTCCGGTGTCTCCCCCCAGCACCCCCATTTCTTGCAGCCATTATTACCAAGGAGGAGACACTGGCAAAGTTAATAACTGGAGATCGAGGAGGGGAAGTGTTGGTTATGGACAACTTCAGGTACCAACCTGAAAAATATAAGATGGAGATGTTGGAGATTGAACTGCATGGCAGTACTGCGGACTGCGGACCAACATCTTTGATGTGGAGGATGAGGATCCTCACATCATTGTGCACGATGTTGGCGAACATGTGGATGCCCCGACCGAGAAATGGTGCACCATGCAGATTTCCGGCAAGCAGAAGTACAGAGGGAGCCCACAGTCCCAATCTGAAGGGTCTACAATGCCCAGCGAGCAGACCTGCAGTGGTGGGAATGTCGGACATAGTACCACCACAATGCTTCCTCCCAGTGAGGTCCGTTATGGCCAGAGCACGTGCAGCTGTGATGCCTCCCATCCCAGCTACCATTGAGGAGGTCAGGATTGAAGGTCCATGGGCGGAAACATGGGGCAGGGACCAATTCCTCTGGCACCAAGACGATGACTGGGGTATCACAGTCTTTGCCACGGAGGACAACTTACGGGAGCTTCGACGCTGTAGGACAGTTTACATGGACGCAACATTTAAGTCCTGCCCACGCCCCTACAATCAAGTGTTTATGGTGCTGGGGGACGTGTATGTCCTGATGAGCCAACGTACAATTGGACACTATCGCCAGGTGTTCCACTGTGTGAAAAGCGCAAACAAAGAGAATCACGCACCACTATTGGAGACTCTGCAAAGTCATCTGTGACTTTGAACAGGCGCTGATGACTGCGCTGGAAACAGAGCTTCCAAAGGCACGGGTGTGTGGATGCTACTTCCACTTCAACCAGGCCTTGTGGAAGAGGGTGCAAGAACTTGGACTGGCTCCTGCATTCCGGGATGACGATCGATTGGCAGCAGTCATCCGTAAGGTGATGGCACTAGGCCACCTGCCACTGGCCCTGGTCCAAAATAACTTTGACCTGCTGGTTCATCACCGGAACACCAGGCACGCCCAGCGGGACATCCCAGAGCTGCAGGACTTCTTACAATACGTATGTCCGCAACACCTACGTCCACCCTGGAGCAGCCTTCCCCCCCTGCAATGTGGAGAGAAACATGGAGCAAAGGACCAACAAGTGATGTAATGTCATTACCTTCTGAGTAGAGAAAGTTAAGAGCAGACCTTGTATTGAGAGATGTGACAGATAGTAATATCATGAAGAGACAGTATAAGGTATTCTGAGGATTCATTTAAATGCATATATGAAAAAACAGACTCTAGTTTAATCTGTTCTTCTTTTTCTCATGTTTTTCTGACTCATATTTATCTTGTGACATGTTTTTAATCAGTGTCGTCGCTGAGAAGGCAATAGCATCTTCCTGCTCTAGGAAGGGGTTTGCTGAGGGGGAGGAGCTAGACCAATTAGCCAGAGAAGAAACAGGTGAGACAGACGGATTCACCTGATGAATTAGGTTCTTGGGGGCGTCTTCTTGAAGGGGAACCAGCTGTACTCAATCCCAATCTAGTCCTTGGGCCAGACCAGATATCGGTATCACTTGAGTGGGCAAAACCTTACCTGTACTAAATTGTTTTTAGGGTCAATATAAGTAAATTAAAATATGATAGACTTTTCATGGGAGCAGCTTTTTTTATATATATTTTTGACATTTTGTTATTTTCCTTTATAGGCAGATTTTCATTAATTCCAAAAAGAACAGCTAATAGCACATTAAAAGTCATATAAAACCCTTTTTGGACATCACACTGCTCCTTTTTTTTTTTTTTTTTTTAGAGTTGATGAAGTGGGTGTGGCCTATTATTTGGTGGTGGAGCAGTTCTTTCAGGAATCAAAGCTGAATGGGACACAGCTGTCACAGCTGACTGGTAAGAACTAACTTTTTATTGCATGTTAAGGGTTATGAAAATGCATACACTATATATATGCAGGTGCATGAGTATCTAAAGAAGCATGTTGCATTGTTTAGTGACTTCTTTTGAGACAACTATATTTTTTTCATTGCATGAAGGCAGTGACTTAAGGTATTATGCAGGGGTGTAGTGCTGCTATGAGAAGTGGGGGAGCACATACATTTTTACACTTTTAATTACATGTAAAAACATATACAATATCAATTTGTCTATTTCAGAGACTCACGTCATCGCGTAATAATGAATCCAACTTCAGTTGAAGGCAGCAGCAACCTGCTGCAGAAACAGGTATGCAGGGGCGGGGTTAGGGGATGGCTGCTTGGGCTCAAGCCCTGGATGTTTTTGCCAAAGCCCCGAATGTTTACAGTAGGGGGGAAACACACGCGGTTTATGTCAGTCTTCCTCCCCTGAAGTGTAGCCTTCCTGCAGTACCGGAGTCCAACTGAGAGGCAGCAGCAGCGGGAAAGTAACCTGCGTTCATAGCCTGCCCTGCCGAGAAGAAGTGTGTCCTCCCTGATTCTGTTTCCTGTGTTGATTCCGCGATCTGTCAAATGGACATAGAAGATAATGGACATTAGGAAATCAACCCACCAGCAACGCCAACACCGGAACAGATGTTTCAGGTCTGTGAATTTTTATATTAACACTCACACAGTTATAGTTTTTGCTAGTTAGTATACGCAATGAAAGTGAATACAACAACATAAACGCTACATGATAAAAATCTAAATTGAAGGGTAAAGTGGATAAAATATAACCACATGTTCTTCTATGTATTTAATTATTTTAATGGTTCTAGACTAGTCCTGCTCTCTATGAAAAGTGAAAACCATTTCAAGAAATTAGTGGTGAGTTGGTGAGTTAGAGGTTAGCTAAATTTAGTCCCTTTCACTGTAATTTGACATGTGAAAAGGATTTTTGTTTTGTTTTACGCAGATAAGTCAGCTACATGCAGGGATGAGCAGCAAGGGACAGCACAGCAACAAGAGAGAGCAGGTGTACTGCCTCCTATCGATTTAGGGACAAAAGAAAGTGGCCCAAAGCAGGTGCCCCTCTCCCAGTACCCATTCAGCCAATTTGGTATCCAGCAGAGGGCATTTGACAAGAGCTGGTTTGAGGAATTTTGTTGGCTGAAGTACTCTGTCTCCAGAGACTCTGTATTTTGTTTCCCTTGTCAGCAATTTGGAAGGCAGCATGTCCGTGCCAACAAGGATGCGCTCATCCGGAGCTCTGGATTTTCTAACTGGAAAAGAGCTTTTAATTCATTCCGTGAACACGAGAAATCTGAGCTCCACAAGATATGAGTATGGGCTGCTGGCAGAGTTATAAGGACACACAAACCTACGGCGATGTGGTCGAGCAGCTCCATACTGTAAATGCAGAGGAAATATTAGACAGACACTGCTACCTCCAGCTCATTGTAGCTGTCACTACTTTTCTGGGAAAACAAGGCATCGCATTCCGTGGCCATAACGAACAAGAAGACAGCTGTAACTCAGGCAATTTCCTCGAATGCATGAAGCTTCTTACACAATTCGACCCATTTCTGCAAAAATATGTACCACAAAAAAATACTACATACCTTTCACATTCATCACAAAATGAAATGATATCCAGCATTGCACAAGAAATAACTATACATGTCACCAAGCAAGTTACATCCTCCAAAATGTATTCTGTGATGGCAGATGAAGCCCGAGATGGCCACACACAGCAGCTGGGAGTATGTGTCCGTTTTGTCACTGAAGAGGGTACCCCAAGGGAGGCTTTTCTTGGTCTATACAAGCTGGACAAGTTTGATGCAAAATCCATTGCAGATAGAGGCAGTGCTTCAGTCCCACAACTTAGAGGGCCTCATGTGCGTTGCTCAAACGTACGACGGAGCAGCAGTAATGAGTGGAGCAGTGGGAGGGATCCAGGCCCGCTTCAGAGAGCGACACCCAGAAGCAGTTTATGTGCACTGTTATGCACATGAGCTGAATCTGGTTCTGTGCTCTCTGCTTCAGCAACTCCTTTGTCAACCACAACAAGTTCACAGAAGTCCAAAACCAACTTGGACTGAAGACATCTGAACTTGTGCAGCTCTCCACAACTAGATGGGCAAGCCAGGTGAGGTCTGTCAAAGTTGTCATGAGCAACCTCCCTGCAATTCTTACATGTCTCCGAACCATGAAGACAGCCATGGCCCAGGGAATCCTGTCAAAGCTCTGCAAACTGAAGACCATCTACATGCTGGTGGTGTTTTCCAAAGTCCTAGGGATAACTGAAGGGCTCCACCGTTACCTGCGCAGATCTCCGCACGGACTCTGGGGCTGAAGATATGTTTAAGAGTGCATGACTTTATGTGAGGAAAACGACATCCAGCTCCCTGCTGGTTCCCGGCACAAACAAAAACGACTGGATGATTTTGTGGTGGAGTCAGCCTCTGGGGCAACTTCTGATCTGACCACCTCAGGTGATTTCAGGCATCATCTTTTTTATCCATGTCTTGACAGGATGTTGCAGGAGCTTGATCATCGTTTTTCAGATGTAGGGGAAGAGCTCATGTCAGACATTCAAGCCTGCAACCCAACTTCTCCGACCTTTCTCTCTGAAGATGCCCTCCAAAACCTTGCTACCCATTTCAAGATCCCACTGAAGCCAGAAGAGCTTATGGTAGCTAAAAATTTCATCAAGAGGAAGCTTGAGAAGGCGAAAGGTAAACAAGTCTCTAGTGTGAAAGAGAAAGACCCTGACATAGCCACTGTGTTCCACATGCTTGATGAGGACATGCATAGGCGGCGCCGGGGGGGGGGGGGGGGGTAGCAGGTACAATATATTTTTAAGACATTTTATCCCATGTGCTTTGTATCTAATTTCTGCCTGAAAACGAATAAAATAAAATAAATTGTAAATAAATTATATTGTGTCAGGAGTCACGTATTTGCATCAGCACCATTTTATGACAATGCAATGTTTGGCTAGTAGCTACAGCTTGATGTGTCGGCTGAAAAATGAAGCGTTTCCTGATCCCACATAAAAGAATTTGGGCTAGTTCGCCAATAAGTGGCCCCAGAGAAATTAATAATAACATACCGGATCAGCCTCTCGACAGCAACAACTTTGTGGAATCCGACGGCACCGCGATATCAGATGGCCCTTCTGCTCGTCCGCCTAGCTTGGAGGATCCAGTTACCGCGGCCGCGGTTACTGATGTGGAGAAAGACACCGTTATGGATTTGAGCGGCAGCAATACAGAGTCGGAGGGGGAGTCGTCTACTGCGACCGCCTCAAGCGCTGGTCCCAGCTCGGCGCCCGGGTTGCCACCGCCGGCGGACGGGGAGCTAACGCCCGGAGGCGGGGAGCTAACGCCCGCTGATGCTGACAGCACGGCTTGTGGACTGCATGATCTCAGCCAAAATCCGGATGAAGGACCGCGACGCCCTGTACGCAAGTTCCCAAAACAAACATTTGGTACTCAGCGAATGAGTTTTAATCGTGCATGGTATGAACAATATGGCTGAATTGAGTACTCAGTTACTAAGGACGCAGCGTTCTGCTTCTCTTGCCGGCACTTCATCCCGGCGGCAAGTGGATTTCGTTCAGAAACTGCTTTTACTGCGTCTGGTTTCCAGAATTGGCGCAAAGCACAGGAGTGTTTCAAAGTCCATGACGTAAGTGCTGCACATAAAAATTCAATGCAGGCATGGTCTGAGTTTAAACAGAGGAAGCAGGATGGTTCCAAAATCACCAAAATGTTGGGTGAAGGGCATTCAAAACTGGTACAAGAAAACCGGGAGTATATGAAGGCAGTGGTGGAAAGCTTGCGATACACAGCATACCAGGGTATTGCTCAAAGAGGCCACAGGGAGGATGATCAGGCCGATAACAAAGGTAACTTTCTTGAACTCCTCAATGTTATTGCTATGTTTGACAAAAAAGTTGCAAATCACTGATTCTTGAAACTTTGGCAAAAACATGTCCCACTAAGAAAAGTGCTCATTCTGTTGGAAATGAATAACATTGTCATGAATAAAAAGAAGAAAGATTATACTCAGGGGGTCCTTTGCACACATGTAAGGTTATTTTATGGTTTTATTTTTAATTTGTATTAATTTCATGATTATATGCTGGCCCATGGCCTACAAAATCAGTTGTCCTCAGATAGGGGTTAATAATTTCAACTTGATTAAAAAAACAAAAAGTAATACTTTAATTGAATAATATCTTTACTAAATGAAAGATTACATTGTAATGTTTATTAAAAACTACAAAAAGTGAGTTTTGAACAATATTTACTATTACTTTGTGGCTGCTGAAAATGTGTCCCATATATTCGTCACCACCGTCAGATATTTATAAAAAACAATAAAATCAGGCAAATACAAGGTCAGCAATATTTCTGAGGACCCCCTTTTCAAACCTTCAGCTCTACAGCATGCTTTAAGATCACTCAAGCTCCTGTAAGTTTGCTATTTTCTCTTAAAATGGTTCATATTTGGGGCGGAGTTTGGCTCAGTTGGTAGGGCACCCGCCCCGTGTGCTGAGGCTGTAGTCCTCGCTGCAGGCGGCCCCGGTTCGAGTCCCGCGTCGGACGACCCTATCCTGCATGTCATTCCCCCCATCTCTGCCTCCCATTTCCTGTCACACTCTCAACTGTCCTATCTAATAAAGGCATGAAAAGCCAAAAAATATACTTTAAAAAAAAAAAAAAAAAATGGTTCATATTTGTTGACACTGATACTGTCGCAACCATAACATGTCAACACCGTCTCTTTTGTAAAAAAAATATTAGATTAGATTATGACATTAATGTATACTTTTTAAAAAGAGGTTTGAACTAGCTAGCAACAAGAGGAAAACAAAATGGCTAATGTGAACAACTCATGCATATCATGTGAAAGAGTAGATTTTTGTCACCACCGTCAGACGTCACCACCGTCAGGTTTTGTGTCTGACGGTGGTGACATGCAGTCTGACGGTGGTGACAAAAGCCTACAAATGGCCCTCAACAGAGCCTTGAATATAATTATTGATCACAATAAAATACCAATATGACATGTGATGTTTCAGTAGCCTCTTGTGTATTTTTACTTAGGTAATTCCTCCTATATTTCTTCCATATTGTCCAATCCGAGGGGATGAGTTGTGCCTTCCCTCTCTCTCTCTGAATTCACTATTATGTCATGTTCATTTGGATTATGTCATTAGGGATGCACATAGTGCCCCTACTACTGTACCTACTTACATAGCAATATCCCCAATATGGCATGTAGCCTATTGTATCTCCAATGACTAAAGCCAAATTAAAATGGCATGACGACATTTTACCAAATCTTACATTCAGAATATTCCACTCAGTTTCATAGTCATTACACTCAACTTTGACTTTATGTATTTCAGGAAGTTATGGCTAGACAGAAGCTATCAGTGGAGGAGAGAAGGAGCAGAAACAGGGAATATCAAAGGAAGCGGAGAGAAAAAATACACAGTGAGCCAGTGTTAAAGGAGGAATACCTCAGAATGGAAAGGCAAAGATGGAAGAAGAGAGTTGAGGAAGGGAAGATAAAAAATGTCAGTGACTTGAATGAAAGGGAAAGGAGAAGTCAGAGAAAAGCTTGGAAACGTAGACAAAAAGTTTCAAGAGAACATAAGAGAAAGGTCTCAGAAGTCCCAGAAACTCCCCCAGACAGTCCAGTGGATCAGGCCATACACGAGCCAGCTCGAAGTAGGCAGGCTATAGCAGGAGAAAGGGAAAGAAAGAAAACAAGAAAAAGATACTACAGAGAGATGAAAGCTATGAGAAATAAACTTCAAGAGGTAAAAAAAGATATGAACAAAATGAAAAAGCGTTGGTTACGAGAAAAAGCTAGGAATAAAAAAACACAAGAATCACCTGGAAAAAAAACAGAGCAGCTGCTGCGGGGAAGCCAACTTAAAAACCCCTCCATCAAGAAAACTCTGCTGTTCCACAATGTACTCACTCATGAATTGAAACAAAACAAGTCTGTCCACAAGAATAAGAACTTGACTCTCTCAGGCAAGGTTCTGAGGAAATATCGGCTAATTCACCAGATGAGGCAGTTTGGCATAACATACAACACACTGCGGAAGAGGAGGGCTAAGGACAAAAAACCTGCATACATTGAAACCATTACTCAGAAGGTTCAGAATTTCTACCTTAATGCAGCACGAATTACAACTGATAAGCAGGACACAATCACACGCAAGAAAATAAAGCATCAGAGAATGATTCTGAATGATACAGCATTGAACCTCCACAAGGAGTTCACCAAGATGGAACCAGGAGTGAAGATCAGTTATTCATCCTTCTGTGCCTTACGTCCATTCTACGTCACAGCGCCAAAACCGTCGGATCGCAAGACATGCCAATGCCAGTACCATGAAAATGCTAAGCTGATGCTTAACGTGCTAAGAGAAAATGGTGTCGTCACATCTAGCAAACTGGAGGATAGTTTTGAACTTGTCTGCTGTTCACAGATAAGCGAGGCATGTCTTCTGCGCTCCTGCACCCGGTGTCTCCACAAACATACACTTCCCACACCCCAGCAAGACCAGACCCATGTTGAATGGCAGCAATGGGAACGAGTTCAGGATCATACTGCAGATGGGCTCCACTTCAACACAAGACTTGTGAGGCACAGTGGCACATTGGGAGAGCTTCTCCAACAATATGAAGATAAACTGAAGACAGAAACAACAACACATGTGTGCTCAGTTCAGAACCAAAGCAGAGAGTACAGGAACATTATTGAGAAGTGCAATGATAGCACAGTAATTGTGCATGTGGACTTTTCTGAGGCGTGGAAATGCAAGTATAGTTCTGAAGTGCAGTCATGCCATTTTGGTCAGAACCTTCCACAGCTCAACCTGCACACTGGCATGTACTATACAAAAGAACAGAAGACAGGTTTTTGCACAGTATCAGAATCCAAGCGACAGGATGCATCTGCCATTTGGACTCATATGGAACCAGTCCTGACAGATATTCGTTTAAAGTTTCCAAAAATTGACACTATTCACTTTTGGTCAGATGGCCCCAGCAAGCAATACAAGAACAAAAAGAACTTTTCTCTCCTCTGCAGTGTCCCTCTAACAATGGGTTTCAAGAGAACAACCTGGAACTTCTTCCCCACCTCACATGGTAAGGGAGCGCCAGATGGCATTGGAGGAACTGTAAAAAGGACTGCAGACAGCCTTATACTGCGAGGGAATGACATTGTGAATGGGAATATTTTCCATGAGATGGTTAGCAGAAGTCACTGCAGCACTAAGCTCTATATTATCACTGAAGCTGACATGCAGCCTTATGATGCACTCCTTAGCCAACCACTAAAACCTGTGCCTGCAACAAGGAAACTCCATCAGGTCACACCGACACACTGTAATGACTCTGAGATCCATATCAGGTCACTGTCCTGTTTCTGCAGTGAGCCACAGATGTGTGAGTGTTTCAGCCCAACAATATTCCAGTTGACCTCCAGTACACCCAGGGCACAGGCTGAGGATGATGGTCCTACACCAGTGCGAAAGAGGAAAAGACCTTTGGCAATGTTAATGGAGGAAATGGAACAAGAGGAAGGTGAGCAAGAGGAATCGGATTGGGAGGAAAGAGGTGATGAGCCAGTGGAGGAAGAACCACTGAACAAAAGTGGTCCTGATTGGGTTCTGACAGATCTGTCTGCTGATGATGTTCAATGCGGAGATTGGCTTGCGGTCATTTATGACAAGAACTGGTGGTTAGCAAAGGTTGTCACTGTTGATGCTCATCATCAAGATGTGAAAGTGGAATTTTTCCACCCTCATGGCCCCAACACAAGATTCTGTCCAAAAGGAGGTGGAAAGGATATGTGCTTCATACCATTCGACCATATTCTGGTCAAACTTGTGGAACCGTCATCACCAGGTCGTGCAAGCAGGACGAGGGAGATATACAACCTGTCGGCTGAAGTCATGGACTTCATAGAGGAGAAACATATACGCCATATACTACATGATAAAGTTAAATGATTGGTGGAGTGATGCACAACAGTCAGAGGATACTCACAGAAGTTCACATATATGAATTATTATTTTTGTGCCAGATGTAATTTGTGGTATTCATGCAGAATGATTTTTTAACAATTTCAGTTCATGGAAAAGAGACTGTGAGACAGTTATTAATCTGTTCTTCACTTCCAATATACAGTTTATAGTCTGATTTACAGAAGAATGTGATCTGCATTATTTTATGAATAGGAGTCTTACTGATAGAACTGTTTTACTTATGATGATCATTAAGAGGCTTTTGTTAATGATGGCCCGTAACTAGTTTGGCTTATATGTTTCTAATTGAATGTTTACCAAGTGCTCAGAATTGTTATTTGTTATCTGTTCACGTCTAATACAGTTTACATTCCAGTTTAAAAGAATATAATGAATCTTTTTATGAGTAGAGGGCACTAGGTAACAGTTTAAGGTGATGCATGTGATGTATTGTGCATTATTCCTACTAGTAATGACTTTTTTTTACTTTGATGATTTGATATGACGATATGGGGATGGGGTACTTTTAAAAATGATATTGCTTAATTGTACCATAGGGCTAATTTCCCCTTAGAAAATGTGTTCATACTGCTCAGGATTGTTATGTTTTGGACCAAATACTTAAATAAATTTGTTAAGCAAGAAGTGATTGACTTTGGTAGTATTAATTTTTGAATTGTATGTTGTAAATTAAGCCATTGTCACCACCGTCAGATTAGTGTCACCACCGTCAGAGGGACTTTTATTTGTTTTAAATGAACATACTTACAACATTCCCTCAGTGCTGTTGAGTTATTAAAGTACTAGTCTCTTTTAATTCAAAAATGTGTTTGTTACATAAAAAAGGCATTACCTCTTCTATTTAGGCTTAAAGTAAACATTGTATTATGTTAGGCTATATTTTTTAAACGAGTACACATACAACAGTATAAAAAATGAACAAAAGTAAATATTTAAAATCTAAGAGCATATATGCATACTAAGGATGCCAGGTAATGATTTATAAACTGTAAATACCAATTAGACCAAATAAATTCAAAATAATGTGCCTTTTATTGTGTCTGACGGTGTTAACAAAAACAAAGTTATAGCTGTAAAAACGCCTATTTTATGAAAAAATAACAAAATCAGGAGGTTGCACCGATACATTGCTGTACTGCCAAGACCAAGGTCTATAATGATATACCTTTAGATTTTGTCATTTAAGTAACTTTTTATTTTCAAAATTAAAACCTGTTTTATCCAATTTTCCAAGAATCAGTGAAATAAGATATCAAAAAACCCATTAAATGCTAAATATACCCACCATGAAATACAAAACGAGATATTTAATATCATGGCTGACATGGTGAGGAAGCAAATTAGTGACGAAATAAAAGAAGCGGGGCATTTTGCCATAATGGTGGATGAGAGCAAGGATATTAGCAAGAAGGAGCAAATATCTGTAGTTATTCGCTATCTGCACAATGAAACTGTGCTTGAGGAGTTTCTTCATTTTACACCAGCAGACGGGTTGGATGCAGACTCCCTCCTGACAAGTATTAAAATGACACTTAGCCAATGCAACATTGATGTAAATAGCTGCATTGGTCAGTGCTACGATGGAGCAGCTGTGATGGCGGGGTGTAACAACGGGGTGCAAGAAAAGTTCAGAAAGGAGGTGCCACAAGCTCTATATGTTCACTGCCACGCACACTGGTTAAATTTGGTCCTGGTTGATTGTGTGAGAAATGTGCAGCCTGCAGCTGAGTGCCAAGATGGCGTCGTGAGCGGGAGTTTTTGAACGTCGTCTCCGAAAATATCGCAGTATGTGACTGTATTGAAATGAAACTCGCGTTTCCCCAGACCCGTTTTGTTTTGTTTTGTGAAGTTTACACAAAAAGTGTTCTGTAGGCGTTATTTCCTCTCTCTTTGATGGGAAAAAAGGGTCGCAAAAGAAGAAACACGGCAGAGCTAACGGCAGAGCTAGCTTCGGATCTCAACAACATGGCTGAATTCATGGATGATGACTCTTCAGCTGAAGCTTTGCCTGCAACTCCGAGCAAAAGCCCTCCTTCCAAGTTAAGAGCAGTCGACAGCAACGACTCGGCAACTCGTGTCATCCTCGAAAAACTTTCCTCCATTGAAAAATCTTCTCAAGCCACTGCCAAAGCCATGGATGCCCTCACTGCTACTGTGCAGTCTCTGCTAAATCAGGTAACCACCCACAGCGAGAAAATTCAGAAGATTGATTTAGAGACAGAGAAGCTGCAGAAAGAAAACCTTCAGCTAAAGATGAAACTAAATGATATGCAGCGTCACAGTAGACTGTGGAATTTGAAGTTACACGGAGTGAGGGAGGAAAACGGGGAGAACATAAGGCACATCACCATGGACATTCTTTCCAAAGTGGCACCGCAAATTAGTGACAAGATGGCGCTCGCCGTGGACATCGCACATCGTTTGGGCACCATGAAAAAGGTCGGCTCTCCTCGCACCGTCATCGTCAGATTCACCATGCGATTCTACCGTGACATCATCTGGCGGGAAGCGAAGAACTCCGGATTCCTACGCGACAACAACCTCCGCATCAAAGAGGCCCTGACTCCCGAGGATGCAGCTGCCAGAGAAAAACTGTGGCCTTTGGTGAAAAAGGCCAGGGATGAAGGAAAAAGAGCATCTTTCAGAGGCCCCTTCGCCTACATTGATGGCAAGAAGATCGACTTCCTGGAGGTGAAATAAAAAAAATTAATAAATAAAAACTAATTAAAATGGCTGAATACCTGGCCTAGCCTGACTTCATTATCATCTGTGTCATGGGCTAGCCTTTCACCATATATAAACTGTCTGAAACTTTTTCCTATAACCTCAATTGACTTGTTTCTGAATGAAAAGACTTACACAATACTCATTCACCGTTCTTATATTCAACTGACCCACTGTTCTTCACCGGGTCTGTGTTTTTCAACAGAAAGCTTTCACTTTGATGACTTTTTGCTTGATATCAGTTCAACGGGTTACTTAAAGGTCACTGCTGCCATGTTTTTGGGGGCAGCATAGTTCCTTAAGCTCAGGTTCCTTACTATCACTAAGCTTCCTAGTCTTAGTACTAGTACATTTTTCATCTTTTTTTTGTGTCTGTCCTTTCTTCTGTTTATTTCTTTTACAAGGTCATGCAAAATTTTGAGTTCAACTCACTTAATACTGTCTCCTTAAATGTAAGAGGTCTAAGAGACTTAACAAAAAGAAAAGCACTTTTTTTTATTTTGTAAACACTCTGAAGCAGATCTGATTTTTTTACAAGAGACCCACTCTGGTGAATCTGATTGCAAATTTTGGAAATCACAATGGGGGAATTCTATTTACTTTGACCACGGCACAAATCACTCTGCTGGTGTTATGATTTTACTTCACAAGTTTAGAGGTGACATTATTGAATCGGTTACTTCCAGTGAAGGAAGATGGTTGATACTGATAGTTAATATTGATAATGCCTGCTTTCTTCTTTGTAATATATACGGTTATAATTCTCATAACTCCAATAAGGTCTTATTCTCTGATCTTACTAGCAAGATTTTTGAGTTACAAAATAAGTATACAAATGCTCAAATGATTTTAGCAGGTGACTTTAACGAGACCCCTGACAACCTCTTAGACCGATTTCCCCCTCGTATATCTCAGGGCTCTAAAACAAATGGTATAATTTCTTCTTTATGTAATCAATTATCTGTAGTTGATGCTTGGCGTTTCTTTAATGACAACATACAGGATTTCACTTGGTGCAATGGCTCTAAGACCTTAGATCTAGAATAGACTTTTTTCTTATCTCCCACCCTCTCTTGCAATATGTTAAAAATGTTTGTCATCTTCACGCTCCTCTAACCGACCATAAATTGATATCTCTTAAGTTATTAACCTCTGACTCATCTAATGGATGCCGCGGTTACTGGAAGTTTAACACTTCACTTTTAGATGACTCAGCTTTCAATTCCTCTGTCACAGAATGTTTGTCTGAATGTTTTAATTCAGATGCAGAATCAACATATGGGAGCAAATGGGAACTATTTAAGTTCAAGGTTAGAGGGCTTGCTATTAAACGTAGCAAGGAGTTGAAAAAAAACAGGCTTCTTAAGCAATCTACCCTCATGCTTAAGCTTGATAGTCTCTTAAACAAAGATAATCACTCTGATGAAGAATTAATGGAATTAAAAACAACTCAATTGGAACTTGATAAATTATATACTGATTTAGCCAAGGGTTCTTTCATCAGATCCAGAGCCAAGTGGATTGAGGAAGGTGAAAAAAACAGTAGCTATTTTTTTGCTCTTGAAAAAAGAAATTATAAACGTAAATCTTTGTCTGTCCTAAATATTAATAATACCTTGTGTAAAGACCCTGTTCAAATATCTGACTTCATTTCTTCGTTTTATGAAAACCTTTACAAATCCGAGTTTCAGGAAGACAAATGTGAGACCTTTCTACAACAAGTGCGTAACCATGCTCTTGTTGTTACAGATGATTTCAAATCCTTATGTGATGCAGAGCTCACAATTACAGAATTAAATAATGCTCTTAAGTCTATGAAACAAAATAAAGCACCAGGCATAGATGGTCTACCGGTTGAATTCTATCTACACTTCTGGGACCTTTTAGAAAAACCTATCTTCAATCTATTTAAAGAATGTCTCAGAAAAGAGGAAATGGTGACCACTATGAAGCAGGGAGTTATCTCCTTAATACCTAAATCTGGAAAAGACCCTCTGTATATAGATAATTGGCGTCCTATAAGTTTACTAACTACCGAATATAAATTACTTGCCCTAATATTTGCAAATAGACTTAAAAAATGTCTGGACCCCCTGATTAATGAAACACAGACAGGCTTCATGAAGGGTCGTCATATAAGCAGTAATATAAGACTGGCTCTTGATCTGGTTGATTATGCTGACTCTATTGACTCAGATGCCATTATTCTATTTCTAGATTTTTGTAAAGCCTTTGACACTGTAGAACACAAATTTCTTTTCGCCTCCCTGGAAATGTTTGGCTTTGGATCTAATTTCATCTCTGCTATCAAAATGTGGTACAAAGACATTAACAGTTCTATTATTATTAACCATAACACCTCCAAAAGATTTTGTATACATAGAGGCGTTCGACAGGGATGCCCCATCTCTCCTTTTCTTTTTATTCTGGTGGTGGAACTAATGTCCATTAGCATTATGAATAACACTCTTATGCAAGGCATTTCCATTTTTAATAAGGAAATTAGAATCTCTCAGCTTGCAGATGATACTACTCTGTTTCTAAAAGATAAAAATCAAATTCCCGTTGCTCTTAAATCCATTGAATATTTTTCCCTAGCCTCTGGTCTACACTTAAACTTGAATAAATGTGAAATCCTCTGTCTTCATGAATCAAATGACCAAGTAATCTGTGGTATACCTGTTAGAGACTCTGTCAAATATTTAGGTATTCACATCTGCAAAAACCAAACTACACGCCAAAATCTCAACTTTCTTCCTAGATTAAATTTAACTAAGAGAATTCTTAACAACTGGCTTCAAAGAGATCTCTCTATCATTGGCAGAGTTCTTCTTTCCAAAGCGGAAGGTCTCTCTCGTTTTGTATATCCAGCATTATCTTTGTACTCTTCAGACTCCACCTGTAAAGATATTAATGACATCTTTTTGAACTTTATTTGGCGTAATAAACAGCACAAATTAAAAAAAGCTGTTCTCTCAAATAATAGGTCTAAAGGGGGTCTTGAAGTTATCAACTTCATTGACATCAATAACACCTTCAAAATTAATTGGTTGAGAAGATGCTTGCTTAATGGTGAAGATTCCTTGTGGTATGCAATATCTTTAAAAAATGTGGTGGTTTACAGTATGTCTTAAAATGTAATTATTGTCCTTCTAGACTTCCTCTCAAAATGTCTAACTTTCACAGACAAGCTCTCTTAGCATGGAAACTTCTTTATGTTCACAACTTTTCCCCTCATAAAACCCTCCTATGGAATAACAAAGATATCACAGTAAAAAACAAATCTATCTATCTTCCTTCCTGGCATACAAAGGGCATATCTTTTATTATTGACTTATTTGATAAACACGGTAATCTCCTTTCTTATAATGATTTTCTTAGAACCTTTGAATTTCCTATTAGATTTAAAGAATTTAGTCTTGTATGTCAGGCGATTCCTTCTGGTATCATACAGTTGATGAAATGTCACCTTTCATACAGCACAAATGGAAGAATTGACCCTAAACTAATTATTGATGGTCGCCCTCTCCTGGATAAAAAATGTAATAATAAATTCATACGTAACGCCATCCATGTTAAAAATAAGTGTTCTCCAAGAGGGAAATTCTTCTGGGATGAGTTAATTTATGACGTTAAATGGAAAAAAGCATGGTTACTGCCTTACAAGTTTTGCATCTCTAATAAGGTCAAAGAAATACATCTTAAAATCTTACACAAAATTTACCCTTGTAATGCATTCCTATCTAAGTTTATGGATGTGAACAGTAAATGTGTCTTCTGTGATGTAGAGGAATCTATCTCTCATGTATTTTACGAATGTTGTGTTGTGCATGATTTTTGGATTGACCTGAGAAATCATTTTTCTAACTTTCTTAGTGTCTCATACCTGTTCACCAAAAGAGATGTTCTTTGTTATTTTTCTCATAACAACAAGTCTGTTGAATTCATTACCAATTACTTAATTCTCTCCTGTAAATTCTTTATACACAAACACAGATTTCTCAAAAGTTTAAGGTGTTTCTACTTGAATTCAACTTTCATCTTAAGTCTCTCAGAATTATAAATGACAAAAAAAAGATCTATTTCTGCAGTATTACGACAGCCTGATGAATGTCTAATCTTAATATTATTTCTAATGACTTTATGGATTTTTGATAATTATAATCTTTGTGTACTCTGTATTCTATGCGTGACCTATGTATGTACCCTTTTTCTTTTTCTTTTTTTTAATTTGTTTCTCTCCTCTTCTAATTGTTATTGTTTTGTTTTGTTTTTTATTACCATATCGCCTGACTTTTACCTTGTTCCATATCTATTTTTTGTCTAAAAACGATATTGTACCAGAGACGTTCTAATATGATTGTACTCTACTTGCTTGTCAATAAAGAAAAAAAAAAAAAAAAAAAAAGCGTAGCCAGTACGGCGGCCATCTTGGGACGGGCAACTCTCTCCCTCAGAGCATTAAGCCTATGCTGCATGTTCTGATATAATGACTAGAACTTGCTCAGTTTTTGTCCGATTTCAAAACGGTTTGATTTTTATGAACGTTTATGCAGTTATGATGCAGCATATTTCGAATCACGGATCATTTTAATAATGTATTTTTTTTTTGTAAAAGTAACATTATAGTGACATTATGCAAATAGTTAAAGTAATAGCTACATACTGATTTATTTTACACAGAGTTATGAATAGTTTTTTTTAGTGCAGATGACTGGATCACCATCTACTGCACTGTAACTGCAGCCAGAGTCAGAGCAAGTTGCCCGTCCTCATATGGCCGACTGTGAGCTACGCCTGCGTGTAGTCCGATCTACCCCCTTGGATGCTCCCACTTCAGATTTTTTTTTACAGTCTATGCTTCAGATGCACTCCGGTAACCGGTAAAGCTGTTTCTTCTTCGTCATGCTCATGCAACCACGCGAAGCAGTCTGCTGCAGTGCCGGCTCCCCCGTGTGTCGAGGCGGTCTAACTACAGTGACTTCAGAGAGATGCCGCAGACATCTGCTCTTTCGCCGGTATAGCAAAATCTCTACCGGTAGACACTTTTATACCGTCACACGGTATAATACCGTCATACCGCCCAACCCTAGTGGTCTCATTAGGTCAATGCCTCATTCTGCGTGTTCTGTTACATGTGAAAAAAATATGAGTTACTTTTTCATGTGCATGTCAAGTGTCTTTCTCATCTGATGGTGGCTGACTAAATAGTTTTTTTCTGGTTGTGCTAACCTATAGCCTTTGAATCCAATCTGAATCAATCTGTACAATGAACAGCAATATTTTTTTTTCAATAAAAAATAATGTAATTGAAATCCTGTTGTTTCTCGATCTGTGCATAAAAAGTTTGGCTTTTGTATTGAGTGAATGTCAGACAGTGGCATAGCAATACAGTTCTGGAACAAATTTAAACAATTTTAACGTTGCATATCCACTACTGTTTATGTGTGCAAATACTGGATTTCTAGGAGCACCCCCAGTCAATGTTGAAGCACACCCATAGCACCTGCAGTCAAATTTTTCTGGTGCCGCCCCTGAGGACATGTTTCCAACCCTGAAAGCTGTCCTCCAAGTGGCCCTAACAATTCCTGTAAGCAGCTGTAGCTGTGAATGGTCCTTCAGTGCATTACGTCGTTTGCACACATGGCTAAGGAGTCTATGGGCCAAGACAGGCTTAATGACCAGGGCCGGCTCTAGCCATTTTGGTGCCCTAGGTGAGATTACTCTCAGGTGCCCCCCCAACAATGATCATAATGATCATAACGATAACATAGCAGTGTATCTCTATGTCCCCTCTGACCCTGAGATACACAACTTGCACAACAATCAGTAAAATTGCATTGAGTAAATCCTGGGTGAAGACATGAAAGAATTAGTCTCTTCACAATCATGAGAACAAACTGTTGTGGTGCTTGAAATGGGTATACGAAAGTCTGGGCTTCACAAAAGCAGTGGAATATGATATAAGGCTATAAGTGTAGAAAAAAAATTGTGAAATTGCTTTTTGAGCATAAATGTTAGGCCTAACTGTCATTCTCACCAAATGTCTCAAATGTGGGATAACAGAAGCTAAATATTGACTTCATTGACTTCAACTTCATGAGATGTGTGTAGCCCTAAATGAGAAATTTTCTCCAAATATCAACTAAGTAGACAAAAAACACATAAAATTTACAATATTTAGCCTATACCCTATATGTGTTGTCACTGTGGTGCTGTTTGAGAGGTTAAAAAAAAAAAAAATAGTTTGAGAGCTCAGCAGGTCTGAATACAGAGCTGGAGCTGGTCTGGAGCTGTGGCCCACTGGCCCTGCTGTCTGAGCAGGCTGAAGTCTCAACTCTCTCTTCTTTTTTCATCATCTTCCTCATCAAATTAGTCAGAACTTTAAACCTCTGAAGCACCGTCATCATCCTCACTGCTTCTCTCTCTCTCTCTCTTTTTCTCTCTCTATCCCTCTGAACGACTCTGCTGTTTCGAAGCGCTTCACAGTTGTTTTGATTGACAGGTCGTCAAGGGCGTGCGGCCGTGCGTATTTGAAAGAGGAGAGTCTCCTGATCACAGTAGTTGAACCGCATTTCTACTGCGTAAATGACCGAAATATGAAAAAAAAAAAAACCATATCGAGACGGTCGCGCAAACGCGCCGGCATTTGTGCCACACATCTAATTAAAAATGTGGCGTTTCTAACAAGAAAACGGCTTGAGAGCAGCTGCAGACAGGTATCTGCTGTGTGTGTGACTATACACAATTTAGGAACATGTTTGTCATTGTTTATTTATTTGTTTTGGGGTTTTTTTTCTACACAGAAAACACTAAGTGAGGGGGCGCAGCGGACATAAATCATTATTATTATCTTTTTTTTCTTTTTTTCCCCCCCTTGACTGGCGGCGCCCCTCCAGCAGTTGGCGCTCTAGGCGACCGCCTATATCGCCTATGCCTAGAGCCGGCCGACCTTGCTATTATATCCATCGAAAAGGACAACCTGGATGCCATAACCCCAGACAATGTTATTGACAAATTTGCCCAATTGAAACCACGTCGGCACAGCCTCATTTTGCCACCACCACCACCACAAGAAAAGTAGAAAAAAAGCTTTAGTTGGGAGAGAAGGGTTGGGGGGTAGGATAGTGGATAGTGAAGCGCAAAGGAGAAAATGACTTATGAACACAAGAAATGAAACTGAGTTTAGAGCAGAGTCATATTGAAGATATCAAACTAATGCTGGAAAGGAAAGAGGAGTGAAGAACAGAGCAAGACAGCGGAGGTGCCAGGCAGCATTAATGTAAGATAATAAAACAAACTTCTTGTTTGTTTGTTTTTCAGTTCTGAAGTTTATGAGATGTCAATCAGGATTACATGCACTGCAAGATTTTAATGTAATGCTTATGATCAGTTTTAACACCTTTTTATCTTTTCTTTTTTCGGTGGATGCAACACACTATTGGTGGATCCTTCAGGACAGCATCTTTGTCTAGATAAAGTATGTATGTAATGTATTTTCTGAATTAGCAATAAAAAATTAAAACCAAAAAAAGAGCCAGAACTTTGCGCATACATCTTTTCTCCCTCTGGGCTAAACCTCGGATCTCCCATAATCCTAGATCCGCCCCTGCAGGTATGTATCATCCACTGCTCTGATGGGGATTCCGACTCGAATCTGGTGTCCCCCCAAAATCTGGACTCATGGAAAACCTTGCTGCCCAGGATC
This sequence comes from Trachurus japonicus, assembly GCF_045865225.1. Classification (NCBI taxonomy): domain Eukaryota; kingdom Metazoa; phylum Chordata; class Actinopteri; order Carangiformes; family Carangidae; genus Trachurus; species Trachurus japonicus. Next base: position 31,311,732 of record NC_140914.1, on the reverse strand, counting down.
AGAAGAGATGAGGCTGGTGTTCAATCCATTGTTGATCCTGGACAACTGCTGGCTGAATCCATTTAGTCCAGACCAATATGAGTTTGTCAGCTTGTCAACAGCAACTGTTACCTCACCACATGTGGTCAATGACCTACTTCATAGGTCGGCAACAGGCGGCAAGTAAAAACATCTGGCCCGTGAGATTGTTTGAACCAGAGAATGGAGAGAAAAAAAAAAAAAAAACTTTTTAAAAATCGGACTGCCAGTATCAAAATGCTCTTTATTTTGAAACTTAATTTTCCAATACAGAAGAATTTCAATCAATCTAAATGCTTAGCTATTTGTTTTATCTGGATACGAGTGAAGAAGCACATCAGCGAGGTGCAGCGTGAACGCACAACATGCAAAGACAAATGTCAGTGGACAGTGCCTGGTGCTGAAATTTCAAACTAGTCCCTAAAACACAAGTTGTCATTCAAACAACGGACAAAGGCTTCATATTATGGTGAAAATTAAAACAAGTCTTCTTTCAAACAGGCCTGACATCAAACAGGCAATTTACGTACATAGAACTGTGAAAAGTTTCAAACAGCGTGTTATTCAGGCCTTTATATGACTCTGGTGGCACCAAAAAATTAAACTGATAACAATGCATTGCACTGTCAAATCGAAGCAAATCAGAGTAAAAAAGAACGAAGCAAAAAAAGCTGAATCCACTCGACCATGGACTGGAGTGCTCGGCCCCTGAAACGACAGAGCAGACGTGCTACATTTACTGTAAGCCTGAATTATGCCTAGCCTACAACGAGACATTCATTAAAAAATACAGTTCAGATTTTAGACACAATAACTGGTGCCTAGTGTGAAAACTGGCATCTCCCGCTGCTCACTATTTTCTGGATATCTGGTGAAATAGACATCACTTTAATCCTCAGGCAGTTCTCGAGATTTTGGTGAGTCAGTCTATTCCTCTCGTGTGTTTTTATTGCATTCATAGCTGAGAAGGATGACTCACACACGTAGGTGGAAGGGAACATGGTCAGAATGTAAAGTGCAACTTTCTTGAGGTTGCTGTATTCCTCGGAGCATAGTAGGCCCACCCAAAAGGCACTCACAGTCTCCGCACTTCTGAGCGCATCTCGCACAACTGAGGTGGTTTGGAAATCAATAATTTCCATTTCCAGCGCAGCCTGATCTAAAGAGGGGATCATTTCTTTTGCCAGGGAGGAGAAGTTATCGGCTGGTTTTACTGCAGGGTCACGTATAAAGTCAATGATGTCTTTTGGGATGGAGTAGTCATCAAACCGAGAAGTGAAGTTGGCTCGTAGCCTCTTGATGAAGTCAACCATCAGCTCCGTCACTTCTCCCGCTGTCTTCTTCAGTGCGCTAAAATGTAGGAGCCTGCCGGTAGATATGTCTGCCTCAAGCATCTCAAGCTTCCTCGTGAATGACTCCAGTTTTTCAACCATGTCCACGATGGTTTTGTCTCTCCCCTGTAGCTGAAGGTTAAGCAGGTTTAGGTGGCCAAATATGTCAGACAAAAACGCTACATTGGACATGAACTTTTCATCTTCCAGCAGGATAAGGTGGTCAGCTGCTGCCTTGCTTTTGCTCATTCCAAGGAATGCTTTGATCTCATTCAGTAGCGCACAGAAGCGATCCAGCGCTTTCCCCTTGCTTAACCAGTGTACATCATTATGAAGCAGCAAGTCATCGTGTGCGGCATCTGCTGACTCAGCCACAAGTTGTCGGAAAAGCCTATGCTGGGTGCTTGATGTACCTCTGACAAAATTAATGACTTTCATCACTTTGTCCATAACATTCTTAAGCTCGCCACTCAGTCTGGCACAGAGGACACTTTGGTGAATGAGGCAGTGCAGCCCGTGCATTTGGGGGGCAAGTTGTTTCAGCCTGCTCACCAGACCTCTGTGCTTTCCCACCATAGCAGGAGCCCCGTCTGTCACGATTAGGTTAACCCTCTCAAATGATAATGAATGCAACTGAAACAACTCTTCCAGTTTTGCAAATATAACATCTCCAGTGGTGTGCCCTTCTAATGGAATTAGAGACAGCAGCTCTTCCTTGAAATCCTTCCCATCAAAGTATCTCACATAAACGCACAACTGGGCTACATCTGTGTTGTCAGTGCTCTCATCAATGGCTAAGGAAAAGTAGTTTGCGTGATTGACACCGGCAATAATTGCACCCTGCACCGCATCAGACAGCGCTTCTATGCGGCGGGCAGCGGACCTGGCAGAGAGCGACATCTGTTTCACTGACTCGATCACACCATCCATCGACTTGCTGGTATCAAGTTCCTCCAAAACTGTCACCATCATCTCCTTGAACACATCTGCGTCAGTGAATGGCTTGTTGTGCTTTGCGAGCACCCAGGACGCTTTTAGAGATGCACTCGTTACCTTCTGTTGGGATGTGAGGCCTCGCACCAGGATCCTGCTGCTGTGTGCATACGCACCTTTCAGGGCTTCGATTTTGTGCTTTCGTGCCTCTGTCTTCTGAGGGAACGCAACCTTGAAATTAGCATGCTTCATTTCGTGATGCCGTCTAATATTGTACTCTTTGCATGCAGAGACACCCTCGTTACAGATCAGGCATGTGGGCTTTGCATTAATAAAACTAGGGAGGATGAAGGCATAGTTCTCTGTCCATTCATCATGAAAGACCCTGTTTTTGCTGTTAACTTTTCTCTTGAGATTTTTTGATAGTGCCATTTTTTGACAGCTAACAGCAACGTGTGGAAATGTTTTTGTTGTTTTGTTTTTTTTTAACACACAGGCATTTAATTAATAGCGCCCCCAATGGTCACTCCACGAATTTAACCTACATTGAATGTCTCAGTGCGTCTGCTCTGTCATTTCAAGAGCGCCTATCATTTTCATTATCACCCTCCTCCGATATTAATTAATTAAATTAGCCATTGTTTTGGTTGTGGCCCACCATGTAATGGCTTGGAAAATATCTGGCCCGAGGCCAAACTTAGTTGCCGACCCCTGACCTACTTGATGCTCATAAGATAGGAGAGCAAGCCTATCAAGCTTTCAAACATGAACGTCTTGAGACAACTCCACCAACTACAAAGTTTTATGACACGACCACAAAGAAGAAGCTGAAAACATTCTCAGAGATCGGGAAAAAAAACACGCAACAAAGGGCAAGCCAAGGATGTAGTTCTGAAGGCTGATAGGAATCTGTTTGGCCACATGATTCTGGGGGCCCAGAGCCGAGAACTATACATGAGAGATGTGTTGGCACATCCCCTGGGACCAGTGCCATGGAGCCTAGCTAATGCGGATGGATCTCTTCGTAAAACGAACAAGGCAGCTCTTGCCAGAGAGTTGGAGAAGAGTGTTGTGTCTAAGAGCCGGCTCTTTGAAGTGAACGACGGGAGCCGGCTCGTCATTGGGAGCCGATAAATTTTTTATTTTTTTTTTTTCCCTCCGCTAGTTTTGGTGAAAGCCACAGGTGATTGGTCAATATGTGTGGCGGCAACTGCGTGTCCATACACAGAGCAGTGGGGGCGGGGAACAGGGAGGTTCAGACACACACAGCAGTGAGCACAGCACACGCACACGGAGGGAGACAAGAGAGCGAGAGAGAGGACGAGAGAACGAGCGAGCTAGAGAGAGAGAGAGAGCGCAATGAACAAACGGTGAGGAAAATGAGTGACAGCAGCCGGAAACGTAGTAGAATTTGGACCCATTTCAATGCTATAAGCAGCTCAAAGGCAGAGTGTAACTTGTGCAAGGTGCAAATATCATATAGAGCAGGCTCCACAAATAACCTGCACAGGCACATGAGGACCCTTCACCCAACAGTGCAATTTGAAGAAAGTAGACAAGCAAAGGAACCTGCAAATGAAGGTGCCAGTGTGTCCACTGCAACTGTTGCTGCTGCAGCATCATCATCCAGTACACCACCACCACCTAGACCTACCCAGAGCTCTATGAGCCAGTTTTTGCAAAAGGCTATGACCCCAGCCAGACAGAACACAATTGATGAGGAACTTGCAAAAATGGTTGCACGTGATTTCCAGCCATTCTCAATTGTGGATGACAAAGGATTCAGAAGCTACACACATGCTCTCAATCCAATGTATGCACTTCCAACACTTTCCCAAAAAATCATCCCAGGCCTATATGATAGAGAATGTGCTTCACTCCAGGAAAGGGTCCAAAAAGCCACAGCTGTTTGTTTAACAACTGCTGGACATCCTGTACCACCACATCATACATGTCAGTCACATGTCACTTTGTTGAAAATTACAAAATGGTGTCATGTCTGCTGGATTGTTTTGAGTTCAGTGCCAGACACACTTCTGAGAACTTAGCAGAGGAGCTGCTCAAAGTGGCAAAAGAGTGGGGCGTGGAAAACAAAGTGGTTTGCTGTGTTAGTGACAATGCAGCTAACATAACCAAAGCAATTAAAATCCTGAAATGGACCCACCACCCGTGCCTTGCACACACTATCAACCTGTTCATAAGAGATGCTCTGAAGGTGATGAAGCCGACTGTGGACAAAGTGAAGGCAATAGTGGAATTCTTCCACAGGAGTACAACAGCCACAGAGAGGCTCAAGTCTACTCAACGGCAGATGGGCATGCCTGAGCTGAAGCTCAAACAAGAGTGTATTACTCGGTGGAACTCCACATTTTACATGCTAAAACGGATTCTGGAGTCCAAGGATGCAGTGATCTCAACCCTGGCCGTCATTAATGCACATGTCGATCATCTGAGCCAAGAGGAATGGGACGTACTGCAGGAAGCGTGCACTGTTCTGGAGCCATTTGAGCAGGTCACTGTGGAGATCAGTGCAGACAGGTACAGTGTATAAATGTTATCACACTATTATTATTATTATCATCATCATTTTTATTAGTTGCTACATTAGTATGAAACACAAATTAGACATGACTGGAAATAATCACATATACTGATAAATAAGGATAATTTTAACACTTCTTATTTATTCTTTTTCAGCTATGTTACAGCCTCTAAAATGTTAATCCTGTGCAAGGGTCTGCAGAGAGTGACAGCTGAGCACCAGACCAGAGTAACCACAGGGAAAGTGAAAGAGTTAGTGGATACTCTCTGTGCATCCATGGACAGAAAGTTCCACAGAATGGAATATAACGCTGTCCTGTCAGAAACCACCATTCTTGACCCAAGATTTAAAAAGCTGGCTTTTAATGACAATAGAGCGGTGGATGAAGCTCTGCAGAGAATAACTGCAGCAGCAGCAAGATCCAGCCAGTCAACTCCACTGCAAGGGGGCCAAGAGGGAGAAGAGGCAGCAGAGCATGAACAAGAGGAGCCACAAGCATCTGCTGTTTGGAGGTTCTTTGATGAACGTGCAAGTGGGGACACTACAAGAAGAAATCCTTCAGCAGATGCAATCCTGGAAATGAGGTCATATCTTGAGGAGCCCCTTTTCCAGAGGAGTGCAGACCCACTGAGCTGGTGGGAGACCAAGGGTCTAGTCTACCCACGTCTTACACATGTGATGGCACGGAGACTGTGTATTGTAGCAACATCTGTACCCTCAGAGAGAATCTTCTCCAAAACAGGGCAGATAATAACAGAAAGAAGAAACAGGATCAGCCCCTCAAAGCTGAGGCACTTGGTTTTTCTCAATGCCAATCTTCGCTAAAGATTTTGTGTCATTCTGTGAGTTTGTTCAGGTTGCTTCAATGTAAATAGTCCATCTTCTTGCACATATGCAACCAGTGAATTTTCTGTTTAGTTTGTTTTGTTTTTTAAACACTGGTGAAACAAGGAGTCTGGAGCCCTGGATGGGACTTTGTTTTTATAGCCTACTTAATAATTTATTGTTTCAATGTAAATAGTCCATCTTCTTGCACATATGCAACCAGTGAATTTTCTGTTTTGTTTTTTAAACACTGGTGAAACAAGGAGTCTGGAGCCCTGGATGGGACTTTGTTTTTTATAGCCTACTTAATAATTTATTTTTGTAGCACTCTGTTCAAATGTGAGTGTATTCAGTAGCTTAATAAACCTATATAAATGATACATATTTGATATAGTGTATGTTTTTTACATTAGTAATTCATTTTACACATAGTTTTGCATTATTTTTGGTGATAAACATACTTTAAGCAACAGAAAATCTGAGGAGCCACTTGGGAGCCGAAAGAGCCGGCTCTATTTAGTGAGCCGAGCCAAAAGAACCGGCTCTCCAAAAAGAGCCGGAATTTCCATCACTAAAGGGAACAACAAGACATTTGCACAGCTGGCAGAATCAACCTTAGCCAAGGTCTTGCATGAAGGTGGCGATAGTGAACGAATTGATGTTGTCTTTGATGTTTACAAGGACATGTCAATCAAACATTCAGAAAGGGCAAACAGAGGTGCAGACATTGGGATCCAGTTCAAAAACATAGTTTTCTGGCCACAATATTCAGCAGTGGAGGAAACTTCTCTGCAGCGTTGCCAACAAAGCCAGTCTCATCCAAGGGGGCAGTTGTCGGTCTGAGAAGTGAAGCTCACTTCCGCGTTCAAAAAACTGCAATCCCCTCGGCTGTCGCTGGGGGCTGGCTCCAGAAGGGAGCCACTGCAATTGAGCCCCATGTTAAAATAGCCGATTTTACAGCTTAAAAAAACATATTTACAGCCTGGTACATTTTATTTTTTTGGTCTCATCCGATAGTTTCTACCCCCGCACACACTCTGAGGGGGGTGAATTTTTTTTAAACTCTACCGTTTTACTATTATTAGGTTTAAAGTTCTGGCCAATTAGGGCGCAGAACCGTTGAGTGACAGGTCCGGAGACCGCTGCTACGAGGCCAGTGGGCGGGCTCTCGGCCGGCCAACGGCCGCACCTCTCCAAATATGGCAAGTAGAATCCAACATGGCGCAGCTCAAACCCCCGTAGTAGCGGCACAAAACAGACTCCCCCAAACCAATGGGTGACGTCACGGGTGCTACGTCCATTCTTTTTACAGTCTATGGTCTCATCAAGTTATTGGTGGAGGAATGGAAATGGCCTGAGCACAGAGATAAACTACAGGGCAAGACACTGTATGTTACTTGTGAAGAAGTCTGCTTCAAAATCACTAAGGACCAGTGGGAGGAGGTAACACAATTGAGATCTTCTCAGGAGGAAGCTGACACCCGCATGCTATTGCTGCTCTCCATGCAGCAGAGTCTGGCTACAAGGCAGCGATCATCATAGCTGATGACACAGATGTTCTAGTGCTCTCTTGGTTTCAGCAAGGACATCCCATGCCCTGTGTACCAAAAATGTGGCACACAGAACAGGACAAGATTTCTGGACATCACTAAACCCAACTCAATCACTCAGTGAAAGTGTGGCTGGTGCCTTTATTGGCATGCATGCGTTCACCGGTTGTGACACGGTAAGTGCATTTGCAGGACGTGGGAAAATGGGCACCATCAAATGATTGAAATCAGACAGGACATACCAGGAAGCCTTCCTTGAGCTGGGCCGTGCTTGGACTGTCTCTGATGAGCTCTTAAGAAGCTGGAGGAAATGTATGTACCCTCTACGCAGACTACAGATGTAGATCTTCTTCGCTACCAACTTTTCTGCACCAGACGTGGGGAGGTAGAGTCCAGCCAGCTTCCACCATGTCAGGATTGCTTATTTATGCATTCAGTGCATGCCAACTATCAGGCTGCTATCTAGAGACGGTCTCTTCAAACCCAGGCATCTGTACCAAGCCTCAAGCACCATGGATGGCCCACAAATGATGAAGGGCAGCTGGTTATACAGTGGATGCGTGGTTCCTCAGCACCAGATGCTGTTTTGCAGTTGCTATCCTGCATGTGTGAGGTCATGCAAACTACCTGAGTGCACATGTCTCAACAATGGGCTGAAGTGCACAAACCTGTGCAAATTACAAACCTGTGCCAACCAATGCAGTGAGGAAGAGCCCCCTGAACACCTGACAGACTCAGATGTAGATGAAGATACTGATGTTGATTAAAAAATGATGATCATAAGGGACCAATCGTAATTGACCCTCTGTGACTCAGTGGCACTATGATGTTAAGTGACATTGTAAAAAAAATTCTGTTTCATCTGTTATGTTGTTATACTGTTATACTTTGTTAGTATGCTGTGCCGTCAATGGCATCTGAATTTCCCCCGTGGTATCTATCTATCTATCTATCTTGCCTCTACACCTATTGAATAAGGTATTGGGATGAAATATCCCCTTCAAGGAAGGCAATTTTTCGTTTTTGAACAGCAGGAGTCTATCACTTTAAGAGGTGATAAATACTATAAAGCTGCCAGTCAGCAAGGTCTATCATGTCAAAACTTAATCTAGGGATGTATAGGAATAAAAAAAATCACAACTAGAAAGTCGGAACTCGAATTGTTGTTGTTTACATGGTTACCGAGGTGGAGCTTATCTTAGCCAGGTTGATGGAACCAAACTCTCACTAAAAAAAGCGAGACTTGGACATTTAAGCCAGACTTTGAGCTAAGCGAGCTTGATGGAGGAACCCCCCAGGTGTTTGTCACTGTGAATTGTTTATTTATTTTTTGTTTACAGGAATAAGGAAACAATAAACAAATAAACAACAGTCGACACTCATCCAGACCGTCAAAGACGAAGATGACCTGGAACTGATCAAACCTGCAGATTCCTGCTTCCTGCTATTTATTGTCACAGTTACACAACAAACAAACACAAACACATGACTCAAGTGTCACATTAAGGTTGTATTAAATTACTGTGTGTGTGGTGTGTTTCTCAGATACTTCAGGTCATTCATTGTAACTGTTAGAAGGTGTTAGTTTGGGAGGAGGGTGATGGAGGAGATTATTGTTGTTGTTGTTGTTGTAGACGTCCTGGGAATTTCACCCAGAGAATTTTTAGGAATATTAACAAAGGAAAGCACTCAGGTCTGACATACAGCTGAGGGGGAGACAGAGGTTCAAATTACGACAATCACTGTTAAAATGTGCTAAAAACATCACTCACACGGGGCAAAGGGAAACCAGTCAGGGCTGAGGTGAAGCTCTCTCCAAGGCTAAACAGCAGTGATTGGGACAGTGCAGCCAACGCAGCCCTGCTATTGACCAGTGCAACAATGCTGTGCTGCATTGTTATAGAGGTACAGGAAACAAGGCCGGATTATAATTGGGGCACACTGGGCACGTGCCCAGGGGCCCATGGCAACCAAGGGCCCATGGCAACCAAGCCCTTGGTTGCCAACTTGCCAAGGGCCCCGACCCCTACCGAGCGAGAGGTCAGAGTGTGTGAGCGGGAGGTCAGTAGTAGAGCGTGAGTAAAAGAAAGCAAGATTATGGATAAAAAAAAAAGTATTTGAGCGGTGGAGCAAAGAGGAAAAGCAAGACAGAGAAGCGGCGGTGATTAAAGATGTCCCGCGAATCACATCATTTTACAAAAAATACAGACTGGAGGATGAAATAGACCCGGAGGATGCCAGTGCTAGCACCAGCAGCAGCGGAGCAGTGTCACTTCTCCCATCCGCTAATGTTAGTCCGGCCTCGGCCAACATCACAGAAGTCCCGGAGCAACCGGAGGAGGATGCCGAACCAGTCCCGGCTCCCCCTCGCACTAGCGCCGCGGTGATGAGAGCAGGTGAGCCGTCGGAGGACCCCGCTTTATGGGGCGTGTTGTTAAGTGAGAGCCATCGTGAATATATTATAGCGAGAGGCAGAGGTGTATAGTAACGAAGTAGATGTACTTCGTTACACTACTTAAGTAGATTTTTTGAGGATTTGTACTTTACTGGAGTTCTTTTTTTAATCAGGACTTTTACTTTTAGGCTACTTCACTACATTTAAAAGTTAAAAAATATACTTTTACTCCGTTACATTTACGTTTGCCACCTCGTTACTCGTTACAAATTAAAATAGAAATATTATTACCTGTAGGCTATATGACCAAATAATCGCCTGCGTGCAAATATGCGCCTGCGCTCTAAAAGCTGTCGGGGGTCCGACCTCATTCAGTAAAAGCCCGTTCAATTAAATGCCCGGGCGATTACTAGGCTAGTGTTTGAATCTGTGATAGTGAAGCATTCACACAGTCTCTGTCACTACGACCCGCTGCTGCTGCTGCTGCTGCTGCTGCGGAGAGCTGCGGCCGCAGACGGCTTCAAAGATCCTCTATGCGTAACAGGATCGATCACTCTCATGCGCCGATTGATAAGTTTCATTTTTACCTCGCACCACTGCCACTGCGTGCCTGTTGCAAACACCGGCCTGGTTCTTAGAAACGCCTTGGCTCCAGTTGATTGAGCATATCAAACGCCCAGGCCACTAATGATCATATACGGTACACAGACAGACGCTTGCTTTATGTTCTCAGGCAGTCACAGACACTTGATTCACTCACTCTACACGTTTGCTCAGGTGTTTTTTGGTTTTATCATTCCACATCTATTCACCTGAAAGTGAAATAAAACAACACACAAGCAAAACAAGTGGTTGTTTTGCTTCTTTTTATGCTAAATACTTTATACTTGTACTTTTGATACTTGAGTATATTTTTTCACAAGATACTTTTGATAAAGCAGAAGTAAGTGATATATTTGTGTTAATATAAGTCTTAAATAGTTATATCTTCCGACAGCAATCACTTCTATAGAGTGTTTGGTCTGAAACACGGGTCTGTCAGTCACTCTGCTCTGCTCTGAGCCAAAGAGAAAACATTTATCGTATCCTACAGTTTTTATCCAATGAGGAGAGAGAACGGCATGCAGGGCTGTGTGTGCAGCCAAGGAACGCCGTGAATGTGGTGACGTAGGCAAAGACGGTTTATAAACCAAGACCTTTCATGACGAGTCAGCTTCCTGTGTGCATGTCACGTGTGCTTCTGCACGGCCACGCCCCTTTAGAGAGACCAGAGGCAGCTTGGAGTGTATTGATTCCTATGGGACAATTTAATGTGAACACCGATTATGATCGGGCCTTTCTCCCCACGGTCACTGAAGCAAATTTTGGACTCATTTTTCACAAGCCACATCTCTTCTGAACAGTTTGACACCAAAATGGTAATTTTCAGACGGAGAGATCCGGAGAAAATCCACTTTGTTCCAGACCTGTCTCTGTCTCTACGACACACTCTCGCGAGATTTGGCACAGATCTCCTAGGCAACGTCAAACAAACGCCCGCGAACTCCCGTGAAAATGATTTAAATTATTTTTGGCATGCTAAATATTACTGTTAGTAGTGTAAATATTTAATGTTATCATAAGAAAATATAAATATCTCACTTTCATCTACCTACAAATTGTATAAATCCACACACACACGATCACAGACGAGGTGGTGACGGTTGGCCACGCCCACTTAGAGAGACAGGAAGTGTATACCATTTCATATCATTGGAGCAGCCGCTCATGGAGTATCTTTCCATTTATTGAATATCTTTGACGTAGGGACGAGGACTGTTATGGTGCGTTCAAGGAAACTCGTATTTTTCCGACCGTGAAGTCGTACCAGTTCGATCTGGTACGAGTTCACGGTCGGAAGTTACGAGTGGCCGTTATAGTGACTTTCACCGGTAAAACAGGTCGGAAAAACACGAGTGGGTTGCCTGGAACGCTACAAAGTCGTAAGTTGTGACTTGAAGCTGTAATTTACGGTTTCAAAAGCCTGCCTGGAACGCAGCATTAGCGAAAACGACCGGACCACTTACTTCCGCTTTAAGTACATTTAATGTGAGCTACTTTAAGACTTTTACTCAAGTAATTTTCTTATGCGTGACTTTTACTTTTACCAAAGTCGTTTTTTGTTATGGTATTTCACTTAGTTATTTTTTTCAAGTACTTTATACACCTCTGGCGAGAGGGGCTATGTCTGTGCATGTGTAGGCTTTGCTGAAACTGGTACACACACACACACACACACCAGCTCGTTCAGCCACTTGAGCCGATGGTGCGTTCAATGACCTGGGCAGTGTGGGAATTCACAAGGGCTGCAATTATAAACAATGAAAGAAGCATGCAAAGAGGGATTATCTTATCTTTTGAGAGCAGGCTTCTTTTCAGTTCACAGGATTGTTTGCAAAGTTGTAAAGACTCAGTGTGTGTATGTTGCTATTTTGTAGTTGGTTTGTCAATTTCATATGTTGGCTGCATTTAGCTGTAGCCTACTGTGTGTCTATACGGATGGCATTCTTGTAAGCTCCCTAGTGGTCATTGTGTGGATGTTGTGGGTTGTGTTGTGTTGTGTTTATTTGATCTCCTGTTTGTGTCAGCCTTAGATGTACTAGAAAGTCTTGACATAATAGTTTGTGATTATGGTCTGGTTTTGACATGGTACTTCATATGTTTGTGAATAGGTCTAATTAAGGTGGAGTTTAATGACTTTCCTGGTTTGTAATGGGTGGAGGTGATGTGTGAGATGCCAGCGGTCTGTGCGACAAGGGCCCTCTGGGACCTGGTGCCCAGGGGCCTTTGGGGTGCTAATCCAGCCCTGACAGGAAAGACCAGGAGACTGTAGCCTATGTATTATTTTCATGTGTTTTCACGACCTCTGTAGTGAATAAATCCAGGAAAACATTCACATCTGAGTCGTCTTTGTTCCTCAGCCGCTCTTATTACACCTACTATAAATTATCAGGAATCAGATGGACTTTGGCCTAGTGGTGGTGGCTTTCCCGTTAGTCATTAATTGTTTATTGCTTTATAATTTCCATTGATATTGTTCACTTCACCTGTTTTCTGTTACTGTAGCTTACTTCCCTCATGTAACTTTGGTCTGTAATATTGTGTGCGTGATAAACGTTCTTTGTTCACTGGGGATTTTATTTCATGGAGCAAAGTGCATCAGAGCAGATTAATTTATCCAGATAAGATTATAGTATCATATCCAACAGGTTATTGGTGATACAGTTCATAGTTTAACACCAACAGTTGTGTCGCAGTTTATTTTCTCCTGTGGCAGCTACGTGAAGAGGATGGTTATTTGTGTGCAGCTCCACTTACTGATGACTGGAGGCAGCTTTACCGCCTGAATCAGCCTGTGGAGGAGGCTGAGATGTGACACTGCTCTCACGCTGTCTGAGCCACTGAGTTTGTCCATACAGCCGCTGGAGAACAGCTGGGACTTTGTCTGTGGTGAGTGATCTGTCATTAGATTTACAGGACTGATGTGGACTCAGTGTGGCGGGCTGAGGGGCTCACAGAGTTTTTAATATGATGTTCAGAAAGACAGTGAACACCGCAGATGCTCCTGCTTCAACAGCTACTACAGTCTATTGATCAGTACTGTTACTGCCTATCATCAGTATACAGTTGTCAGAACAAATAAGTTTTTTTTTAGACTAAACTAAATTTCAAAGCTTTTGACTTTGTGTTGAACGTGCTTCCCATGGAGTCAAAACTGCAGCTGCAGTAAAGAGTCCCTGCCTGAACATCCACATATTTAGTAATTCTCACAGTGCAGCCCAGTAGCAACAGGAAATGTGTCAGCACCTTCTAGGAAGTAGCCTAACCACTGGGTTAGAATGATCTTTTCATTTGTTCTAAATGTTCATGGTTTTGTTTCCACCTGGTAGAAGGAACATGGTGATGTTGGCTGCATCAAGTCGCCTTCTGGTGGCAGCTTTGAGGTGTGCATCAGCAAGGGGCCGATTAGTTTATTTCTAGTGAGTTCAGAGTGATGTCGGACACAGAGAGCAGAGACAGAGGATCACATCAGTTACAGGAGCTGAAGCAGAATCTCAGCAGCTGCTTCTTACAGGAGCAGACGAGAGAGAACAAGCAAAACTCAGGTAAAGATAGAGCTCTACTTTGGTAGACTAGCGCAGGTGCAGCGGATAAGGCCTGCGCTCCGCCTTCGCTTCGCCAACGGGGAGTGGCCTGGAGCAGTTTGCAATTTTCCTTCGAAACGCAGCGGAGCGCATCCCGCCTACTTCCCTCCCACCGGCGCAAATGGCATAGAGGGAGGAGAGAAGGCGTGGAGTGGGTTTGACACAGCCGAGTCAGATCTTCACCAATCAAATGAGCTCCTCTCCTCGCCTTTAAATCCGCCGCGCGCGCGAGGCAGACGTTTGATTTCACCGTGGAAGAGAAGATGTGAATCAGCACATACAGATTACAGCATAGACATTCAGCACATCTATATCGATTGTCCCGTCACACTGATGACAGATCAAAGGCTGCACAGATGAAAGATGAGGATGGATTACTGCTGTGTTGACACTACACGATTATCTGCTATATTTATGTATTTACTTATTGATTTATTGAGCCGCATCGTCACGCGACCATAACAAATAAAACTGAAAACAAATAAACTATCATCTCTCACAGCAAACCACAATCAGCCTGGCATCATAGTGAGCAGATATTCACATCTCCATCTCAGGTAAATTCTAAAGAAAAAAGAAAAAGAGAGACGCTCCGCGATGCTTCCGTTACGCACAGCTGTTTGTTGATGTTGTGATCTGTGCACACGTGTTTTATAGGTTACTAAATATGAGTGTCTTTATTAATGGAAAAGGGGTGTGTGTGTTTTGTTTTTTTTTGTTTTTTTTACTGGGCAACAGCTCTCAATCTGTCAGAGCAAGTGAGACGGGAGGAAACTGATGTTCTGGTCCGGTCCAAGCTGGCAGTGTCCGGTCGCGCGAACAGACCTCACGGGCTGATGATGCAAAAGTAGTCTGGGAGGGAGGAGGTTATTATGATGTTATCCTGCAGGTTTGCTCTGACAGATTGAGAGCTGTTGCCCAGTAAAAAAAAAAAAAAAAAAAAAACACACACACACCCCTTTTCCATTAATAAAGACACTCATATTTAGTAACCTATATTTAAACACGTGTGCACAGATCACAACATAAACAAACGCATCACGGAGCGTCTCTCTTTTTCTTTAGAATTTACCTGAGATGGGAGATGGGAATATCTGCTCACTATGATGCCGAGGCTGATTGTGGTTTGCTGTGAGAGATGATAGTTTATTTGTTGTCAGTTTTATTTGTTATGGTCGCGTAACGATGCGGCGCTGGCCCCTAATAAATCAATAAGTAAATAAATAAATAAATAAATAGCTGATCATCTGCAACGGCACAGTGTGTAGTGTCAACACCTGCTCTTGGGACATCCACGGCTGTCTCAGTCCCTCCCTGGTTTCATCTGTGTTAATTCAGTCAGGCTGAGTTTCCATTACGCAAGCCTTTGATCTGCCATCAGTGTGACGGGACAATCTATATAGATATAGGTGTATGTGCTGATTCAGATACGATAAATAGGGGTTATTGTGATGATTATTATTATTATTATTATTAATTGCATTTAAATGTGCCTGGAAGTGTGGAAATCTGCCTGTGAGGTCTTGGTGACGTGGGCGCACTGCGGAGCTGGGCAGTCAAATTGCCACTGCGCTGGCTGCGCTTCGCCTTGCGCTGAGATTAGACCAGGTTGGAGCTGGCGAGCTTTCAGCGCACTCTCCGCGCGGTCTATCTGCAACAAATTGTCACTGCGTCACGGCGAATCTGTCGACACCTCCCCCTGCTGCGCGACCACTCCCATCTCAGCGCACAGCAGTCTACCAATTTACCGAATCCGCTGCGCACCTTGTTGCACTGGAGGAAAATACCACTGCGCCAGCTGCGTCAGGGCTCGCCTCGCTGCGCCACCCTGAGTTGCGCCAGCAAAATAGGGCCCAGAAACTCATCATCTATACAGTAGTGGTTGTAGTGGCTATTTGTCCTCAGTGTCAATGATCAAAAAACTAAAAAATATCAAAGCTATAATACGGTAAAACAAAATCAAATCAAACGGCCACTGAGACACCGACCTAGGGGGTGAATTTACGCAGGATAAACAGAGTCCATTGTCCAGGGAAAGAATAAAGTTTCTTAGGTATATTTTATTTATTTATTTTCCATCGGCAAACAAACAAACAAAGAACAATGGCCCTTTGCGGTCTCTCTTGCCCTGGTAAAAACCATCAGCCCTCCCAGGTGCCTGGCCCAGCTATATGCCTGCCTACTAGGGCTGACCCGATTATCATATTTTGACAATCGAAGCTTCGAGGCCATAAAATCGATTTAAATCGAAGCTTCAACGGCTGGCCAGAGGTTGGCGGCAGCGGCGGTGGGGTGATTTTTTCACCACAGACATCTACTACCCTAACTTTTATAACTTGAAAATATTGTAAAAAAAAATATGGCAGAAACAAATAAGGCTTTCAATTAAATTAATTTGATATATTAAGAGGAATTGCCCAACAACTTAAAAGTTTGCAATACAATTGAAGCGAGCCAGTGAGTCAGAAAAAAGGAAACAACATAAGCAACAAAAGAAGAGGCCAGGAGTCAGACTTCAACTACGCTACTTTCTTTTTATTCAAACGAACATGAATGTGCAATTATCAAATCGCATAAATGTGCAATAAAACAATTACTAAATAAACAAAAACCTCTAGAATTAATAAAAACTTATTAGTCGTCTGTTTACACCGACATAACAGCTGGCATTAAGACACACCAGCAACTCACGATTATGGCTTAATGGGGACATTTTTCTATCAACAAAAATATTTATATCAAATAAAAGCAAAATAATCCTAAATAGCCTATAAAATAAAATTTGAAAATAAAATCAGTGCCTCCACACTCAAACCAAACAGGCAATTTACACAGCTGTTAATGTGCAATAATAAAATCACATAAATGTGCAATAAAACAATTTAATTTAATTTAATTTAATTAAAGATCTCAGTAAGGCACGATCCTGGCTTCTGGGGACATTTTATGTTTTTTTTTGTTCAGTAACTGCTTAAAAATGTGCAATATCAAATACATTTAACCGTTATAACGACAATATCAACAAAACATGAATAAAAGAAAAATAAAAGAAAATCGAAAATCAAATCAGATGCCTCCTCACTCAAACTTCATCGGCTAAATAACAGTCTCACAAAACAACAACAAAAAACGAGATGAAGTTGTTGAGGGGAAAATAAATAATAAACATGTGTGCCTGCCTGTAGCTCGATGACCCTCCAGGGTAACTTATTCTACTTGTCTTCACAGCCTACCTGGAGCAGATGCCTCTTGTGTGCGTTTTAAGTTGTGTGCAAGGAAAACTAAAGTGTCGACGTTTTATGGCAGCAGAGAACTCCGAGATTTGTTCACAATGAATCCAGCTTTGGAAAAAATGCGCTCGGCCGGAGTTGATGAGGCAGGGATGCAAAGCGACATTTGCAATCCGTGGGTAACGGCCCAAATTTTTTTGCACCACTCAAGAGGACCGCGATCAGATTTGGTTTTGTCCTGTAAAAAGTCCTCCAGTTCTCTTTTTGCACTAGCAACAGTCCCATCTCCATCATCAGGTGAATCTCCATCGTCATCCATAGACAGGAGGAGCCATATGCCTCTCCTGGTCAGTCTTTGGCCTTTTGGCGGCAGCACTAGGTCCTTCGTCTTCATCAGCTGTCGGCGCGTCTTGTTGTGCCAGTTCCTCGGCCAGTGTGTGCACCTCCTTGTACACTTGGGGCCCTAGTTTGGTGGCGCAGCGCAGGTGGCACAAGGTAGCGCAGCCGGTGTAATGCAAGTTTCGACCAGCGCAGCCTAGCAGATTTGTAGATCGCGTTGCGCTGAGATAGGCGTGGCCGCGCAGCAGGGGGAGGCGTCACAGATTCAGCTTGGTGCAGTGGAAGTTTTGTGCGAAAATGTCCCGCGGAGGGTGCGCTGAAAGCTCGCCACCTCAAACCAGGTCTACTCTCAGCGCAGGGCGGAGCGCAGCAGGTGCAGTGGAAGTTTGGCTGACTGACCTGCAGTGCACACACGTCACCAAGACCTCACAGGCAGATCTCCACAGTTCCAGGCACATTTAGATGCAATAAATATCCACAATAACCACTATTTAATGCAACTAATGAAATCAACACGTGAATTTATAGATTGTCCCGTCACATCTGATGTCAGATCAAAGGCTGTCGGCACGCGTAATGGAAACTCCACCTGAATTAACACAGCAGGGACGAACTGGCACTGAAAAGCAGCTGTGGATGTCCAAAGAGCAGGACTGAGGGTGGATGACTGCATGTCGCTGCCGTGTTGAGATACGCACTGTGCCGTTGTGATGATCTGCTTTATTTATTTATTTACTTATTAATTTATTACCGGGCAAGCGACCGCGTCGTCACACAGCCGTAATGAAAAACAAAATACAAATCATCATCTCTCTTAGCCCACCACAACAGCCTCGGTATCAGATAGTCAGTATATAGCCTACTACAGTATACTCAGCATCTCTATCACAGAAAAAAAAGAGACGGACAGACAGAGAGAGAGAGAGAGAGATACGCTGATTCCATCCCTGTTCCGCATGGTGTTTGTTTATATTGTGATTAGTGTACACCTCTCATCTGTCTTACACAGGGTTTGAATAAATGTGAGTTTCTTTATTAGTTGTTGTTTTTTACACTGGGCAGCGGTTCTCAGTGTATCAGATCAAACCTGATTAAGGATATTAGTAAACTCATTATTCGGCCACTCTGAGCTCGGACCTCCGGACCAAAACAGCTGTTTCCTCCTGGGAGAGGTTCGGCCACTGGCGTCGCTGTCTCCTCCGTCCATGTCAAAGTATAAAATGACAAACTTGCAGTGCGCATCGCCCACGGCGCAGTTAAAGGTGAGGAGAGGAGCTCATTTGATTGGTGAAGATCCGAATCGGCTGTTAATCCCATTTCACGCCTTTCTCTCCTCCTCCTGTCTCCCTCCCGCTCCGACTCCTCCTCTTTGCCGTTTGCGCCGGTAGGAGGGACGAGGGGGTTACATGCTGCCATTCCGACATGCTGCCACTCCGACATATCGGCATTCCGACATTCTACTATTCAGACATGTCACCATTCAGACATACCACCATTCCGACATGAAAACGTCCTGCCATTCCGACAGTTTCGTCCCGCCATTCCGACAAGGCTTTTTTTTTTTTTTCATGTTTTAAGACATGTGTACAGATGTGATACAGTCAGTGGAAGCTTAATAAATAAACACAAACACAAAGTCTCGCCATTTACAATCACACACTCCGATGTCAGTTTGTAACAATTTCCCTTACAATAAGGATATAAGGGGAACTGGCACAACGCAGTCCTGCTGCAGGCGGATCTAGGCTCGCGCTACTGGTGCGTCCAGGGAAGCAATAATCAAAGTCGCTACTTAGTCTGAGTCTCTGTATTTCACTGAACTCAAAACGTGCCCATCACAGGCGGCATATAGTAAACAATTACACACAGATCAACAGAACCCGAAAGACCTCCTCCCTCCCACTGTCCATTAAGTCCGAGTGGGAATGAGTGTGTGTGTGGGTGCGCGAGCGCACTGTCACTGTCCGTGCCGGACATGTGTGTGTGTGTGTGTGTGTGTGTGTGTGTGTGTGTGTGTGTGTGTGTGTGTGTGTGTGTGTGTGTGTGTGTGTGTGTGTGTGTGTGTGTGTGCGCGTGCGTGTGTGAGTTGACGCGTGGTGAGGGTGAGTGAGAGAGAGTTTGTTTGTCCTACTGTCCACACGGGAGAGACGCCGCGGCTCCGCCGAGGTGACCACCAGTCCTCTCCCTCATCCCGCTTGGCTGAAAACGGGCTGTGAGGTGTCCAAACGGGCCGTTATGATCCACAGGGTAATCCACCAGGAAAAATAATCCACTATGCCGCCTCTCCTCCCCTCTCACCACGTCACTTCTCCATTTAAACCCTCGGTCCCACTAATGCACTTTTACGCATTACGCACACAACTTACAGCAAAAAAGAAACATTCATTCATTCATTAAAGGTCCGCACGTCCCCGTGCGCAAACCACAAGGATAATTGATCATTTCCCTGGCCTAATACACAATGAAAAAAGCCTGCAGCAAACCTGCAAAACTACCCCAGCTCCAATAGACTATGGCCAGGCAAAACCCAGTGGATCACTACAAGTTGTTGCAACTTTTGGGAATTTATTCCTGGTAAAAAGGCTTATAAACATGGACCAGGACGGCTGCATAATACGCACAAAAATCCAAAGGAAACGAAAGGTAACTTTAAAAAAAAATAGCAACAGCACGAAGTAGTCAAAATATGTGTTTTACGCATGCCTCTGTGCGTCTGCAGATCAAATTGTCTATAATTAAACTTGGAGCCAGACCCGGCCAGGCTACAGGAGAGATCAAAAATATGCAGGGGTCCAGGACCCCCATGAGAACCACTGATCCTGTTGAAAGTAGGCTACTGTAACCACTGTGATACAATAAAAAACAACAACATTGATCTGATTGACCGGCGGAGCGGTCCCTCTCTCCATTAACTCTCTAGCTCTCTCGACCACAGCTGCAAACTAAGTAGCACAGCGCCAATAATAATAATAATAATAATAATAATGCATTTTATAATGAGATGGGATGTGACAAGGGCGTTGACCAGAGTCAAAGTGCTGTTAGAGGAGAGAGATGGGCAGGCAGGAACGCGGTGATCATTATTAACCTACACATTTAATGACCTTATGTCGGAATGGCGGGACGTTTCCAAAAAAGGAAAGTACCGCCATTCCGACAATGGGAACAAAAATTGTCGGAGTGGTGGGACGTTTTCAATTAATGGAAGTGCCGCCATTACGACAATTAGACGTCAATGTCGGAGTGGCGGTATGTCGGAATGACCCGCGGATACCGGACGAGGGGAGGGCTTGCGCTGGCCTGAGTCGGACTGCGCTGCCCACCAAACTTGCAAAATGGACCTGGACACGCCTCGTTGGCGTGGCAAAGCTGCGCTTCGCTTAGACTTCGCACGGTCTAGGAAACTAGGGCCAGCCACTTTAAATGTTTGAAGCGGGGGTCAACTGCTGCACTAATGACAGCGGCCTCAGTTATTTCTTCCATTGCCCATCTCCTGTCAATTTCTTCCACCAGCGTTTTTTTCATTGCTATGATGGCATTGCTGTCTCCATCTTGTGCGCAAAGGTGTCGTTTTTTTATGTTTGTCAGCATAGGTACAACTGCCGACAAGGACACATTTTCCTCTTTCGACAAAAGCTCCGTGAGGGTGACGAATGGCTTGAGGACCGAGACAGTGTCCTCCGCAATGGTCCACTGGTCCGTTGTTAGGTCTAGTGTTCGGTCAGACTTTTTGGTAACGTTTGGGTCAGACAATACGGCTGCAATGGGCCACCTGAGCTCACACAGATGCTCTAGCATAAAGCAGGTCGAATTCCAACGTGTTGCCACGTCTTGGATGAGTTTGTTTCTTTGGTTGCCGTCCTCATCCTCCTCATTGTCCCGCTGTGACAACTGAGTGTGTTTCTCTTTTAGTGCTGCTGTCGCTTTACCACTTTTCTTTAAGTGTCCCACAAGTCACCTTCCGGCAGCCACGGTACGGCTGACAGTTTTAGTGCAACATTGATGCATAGCTGGAGCGTGTGTCTAGCACATCTCACGCCCATTACTTGCCCCCAATTAGGCTCTCTCCTCAGGTGGTTGTCGCACGTAATCATGTTCGCTGCATTATCGTGAACAACCGCAACTCTTTTTTCAGGAGGAATAGAAAAAGAATCTCCCACTTCAGAATGTCTATTGGGAAGATTTTCTCCTGAGTGTGTCTCTGGCATTGATCTCGTTTCCAGTACCACACTTTCCATTTTCCAGCTGTCGCTGATCCAATGAGCAGTTACGGTCACATAAGACTCCATTTGGATACTTGTCCATGCGTCCGTGGTAAAGCTGACGGCGGAACACTTTTTTATCATGTTGCAAATCTCCTCGCAGAGTTCAGCGTGTTTTGCTGTCAGAGCATAGGAGATTTTTCCTCTTTTGGGCAGATTGTAGCCTGGCTCCAGCGTTTTTATCAATTTCTTAAATCCTTGCCCTTCCACGATACTGATGGGCCGCGAGTCCAGCGCAACAAATGTCACCACGGCATCAGTTATTGCTCGCTTTCTGTTCTCTGAGATGGGTTTAGTCACCATTGTGTCAAGTGTTTTTTGCGAGGGTCTGGCGGCACTGGTTGAAGAATTGGGATTCAGTTTGTGCACCTATATATATATAAAAAAAAAAACCATGATAATAAAGTTATTGTTAGCCAAAGAGCTAAATGTAACTTAGCCTATGTTTAGGCTATGCTAAAGATAACCTGTTCAGTAGGCTACATCATACTTACATTCTTCAAATGGTTGGCCAAAGTTGTCGTAGATTTGTGATATGCCAGTTTTCTGTCACAAATCTGACACTGTGCCTTTTGGGGGTCATCTTCACAGACTTTAAAACTGTTCCAGACACTCGACTTCTTTGACATGTTGGTTGCCGCCAACGAGAACCGGTGTCAACTAGCCTAGTGTCGCACGTGGCCACGGGAGTGCCTGCCTGGGGGTGCAGCACCCTCAGTGGTCGGAGTGAGTTTTTAAAAGATATGTTTCAAATACAAATAAATATAAACTCGTTGTAATTTTAATAATTTGTAATAATTTATGTTGAATGTTTTGGTCACTGAATAGATATTCCAATGTTGAGCTCTCTTTATAATCTTCCCGCAGCAGATCGTTCCCTGACAGCTCGTCAATGTGCAGCAGCTGGAGTGCGCACTAAATTTAGATTGCAGTAAATTTGGTCCAGTTTGGGTCAGTGTGAAAGCACATCGCACTCTAATGCACCAAAACTAGTGCGGCCTGAAGAGGTGGTCTCGGTTCAGCTCCAGCCGAACTCTAGTGCACTAGTTGATGTGTGAAAGCAACCGCACTCTGGTGCGAGCCAACTGCCAGGCGAACTCAACACGTTTGAGCTAAAAGGGCTCCCGTAGTCACTGACAACGGGTTAACGCAGCGGGGAGACCGCCCGGTGCTCCGGTCCTACGCAGCTCTGTCCCCACAAACGAAGCAGCAGCAGCGGGGCAGCCGGTCGGTGCGTGTCCGCTGAGTCGCTCAGACACCGGACAGGTTGGTGGGTCCGTCCCTCGGGTCCGCGGAGCAGCTGATTACCGAGCAGCAGAGGTCCGCCCGTGTTTAACCGGGAACTAACGGGACCGAGCTGGGTGAACGCAACCGGAAACCAGCCGGAAGTACCAAACAGAGTTATACATGCAAACAATATAGAAATAAATGACCAGAGCTACTAACAACCGGCCCTACTTGAGTCTCCATCATGAAAGTTTTATCAATCAGTGCTTCCAGATTTCAGCCGGTAGTCATGGAGACATGACGCTCTCCAAGTTTGGTCCCGAGTGACAAAAAGCAGGTGTGAACGCAACCGCACCAGTGGCGTCAATTCAGCCAAAGCTAAGGTATGGCAAGGTTACTATAATCACATGACTTAACTACAGTATCAATCAATATGCCCAGCAAATAATCATCACAAACATCTGCTATGTAGCTTCTCTGTGTGGTTAGGAAAATTTGAACATTTTCAAATGCAGCCTCACTCACATCCCGCTAATGCAACTATAGACACAAACACTTAACTACGTACGTGTTGATCAATTCAGTCAGATGCGCCTTCAGCGGCATCATGTCAGTAGAGAACGAGGGGGCACGTGCAGGGATAATTCTTTTTTCTTTTTTTTCTTACCTTACTTATTATTACCATCTAGCTATGATCAGTGGTCATATTGAGTGAAATGTATTACAAATAATGTCATAGTCCATCTCAAAAAGACATCATTGCCTTTTTTCAAAAATCACAACCCCCCTCCTTTTTGATGGATGTGGTCTCTTGACGCACACACGCGCACCTTGCCTGCATCAGTCTGTGCTTGGGGGGGGGGGGGGGGGCGGGGCGGTCTGTGCTTGGGGAGGGGAGCTGTAGCCTACCTTCAATGGAAATGTGGGAGCTTGCTTTTCCGCTGTTTTTCTAGCTGTTTGATCTACATAGCGGTTTAGCTTTCCACATTTGTTGCAGGTTGCTCCATATGCTGGACATTGCTGTGGCTGGAAGTCTATGTCAGTAGCATGAACGTGAAGGTAGACTAGGCTTAATGCAGTGTCATGTGAGTCCAATAAAGCCTGCTGTTGTTAAACCAGAGCCTGGAGTTACGGCGTCCAGATATACACCACCTGGTCAACTTAAGGTTATTACAGTTAAATACACAAATAAACTCAAACAATACTAAATATCATAAGCAAACTAAAGGTGTATTCCTCAAAACTAAACCACAAAAAATAACATAACTGAATAATAAGGGATTCAATATTACAAAAATAACAAAGATCTCTATACAGAACAAAACAAAGAGATAAGTGACATTTTCTTAGATGAAAAAATCCTTGTTTACAGGAATAAGGAAACAATAAACAAATAAACAACAGTCGACACTCGTCCAGACCGTCAAAGACGAAGATGACCTGGAACTGATCAAACCTGCAGATTCCTGCTTCCTGCTATTTATTGTCACAGTTACACAACAAACAAACACAAACACATGACTCAAGTGTCACATTAAGGTTGTATTAAATTACTGTGTGTGTGGTGTGTTTCTCAGATACTTCAGGTCATTCATTGTAACTGTTAGAAGGTGTTAGTTTGGGAGGAGGGTGATGGAGGAGATTATTGTTGTTGTTGTTGTTGTTGTTGTTGTTGTTGTTGTTGTTGTTGTTGTAGACGTCCTGGGAATTTCACCCAGAGAATTTTTAGGAATATTAACAAAGGAAAGCACTCAGGTCTGACATACAGCTGAGGGGGAGACAGAGGTTCAAATTACGACAATCACTGTTAAAATGTGCTAAAAACATCACTCACACGGGGCAAAGGGAAACCAGTCAGGGCTGAGGTGAAGCTCTCTCCAAGGCTAAACAGCAGTGATTGGGACAGTGCAGCCAACGCAGCCCTGCTATTGACCAGTGCAACAATGCTGTGCTGCATTGTTATAGAGGTACAGGAAAGACCAGGAGACTGTAGCCTATGTATTATTTTCATGTGTTTTCACGACCTCTGTAGTGAATAAATCCAGGAAAACATTCACATCTGAGTCGTCTTTGTTCCTCAGCCGCTCTTATTACACCTACTATAAATTATCAGGAATCAGATGGACTTTGGCCTAGTGGTGGTGGCTTTCCCGTTAGTCATTAATTGTTTATTGCTTTATAATTTCCATTGATATTGTTCACTTCACCTGTTTTCTGTTACTGTAGCTTACTTCCCTCATGTAACTTTGGTCTGTAATATTGTGTGCGTGATAAACGTTCTTTGTTCACTGGGGATTTTATTTCATGGAGCAAAGTGCATCAGAGCAGATTAATTTATCCAGATAAGATTATAGTATCATATCCAACAGGTTATTGGTGATACAGTTCATAGTTTAACACCAACAGTTGTGTCGCAGTTTATTTTCTCCTGTGGCAGCTACGTGAAGAGGATGGTTATTTGTGTGCAGCTCCACTTACTGATGACTGGAGGCAGCTTTACCGCCTGAATCAGCCTGTGGAGGAGGCTGAGATGTGACACTGCTCTCACGCTGTCTGAGCCACTGAGTTTGTCCATACAGCCGCTGGAGAACAGCTGGGACTTTGTCTGTGGTGAGTGATCTGTCATTAGATTTACAGGACTGATGTGGACTCAGTGTGGCGGGCTGAGGGGCTCACAGAGTTTTTAATATGATGTTCAGAAAGACAGTAGCCTACTGTTACTGCCTATCATCAGTACAGTTATCAGGTAGGCTACTTGTACTTTTCCTTGTTGTGCTACTTCCTGCTTGTACTGTAACTGAGTTGAGGCCCAGTTGTTGTGTGTGTAATAATCAGCTGTAGCTTGTTTGATCCAGTGGTTTTCTACAGGGACGCTGTCCACACAGAGACTGTGTCACATCAACTCAGTGGATCTCAGTCCTTGTGTGTGTCAGTGGATGGAAACAGTGGTCCATGGATCATGTTGCTGGGCTGCTCTTCACTTCACTGCAGCTTCATGACGCCATCTAGTGGACTGATAGTAAAAGTACAGCAGCTGATGGCAGCTTCCTCTTCCTCACTGCTGTGTGACTGCATTCAACTGACACTGATGATGTAGCTGAAGCAGAGAAGAAGAGCCAATCAGTGGAGGAGCAGCTGGAGACATGATGGACATGTGAGCTGCTGTGCAGATGAATGATGTGTGTTTCCTCTGCAGGTGAAGCTACAAAGTGTGTGTGAGCTGATGTGGATGTGAGCTCAGCAGCATGGATCAGTGTGAGGACAGAGAGGAGGGAGCCCCTCCCTCTAAAACCACTCTGTGTGGGGGACGTCAGAGCCAGACCACAGGTCAAAGGTCAGAATTAAAACAGCCAGAAAGACTTTTCTCTCTAAAAGTCAGTTGTTGTGTTTATTAAAAGATTGAAGATGTTTTTTCATCAGTTTTTCTCCAACAGGCACATTTATCAGTTGTGTTGTTGTTTCAGGATCCAGCAGCAGAGACCAGACTCTCCTGAACCCAGCTGTCTGTCTTTAAAGAGCGACTGGTCAAAGGGAGGGTTCATTGACTTTAAAGGAGGACGTGGATCAGCTGATCAGATGTAAGACTAAACTAAATTTCAAAGCTTTTGACTTTGTGTTGAACGTGCTTCCCATGGAGTCAAAACTGCAGCTGCAGTAAAGAGTCCCTGCCTGAACATCCACATATTTAGTAATTCTCACAGTGCAGCCCAGTAGCAACAGGAAATGTGTCAGCACCTTCTAGGAAGTAGCCTAACCACTGGGTTAGAATGATCTTTTCATTTGTTCTAAATGTTCATGGTTTTGTTTCCACCTGGTAGAAGGAACATGGTGATGTTGGCTGCATCAAGTCGCCTTCTGGTGGCAGCTTTGAGGTGTGCATCAGCAAGGGGCCGATTAGTTTATTTCTAGTGAGTTCAGAGTGATGTCGGACACAGAGAGCAGAGACAGAGGATCACATCAGTTACAGGAGCTGAAGCAGAATCTCAGCAGCTGCTTCTTACAGGAGCAGACGAGAGAGAACAAGCAAAACTCAGGTAAAGATAGAAACTCATCATCTATACAGTAGTGGTTGTAGTGGCTATTTGTCCTCAGTGTCAATGATCAAAAAACTCAAAAATATCAAAACTATAATAAAACAAAATCAAATCAAACGGCCACTGAGACACCGACCTAGGGGGTGAATTTACCCAGGATAAACAGAGTCCATTGTCCAGGGAAAGAATAAAGTTTCTTAGGTATATTTTATTTATTTATTTTCCATCGGCAGACAAACAAACAAACAAAGAACAATGGCCCTTTGCCGTCTCTCTTGCCCTGGTAAAAACCATCAGCCCTCCCAGGTGCCTGGCCCAGCTATATGCCTGCCTACTAGGGCTGACCCGATTATCATATTTTGACAATCGAAGCTTCGAGGCCATAAAATCGATTTAAATCGAAGCTTCAACGGCTGGCCAGAGGTTGGCGGCAGCGGCGGTGGAGTGATTTTTTCACCACAGACATCTACTACCCTAACTTTTATAACTTGAAAATATAATAAAAAAAAAAAAATATGGCAGAAACAAATAAGGCTTTCAATTAAATTAATTTGATATATTAAGAGGAATTGCCCAACAACTTAAAAGTTTGCAATACAATTGAAGCGAGCCAGAGTCAGAAAAAAGGAAACAACATAAGCAACAAAAGAAGAGGCCAGGAGTCAGACTTCAACTACGCTACTTTCTTTTTATTCAAACGAACATGAATGTGCAATTATCAAATCGCATAAATGTGCAATAAAACAATTACTAAATAAACAAAAACCTCTAGAATTAATAAAAACTTACTAGTCGGCTGTTTACACCGACATAACAGCTGGCATTAAGACACACCAGCAACTCACGATTATGGCTTAATGGGGACATTTTTCTATCAACAAAAATATTTATATCAAATAAAAGCAAAATAATCCTAAATAGCCTATAAAATAAAATTCGAAAATCAAATCAGTGCCTCCACACTCAAACCAAACAGGCAATTTTTACAGCCGTTAATGTGCAATAATAAAATCACATACATGTGCAATAAAACAATTAAATTAAATTAAATTAAATTAAATTAAAGATCTCAGTAAGGCACGATCCTGGCTTCTGGGGACATTTTATATTCTTTTTTGTTAAATAACTGCTTAAAAATGTGCAATATCAAATACATTTAACCGTTATAACGACAATATCAACAAAACATGAATAAAAGCAAAATAAAATAAAATCGAAAATCAAATCAGATGCCTCCTCACTCAAACTTCATCGGCTAAATAACAGTCTAACAAAACAACAACAAAAAACGAGATGAAGTTGTTGAGGGGAAAATAAATAATAAACATGTGTGCCTGCCTGTAGCTCGATGACCCTCCAGGGTAACTTATTCTACTTGTCTTCACAGCCTACCTGGAGCAGATGCCTCTTGTGTGCGTTTTAAGTTGTGTGCAAGGAAAACTAAAGTGTCGACGTTTTATGGCAGCAGAGAACTCCGAGATTTGTTCACAATGAATCCAGCTTTGGAAAAAATGCGCTCGGCCGGAGTTGATGAGGCAGGGATGCAAAGCGACATTTGCAATCCGTGGGTAACGGCCCAAATTTTTTTGCACCACTCAAGAGGACCGCGATCAGATTTGGTTTTGTCCTGTAAAAAGTCCTCCAGTTCTCTTTTTGCACTAGCAACAGTCCCATCTCCATCATCAGGTGAATCTCCATCGTCATCCATAGACAGGAGGAGCCATATGCCTCTCCTGGTCAGTCTTTGGCCTTTTGGCGGCAGCACTAGGTCCTTCGTCTTCATCAGCTGTCGGCGCGTCTTGTTGTGCCAGTTCCTCGGCCAGTGTGTGCACCTCCTTGTACACTTGGTCTTTTTTTTCGTCTGACAGCCACTTCAAATGTTTGAAGCGGGGGTCAACTGCTGCACTAATGACAGCGGCCTCAGTTATTTCTTCCATTGCCCATCTCCTGTCAATTTCTTCCACCAGCGTTTTTTTCATTGCTATGATGGCATTGCTGTCTCCATCTTGTGCGCAAAGGTGTCGTTTTTTTATGTTTGTCAGCATAGGTATAACTGCCGACAAGGACACATTTTCCTCTTTCGACAAAAGCTCCGTGAGGGTGACGAATGGCTTGAGGACCGAGACAGTGTCCTCCGCAATGGTCCACTGGTCCGTTGTCAGGTCTAGTGTTCGGTCAGACTTTTTGGTAACGTGTGAGGACAGAGAGGAGGGAGCCCCTCCCTCTAAAACCACTCTGTGTGGGGGACGTCAGAGCCAGACCACAGGTCAAAGGTCAGAATTAAAACAGCCAGAAAGACTTTTCTCTCTAAAAGTCAGTTGTTGTGTTTATTAAAAGATTGAAGATGTTTTTTCATCAGTTTTTCTCCAACAGGCACATTTATCAGTTGTGTTGTTGTTTCAGGATCCAGCAGCAGAGACCAGACTCTCCTGAACCCAGCTGTCTGTCTTTAAAGAGCAACTGGTCAAAGGGAGGGTTCATTGACTTTAACCCTTTGATGCACAACATATGCACACCCCCTCTAATGCGCAACATGGGTCTAAAATGACCCGCATTCATTTTCCATGTGAATTCATGCTGGGTGAGTGTTTCTTTGTGGTATCTTTTAAAATCAATAAATTTTATGATTGAATCCTCCAAGTATCATTTGAATATCTTGTTTTTAATTAGTACAGGGTGTTATTTCCATTTTTACTTTCTTATTTTATGAACAAATAGACAAAAAGTCTCAGAGAGTGGACCAGTTAGCTAGCTAGCTGTTGACATTTCTACATTCTACTGTATTAGTTAACTACAGTAGAACATGTCAACAGCTAGCTAGGTAGGTAGCTGTTGACATGTTCTAGCTGGTGTCTACAATAGAATATTATTATATTGTTGTCACCAGCTAGAACATGTCATCATGTTAACAGTTAGCTAACTTGCTAATATTAAGGTATTTCCCTTTATGACAAGTAATGTAGCTACTTATTCAAGGTAACTAAAACCTTATCAATTATGCACAGTTATCTTTAATGAGTCATCAAATGTTTCTTTAGGTAAATTGGAATAATTGTAAAACAAGTAAATATGATTATATGTGCTTAAAAAACAATATTTACTTAAGAAAATGATAAATACTGTGCAGTGATTTCAAAGATATAACATTGAAATAGCCTACTCAGATAGAATAAACTATGGCTAGCTGTTGACCACAGTAGAATATGTCAACAGAGCTATTAATGGGGGAAAAAGGACAAGTAATGACTAGTCATTATTGTAATCAAGGAAACAATTGTCTGTTGTTGGTATAGATAGTGAGGGAATGCTAAAATTAAAGTATTCTTGCTATACTTGTTTTTTCAACTGGTCCACTCACTGAGACATTTTTGTTCATTTTTGTTCACAAGTAAGAGATGAAAAATGGAAATAATGACCCCACTAATAAAAAACAAGATATTAAATAATACTTGGAACATTCAATCATAAAATAGATAGATTTCAAAAGTTACAGCAAATAAACTATCACTCAGCATGAAATCACATTGGAAATGAATGTGGGTCATTTTAGACCCATGTTGCGCATTAGAGGGGTAGTGATACAAAATGTGTTTTTATTAAAAAAGTGAAAAAGTAAAAAATAAAATAAGGATGTATTATGATCAAAAACAAGTTAATTGAGGAATACCTGGAATTCTATATGATGAAATAAATTTTTCGCAAAGATATAGCACAAAAAAACTCACTCGGGTCTATTTAGACCCATGTTGTGCATCAAAGGGTTAAAGGAGGACGTGGATCAGCTGATCAGATGTAAGACTAAACTAAATTTCAAAGCTTTTGACTTTGTGTTGAACGTGCTTCCCATGGAGTCAAAACTGCAGCTGCAGTAAAGAGTCCCTGCCTGAACATCCACATATTTAGTAATTCTCACAGTGCAGCCCAGTAGCAACAGGAAATGTGTCAGCACCTTCTAGGAAGTAGCCTAACCACTGGGTTAGAATGATCTTTTCATTTGTTCTAAATGTTCATGGTTTTGTTTCCACCTGGTAGAAGGAACATGGTGATGTTGGCTGCATCAAGTCGCCTTCTGGTGGCAGCTTTGAGGTGTGCATCAGCAAGGGGCCGATTAGTTTATTTCTAGTGAGTTCAGAGTGATGTCGGACACAGAGAGCAGAGACAGAGGATCACATCAGTTACAGGAGCTGAAGCAGAATCTCAGCAGCTGCTTCTTACAGGAGCAGACGAGAGAGAACAAGCAAAACTCAGGTAAAGATAGAAACTCATCATCTATACAGTAGTGGTTGTAGTGGCTATTTGTCCTCAGTGTCAATGATCAAAAAACTCAAAAATATCAAAACTATAATAAAACAAAATCAAATCAAACGGCCACTGAGACACCGACCTAGGGGGTGAATTTACCCAGGATAAACAGAGTCCATTGTCCAGGGAAAGAATAAAGTTTCTTAGGTATATTTTATTTATTTATTTTCCATCGGCAAACAAACAAACAAAGAACAATGGCCCTTTGCGGTCTCTCTTGCCCTGGTAAAAACCATCAGCCCTCCCAGGTGCCTGGCCCAGCTATATGCCTGCCTACTAGGGCTGACCCGATTATCATATTTTGACAATCGAAGCTTCGAGGCCATAAAATCGATTTAAATCGAAGCTTCAACGGCTGGCCAGAGGTTGGCGGCAGCGGCGGTGGAGTGATTTTTTCACCACAGACATCTACTACCCTAACTTTTATAACTTGAAAATATAATTAAAAAAAAAAAATATGGCAGAAACAAATAAGGCTTTCAATTAAATTAATTTGATATATTAAGAGGAATTGCCCAACAACTTAAAAGTTTGCAATACAATTGAAGCGAGCCAGAGTCAGAAAAAAGGAAACAACATAAGCAACAAAAGAAGAGGCCAGGAGTCAGACTTCAACTACGCTACTTTCTTTTTATTCAAACGAGCATGAATGTGCAATTATCAAATCGCATAAATGTGCAATAAAACAATTACTAAATAAACAAAAACCTCTAGAATTAATAAAAACTTACTAGTCGGCTGTTTACACCGACATAACAGCTGGCATTAAGACACACCAGCAACTCACGATTATGGCTTAATGGGGACATTTTTCTATCAACAAAAATATTTATATCAAATAAAAGCAAAATAATCCTAAATAGCCTATAAAATAAAATTCGAAAATCAAATCAGTGCCTCCACACTCAAACCAAACAGGCAATTTTTACAGCCGTTAATGTGCAATAATAAAATCACATACATGTGCAATAAAACAATTAAATTAAATTAAATTAAATTAAATTAAATTAAATTAAAGATCTCAGTAAGGCACGATCCTGGCTTCTGGGGACATTTTATATTCTTTTTTGTTAAATAACTGCTTAAAAATGTGCAATATCAAATACATTTAACCGTTATAACGACAATATCAACAAAACATGAATAAAAGCAAAATAAAATAAAATCGAAAATCAAATCAGATGCCTCCTCACTCAAACTTCATCGGCTAAATAACAGTCTAACAAAACAACAACAAAAAACGAGATGAAGTTGTTGAGGGGAAAATAAATAATAAACATGTGTGCCTGCCTGTAGCTCGATGACCCTCCAGGGTAACTTATTCTACTTGTCTTCACAGCCTACCTGGAGCAGATGCCTCTTGTGTGCGTTTTAAGTTGTGTGCAAGGAAAACTAAAGTGTCGACGTTTTATGGCAGCAGAGAACTCCGAGATTTGTTCACAATGAATCCAGCTTTGGAAAAAATGCGCTCGGCCGGAGTTGATGAGGCAGGGATGCAAAGCGACATTTGCAATCCGTGGGTAACGGCCCAAATTTTTTTGCACCACTCAAGAGGACCGCGATCAGATTTGGTTTTGTCCTGTAAAAAGTCCTCCAGTTCTCTTTTTGCACTAGCAACAGTCCCATCTCCATCATCAGGTGAATCTCCATCGTCATCCATAGACAGGAGGAGCCATATGCCTCTCCTGGTCAGTCTTTGGCCTTTTGGCGGCAGCACTAGGTCCTTCGTCTTCATCAGCTGTCGGCGCGTCTTGTTGTGCCAGTTCCTCGGCCAGTGTGTGCACCTCCTTGTACACTTGGTCTTTTTTTTCGTCTGACAGCCACTTCAAATGTTTGAAGCGGGGGTCAACTGCTGCACTAATGACAGCGGCCTCAGTTATTTCTTCCATTGCCCATCTCCTGTCAATTTCTTCCACCAGCGTTTTTTTCATTGCTATGATGGCATTGCTGTCTCCATCTTGTGCGCAAAGGTGTCGTTTTTTTATGTTTGTCAGCATAGGTATAACTGCCGACAAGGACACATTTTCCTCTTTCGACAAAAGCTCCGTGAGGGTGACGAATGGCTTGAGGACCGAGACAGTGTCCTCCGCAATGGTCCACTGGTCCGTTGTCAGGTCTAGTGTTCGGTCAGACTTTTTGGTAACGTGTGAGGACAGAGAGGAGGGAGCCCCTCCCTCTAAAACCACTCTGTGTGGGGGACGTCAGAGCCAGACCACAGGTCAAAGGTCAGAATTAAAACAGCCAGAAAGACTTTTCTCTCTAAAAGTCAGTTGTTGTGTTTATTAAAAGATTGAAGATGTTTTTTCATCAGTTTTTCTCCAACAGGCACATTTATCAGTTGTGTTGTTGTTTCAGGATCCAGCAGCAGAGACCAGACTCTCCTGAACCCAGCTGTCTGTCTTTAAAGAGCGACTGGTCAAAGGGAGGGTTCATTGACTTTAAAGGAGGACGTGGATCAGCTGATCAGATGTAAGACTAAACTAAATTTCAAAGCTTTTGACTTTGTGTTGAACGTGCTTCCCATGGAGTCAAAACTGCAGCTGCAGTAAAGAGTCCCTGCCTGAACATCCACATATTTAGTAATTCTCACAGTGCAGCCCAGTAGCAACAGGAAATGTGTCAGCACCTTCTAGGAAGTAGCCTAACCACTGGGTTAGAATGATCTTTTCATTTGTTCTAAATGTTCATGGTTTTGTTTCCACATGGTAGAAGGAACATGGTGATGTTGGCTGCATCAAGTCGCCTTCTGGTGGCAGCTTTGAGGTGTGCATCAGCAAGGGGCCGATTAGTTTATTTCTAGTGAGTTCAGAGTGATGTCGGACACAGAGAGCAGAGACAGAGGATCACATCAGTTACAGGAGCTGAAGCAGAATCTCAGCAGCTGCTTCTTACAGGAGCAGACGAGAGAGAACAAGCAAAACTCAGGTAAAGATAGAAACTCATCATCTATACAGTAGTGGTTGTAGTGGCTATTTGTCCTCAGTGTCAATGATCAAAAAACTCAAAAATATCAAAACTATAATAAAACAAAATCAAATCAAACGGCCACTGAGACACCGACCTAGGGGGTGAATTTACCCAGGATAAACAGAGTCCATTGTCCAGGGAAAGAATAACGTTTCTTAGGTTTATTTTATTTATTTATTTTCCATCGGCAAACAAACAAACAAAGACAATGGCCCTTTGCCGTCTCTCTTGCCCTGGTAAAAACCATCAGCCCTCCCAGGTGCCTGGCCCAGCTATATGCCTGCCTACCCATATATGGAAACTCAGTGTGCTCCAGCTACCCAGTACCTTCAAAATAAAACCATTGTTAAATACCCAGATAAACTCAAACAATACTAAATATCATAAGAAAACTAAAGGTGTATTCCTCAAAACTAAACCACAAAAAATAACATAACTAAATAATAAGGGATTAAATATTACAAATATAACAAATATCTCTAACAGTGGTTCTCAAACTTTTTTACACCAAGGACCTCTAAATTGACACAAATTAGACCACGGACCCCCGTTGGACAAACCTTTTGCACAAACACCAGACATACACAAATATTTGTTCTGAGACTGAAGAACCTTACTTTTTTAGTCAATGTACGTTTAAATTAGGGTCAGTGGTGTGAATTTTTGGAAAGATTATAGAGAAATAGTTTTTAAAAATCTTAGATTTTCTCAAAAAAGTGGTAAAATTAAAGTTTCTCCAAAAAAGTTCTAGAAAAAAGTTTTAAAAAATAAAATAAGTGGTAATTGAAAAAAAAAATGTTAAAGATTCTAGAAAAAAGTGGTACAATTTCAAGAAAAGGCTGGGGACCCATAAGGATGCCACTTTGAGAAACATTGATCTACAGAACAAAACAAAGAGAAAAATCTTTCTGAGGTGAAAAAATCCATCATCATCATTGTTTACAGCTTTTGTTTACAGGAATAAGGAAACAAATGTTTTTTATTACAGTTCAGGTTTTTGCTGTGTTCATTTCTTGGAAAATCTTAACATCAGTTGTGTTGTTGTTTCAGGATTCCTGAACCCAGCTGTCTGCCTTTAAAGAGCGACCAGTCAACGGGAAGGCTCATTTATTTTAAAGGAGGACGTGGATCAGCTGATCAGATGTAAGCTCTAACTGACAGCCAGACTCAGGTTATTGTAGAAAAGAACCTCTTTGTACGACGTGTTGTTGGGCCAGGTCTGAAACCAAAGTGTCTCTGTCTGTTGTGAACGTCCTCAGGGGACATATAAAGTCCATCTTGTATTATCTCTCTGTACTGATGTTGACTTGACACTGATTCCTCCACAGAGTGGACCAGGAGAGCTCAGAGGTTCCCAGTGGTCAGTCTGCCCAGCAGCATCAAACACACCTGGACTCCATATTTATGGTGAGGACATGTCCAACAGCTGCTGTTACATCTGTTGTGTTCACCATCATCTCCATGCTGCACTTTGACACCAGTGGATTGCCAGTCTGTCCAACATGGATCTGATGTTTGGCTCCATGGTTTTAGTTTGATGCTGTCACTCATAGAGTTTCTGTTCCAGCTGCTGGAGGAGAACATGGTCACTTTTGTCAAGAACGAGCTGAAGAAGATCCACAAGGCTCTGAGTCCAGATTACCCAGAATGCTCAGGGAGTCAGAGGGAGGATGAAGAGGTGATGGACTGCGAGGATGAAGAGCAGAGGAGGAGCAGCAGAGAGGCATTAGTGAAGATCACAGTGAACCTCCTGAGGAGTATGAAGCAGGAGGAGCTGGCTGAGCGTCTGCAGAGCAGTAAGAGGATTTCTCTAAAGATTCAACATGATGGACAAATGAGACGCTCACTGACATCAACACATGGACGGAAACACGTTCATATAGTCGTTATTATATTTTCTTATTTGTCTGATTTCTTGTGTTTTCATTCAGAACATTTTGCTGCAGTTTGTCGACATAAACTCAAATCTGCCCTGAAGAAGAAGTTCCGGTGTGTGTTTGAGGGGATCTCTAAAGCAGGAAACCCAACTCTTCTGAACCAGATCTACACAGAGCTCTACATAACAGAGGGAGGGGCTGGAGGGGTCAATGATGAACATGAGGTCAGACAGATTGAAACAGCGTCCAGGAAACCAGACAGACCAGAAACAACCATCAGACAAGAAGACATCTTCAAAGCCCCACGTGGAAGAGACCGACCAATCAGAACAGTGATGACAAAGGGAGTGGCTGGCATTGGGAAAACAGTCTTAACACAGAAGTTCACTCTGGACTGGGCTGAAGACAAAGACAACCAGGACATACACTTCACATTTCCCTTCACCTTCAGAGAGCTGAATGTGCTGAAAGAGAAAAAGTTCAGCTTGGTGGAACTTGTTCATCACTTCTTCACTGAAACCAAAGAAGCAGGAATCAGCAGGTTTGATCAGTTCCAGGTCGTCTTCATCTTTGACGGTCTGGACGAGTGTCGACTGCCTCTGGACTTCCACAACACTGAGATCCTGACTGATGTGACAGAGTCCACCTCAGTCAACGTGCTGCTGACCAACCTCATCAGGGGGAACCTGCTGCCCTCTGCTCGCCTCTGGATAACCACACGACCTGCAGCAGCTAATCAGATCCCTCCTCAGTGTGTTGACATGGTGACAGGGGTCAGAGGGTTCACTGACCACCAGAAGAAGGAGTACTTCAGGAAGAGGTTCAGAGATCAGCAGCAGGCCAGAAAGATCATCTCTCACATCAAGACATCACGAAGCCTCCACATCATGTGCCACATCCCAGTCTTCTGCTGGATCACTGCTACAGTTCTGGAGGAGGTGTTGAAGACCAGAGAGGGAGGAGAGCTGCCCAAGACCCTGACTGAGATGTACATCCACTTCCTGGTGGTTCAGTCCAAAGTGAAGAAGGTCAAGTATGATGGAGGAGCTGAGACAGATTCACACTGGAGTCCAGAGAGCAAGAAGATGATCAAGTCTCTGGGAAAACTGGCTTTTGAGCAGCTGCAGAAAGGAAACCTGATCTTCTATGAATCAGACCTGACAGAGTGTGGCATCGATATCAGAGCAGCCTCAGTGTACTCAGGAGTGTTGACACAGATCTTTAAAGAAGAGAGCGGCCTGTACCAGGACAAGGTGTTCTGCTTCATCCATCTGAGTGTTCAGGAGTTTCTGGCTGCTCTTCATGTCCATCTGACCTTCATCAACTCTGGACTCAACCTGATGTCACAACAACAAACAACATATCGGTGGTCTCAAGTGTTTGGAGACACATCTAAACCTTTCTACCAGAGCGCTGTGGACGAGGCCTTACAGAGTCCAAATGGACACCTGGACTTGTTCCTCCGCTTCCTCCTGGGTCTTTCACTTAAGACCAATCAAACTCTCCTACGAGGTCAGATGACTCAAACAGGAAGTAACTCACGGTCCAATCAGAAAACAGTCCAGTACATTAAGAAGAAGATTGAAGAGACACCCTCTGCAGAGAAAAGCATCAACCTGTTCCACTGTCTGAATGAACTGAATGATGGTTCTCTAGTGGAGGAGATCCAACAGTCCCTGAGATCAGGACATCTCTCCACAGATAAACTGTCTCCTGCTCAATGGTCGGCTCTGGTCTTCATCTCACTGTCATCAGGTGAAGATATGGATGAGTTTGACCTGAAGAAATACTGTGCTTCAGATGAAGCTCTTCTGAGGCTGCTGCCAGTGGTCAAAGCCTCTAACGAAGCTCTGTAAGTGTAGAGATAGTTGGATTTATTCATCATCATATAAAAACACTTCTGTCTTTTTAACAGGACAGAAAATAAATTACTTTCTTTTTGAATTTCTCATGACCATCTCTTCAGACTGAACAGCTGTAACCTCTCAGAGAGAAGCTGTGAAGCTCTGTCGTCAGTCATCAGCTCCCAGTCCTCTAGTCTGAGACACCTGGACCTGAGTAACAACAACCTGCAGGACTCAGGAGTGAGGCTGCTGTCTGGTGGACTGGAGAGTCCACACTGTAGACTGGAGACTCTGGACCTGAGTAACAACAACCTGCAGGACTCAGGAGTGAGGCTGCTGTCTGGTGGACTGGAGAGTCCACACTGTAGACTGGAGACTCTCAGGTGAGGATCCATCCAGCTGTTTATCTGATGACATTTGAACACAGCAGCAGGTGTTGACAGAGGGTTCCTGTGTGTTGTTGTGTGTGTTCAGTCTGTCAGGATGTCTGATCACAGAGGAAGGCTGTGCTTCTCTGGCCTCAGCTCTGAGCTCCAACCCCTCCCATCTGAGAGAGCTGGACCTGAGCTACAATCATCCAAGAGCCTCGGGAGTGAAGCTGCTGTCTGCTGGACTGGAGAATCCAGACTGGAGACTGGGCACTCTCAGGTATGGAGAGGCTGCTGCAGCCACACACACTGTCTGATAGAGGAGGAGGAGCTGGAACATTTTCTATGACCTTTTTCAAAGGAGGTTAAATCGAAAGCAACTGGACTTAGTTATTTGTCTAGGAAGACGTTTCACCTCTCATCCAAGAGGCTTCATCAGTTCATGTACGCATCTGACCAGGCTGGGACTGGTCCAACTATCTGGTGTGGAGACTCACTATTTAACCTCTTGTGTGGGCGTTCACAAGGGTGATGATGTCACTGGTTCCCTTTTGTGCTCCAAGTGCCAACGACAGTCGTTTAAATGACTGCCTTTGATGGAAGGTTGGTTTCGACTTCGTTAGTGCCCTATTGTGTTATAACGACAGTCGTTGGAGTCACTTGCCACTTGTGAACAGTGGTTGTTCTTTGAGGCTAGATTGTTGAATCTCCTGGGAAGGGATGAAAGGGCAGCATTGTAAATTGGAGATAGGTGGTGTCTCAGGCCACCTCCCCTGTTGAGGGATGGTTTCTCTACTTTTACAAAAATAGCTTCTTTAACTCCTCTTTCGAACCATCTGTCCTCTCTGTCTAGGATTTGGACATTGCTGTCCTCAAAGGAGTGGGCTTTCTCCTTGAGATGTAAATGGACAGCAGAGTCCAGTCCTGAGGCGTTTTCTCTCCTGTGTTGGGCCATGCGTTTATGCAGTGGTTGTTTTGTTTCTCCAATGTAGAGGTCTTTGCATTCCTCGTTGCATTGGACTGCATACACCAGATTGGACTGCATACACCAGATTGCTTAAAAGCAATCTGGTGTATGCTTAAAAGCAATCTACTATGACCTGGGCAAATGACCTGGGCAAATGAGAATATGCACCGGCTTATTTTCTATGACCCCGGCTTATTTTCTATGACCCCATTCACACCTGGTCACACCTGGTATTAACATCTGTCTCAGGTGATCGATGCATTGATGACATCAGATCCCATCACTCAGACCATATCCATATGAGAGGTGGTGTAGGCCACAGTGAAGCTCTGCCCACTCCACTGACGTCCTCTGTCCCAGTCTGACTCGTCCCAACACAGTTTATACTGAAGCCAAAATCTTTGAGTGTTTTAAACATGAGCTGTGCAGGTTCCATCAGTCACAGTGATGAACTACTGGGATCAGGAGTTTCTCCTCATGATGACTTCAGTGTCTCATCATGACTCACTGTGTCATATTCAGGAGAAGAGATGTCAGTGATGAAAGCAGCTGTTGGCAGCTGTGCTCTGTGTCTCTCCAGATGTTTGGATCAGACTTTATTTCAGAGTGTATCAGGAAACATTTCATCTGCAGCTGGTTGAACTGTTCCTGAACCAACAGAGTGTTTGAGCTGAACAGTGCCAGAGACTGTAGACACCTGTTGAGTGTGGACACATTAATAACATCACAGCAACAAGAATCAAACCATGTCCACTGCTCAGAGACATTCGTCTCCCAGCGTCTCCAACCAAGGAGGAAATGCGAGACAGAAATCAGGCGGCACCATCAGGTCTCTGTCTGGTCAGATATTGATGATCAATAATCAGCTCAGTCTCGCTGAGATCCTGATCTTGTCCTGATGAGATGTGTTGTTGTGTTGAGGAGACAGTAAATCACAAGTGGCCTGGAGCTGTCAATCAGAAGAACAGTGTAATAATCAGTGTCTGTGGCTGAATGTGTGTGTGTGTGTGTGGGTGTGGGTGATCAAACAGATTTCTCTGCTTCCTCTGGACTCTGAAAAATGTGTGGACAGGTTTGATGGAGCTCAGGGGCTTCATTTATCAAAGAGGGTGTAAAACTGCTACTAAAGTTTTGCGTACGGCGAAAAGACGAAAATGGCGTA
This sequence comes from Trachurus japonicus, assembly GCF_045865225.1. NCBI lineage: Eukaryota > Metazoa > Chordata > Actinopteri > Carangiformes > Carangidae > Trachurus > Trachurus japonicus. The sequence goes on along the minus strand of NC_140914.1, from coordinate 31,271,375 downwards.
CACCCGAAATATTTACACCTTTTTCAGATCAATCAAACTGTGCGTACGCACAACTCTCTGCAATTTCCCTTTGATAAATCACACCGGACCCAAGAATGGTGCACACGTAGTTCAGACCAGACGCGACGCGATTGCTCGCGCCGTGCAGTTATCGTTTCGGCGTCTGTTCTATTTTATGCGCGAGCCGCGAGCAATCGCGTCAATCTTGGCAGGAAGTCACACACGAAACAACGAGAGAATCCGGTCAATTTTCAAAATAAAACACTTTTCAAAATAAAATACAGTGATTGACAAATGTGACCGTATTTATATTGGTCAGACTCACAACAGAGAGCAAGAGAGATGAAAACACACACACAGGATAGGGAGACACGGAGTGGGCTGGCTGGCAAAACACACAAACAAACAGGGAAAGAGCGAGAGAGAGAGAGAGAGAGAGAGAGAGAGAGAGGCAGAGATGAGTTGTTGTAAAGTGAAGGACGACGTGAAATTCATCTTGGAAGTGAAGTACAGGGAGTTGTGTGACCCACAGCACACGGTGTTATAATTATATGAGGTTATTTACTTATCCATGATGTAAAAAAACACAGCTCTGAATGTGAGTAAACAACAGCTGAGGGGCAGAGGCGCTCGCGACCGCCGCGGAGAAATCAGCGTCTGGTGTGAACTGGAGGGACGCGGTTCGCGCGCGATTTCCGCGGCCGCTTCGCTTCACGGCGCTTCCGCGTCCGGTGTGAACCAGGCGTTACTCCACCCCCGGAACGCCTAAAGGTGGTTTTCAGATGACGTCACGTGGAACGTCACGACTGCAGATGGAGGGCAGGAAGTGTTTTGCCCGCAGGAAAACAATAGGAAAATGCCTACTGTCTGCGCTGTCTACGGCTGTTCAAAACGGTCAAACCGGGAAAATCAAAAAAGTTACTTGAGAGTGCCTAAGGTAGTAAGACATAAAGGACTCAAATTTCAACAACTGACCGTAAAACGGTGTGTGGGAAGGACGGAAGTGACCATAGTAAACAAACGGTGTCCCAGCCTGTTCAATACATATTTAATATATATTTAAGCATCAACGATATTCAGCCAAACCCACATAGTTTGAAACAACGTTCAAAACACACACAGCCAGTGTCACAACTAAGCATATAAAGCCCGCTAGCTTAATGCTAACGTATATGTAAAACACCATAGACAGGCTAACAGAAATTAGCATGCAGTTTACAGCCAGTAAAGCTGCTAAAAACTGTTTTAATTGTGGCTTTAGCGCTGTTAACACGTCACCGTTTAATCCAGAGTCTGTGGTCAGTTTATAACGCTGGGGAATTTGCTCCGATGTCTGTTTTGGGAGAAGTGCAGAGTCTGTGTGAGCCCCGACCGGGGACCAGGGCAGCGGCTGTCACAGCAGCAGCAGCTGCTCTACTGAGCTGATCTGCCGGGGCCGACCATCCTCCTCCCGGAGGAGGAAACGAGCCAAGTAACGTATCCGCAATGCTTTTAGAGGTTTACCGCTGAGATTAATGCTGGTCTCATTGATGAAATTTAACTGTGGCAGTGGCATTAGTTTGTTTGAATGAAAAGTGAGCAGGGCTGCTTCTGGGCTAAGGACTGAAATCACCACATTTACGTAAATTAATAAATGTTTTACAATGAACCGATCAGTCTAATACATTTTATTTTGTTAAATCGACACGGTTACTGTACATGGCAAAGATTATTACCACTTTATGACTTAAAATTACTCGGTATTTCTATGGGAGTCCTATGGGAGTGTCGCCACTCTGTTATATCAATCGCTCTGGTCGAGGCGGTGTGTTTCACTGCTTCCTTTCTCCCGATTTAAGGTTGTATGGATCGTATCCAATATATTTCTCTAATTTTTGGTGATACCTGCTACGTGCAGGCTCGACCAAAAGCTTCGGAGTACTCGCTTTCCATTATTTTCAGGCACCGCTCTCCACTTCCTGCCCTCCATCTGACATCGCCCCGCCCCCTTCGCGTCATCATAACCACGTGACTGAAAACAAGCTATACAACTATATATGGTCAGCACGTGCATATTTAATTAGCCATGTGCACTCTGTGGAGCGGCTACAAAGTGACAACAAAGTGACAACTGAGACAACGGGCGGAGGGTGGGGGAAAGAAGCGGAACTACATACACGGCGATATCGGGAAATAAATCAGTCAGAAAAATGATCTTGCATTTTAATAAGCTACAATAAAAACCAAAACCTCCCAAATCTCAACAAACAGGAGCAGAAAGAAGAATAATCTTATGTAATCTGCCCCTTTATCCCAGAAAAACTTTTTTTTACACCTAGATGTTAAAACAATAAGCAGGATTTCCACGATAGTTACCATTACTTTGCATGCCTTTCCACTACACAGTTACAGCTGGAGACGCACCTTGATTATGCACTCGCAGCCTCGGCTGATGTTTTCTTTGCTCCCGTTTTGTTCGTTAAGTTGTGTCTAATAAACAGTCTTGTCTGCAAAACTTAGTTGGATATGTGCAGATCCATTTATTTTCAAAAACAATAAAACAAAATGTATAGAACAAAGAACTCAAAATGCCGCCAGCCTGCGGTCAAAAAATATTACACTTCCGGTGCGCCACACCTGAACTCCCAAGTGGGCACCTTAAATGTCCTCTCCTTATTACCCCACAGCGCCACTCAGGCGCACTGTGAAAATGGCTCCACCAACAGCTCTACTGGACTCGGTTTAGGTCATTTTCCATTAACGTTACGTTGTCTCAGTCTTTATTCTCTCGTCAGCTCCAAACACACGTGCACCTCGTTAATTCAGGTGACAGATTAATAACAGTCTAGGCTGCAGATCAGTGTGCGCTGCTGCCGATGTGTTTTTAAACTTGGCGAGTTTGATCCTTGTCAGACGTCACACTAGAGTGTGTAAAAGCAAAAAAGCAAAATCCTCAATCCGCTCTGTTTATCAATTAACATATAGCCTAGTGTTATTATAGAGCGGGTTGGATTGCCAGCATCAACGGTCCACCACTACCACAATTACTTCAAAAGATCCTACTGTGCTCTTCTAAATGTACACCGCTCCTCTCTCCCTCTCACACTGCAGTTCTCTGACTCAGCAACGGTGTCGCCAATTCCTCCTGTTCCTCAAAAAAGGCGTACGCCAGGGTCAAAATGGGTGTAAATGTCCGCACTTTTCCCCGTCAGGTTTTGGCTTGATAGATCCCAAATTTGGCGGAGAAAAGTGCGTACGCACAAAACGGGGGAAAAGGGTGTAAAAAAAAGGTGTATCCACAATGATAAATGAGGCCCCAGGACTGCTTTATTCCACATGATGTGACTGATCACAGTGAGTCAGTGTGTTGCAGCTGATCTGTGTGAAGAGCAGAGAAGAGTCATTGATCATGAGATCCTGATCCGTCCTCTCACTGTGATCAGATGGTTTCTATTAGAGCTCCTTCATCCACTCACTGGTGCTGTGGCTCCTGTGGAAACCTGCTCACAGCCTCATTCTTCAGCTTCCTGTGGGGTTTTCTTCAAACAAACACAAGTTGTGTTCACACTCAGTGTTTCTCACTAAACTCAATCAGTGTTTCATTGAGCTCTAACAAACGTGTCGAGTGTGTTTCCTTCCTCATCAAACACTGAAACTACCACTCTTGTTCTTCTTCTGCCTCCACCTGTTGTGTCTTCATCTTATTTGCTGTGACGTGTGTTTGTGCAGCTTGAGAGTCAGAGAGTGAAAGTGTGTGTCTCACACTGAAGTGACATCACATGGAGAAAACAAATGATGAAGTGTTTCCTCCTCGTCTCCTCCTGCTCTGTATTATCACTAGATAAAGACTCCAGCTCCTTCTTCTCTGTGCTCAGTGTTCATCCATACATACCAGCCTCCATGTGAACACAGTGATAAAACAGTAAATGGACTTTCACTTATACAGCGCTTTTCTAGTCTATCTATTGCAAGTCTGTCCGTCCTGGGTGAGGGATCCCTCCTCTGTTGCTCACCCTGAGGTTTCTCCAATTTTTCCCTGTTAAAAGGGTTTTCTATGGAGTTTTTCCTCAGTGGATGTGAGGGTCTAAGGACAGAGGATGTTGATTGTGATGCCATGTAAAGCCCTTTGAGACAAACTGTTTGTAAAAACGGGCTATACAAATAAAATTGCCTTGCCTTGCCTTGCCCTGAGCCACATCATTGGTGGGCGTGGCTTCATGTGTTACCCACCTGAGACTTTTGAAGCAGAGGGGGAGGAGGAGGTGTTGTGTTGTTGTTGGACCTGAACTGAAATCTGATGAATTAAACCAGAGTGTGTGTGTGAGAGCATGTAATATCCGTGTGTGCATGCTAACAGAGAATGTGCTGCTCTGACCCCCCTCCTCCTTTCAGGGTGGAGCCTGCTGGAGTCCGATGGTTGACACCAGGTCTGAGGAAGTGTAAGTGTGTTTTGACTTTGAGCAGCACATTCAACCATCTTCACACTGTCACATCACTGACCTCATGAGTCTTCATCAAACTGTCAATAACTGATCAATGATCAATAACTGCAGCTGTGTCTTGTTCTCTCCATCAGATTCCTGTCCACTCACAATCAACACAAACACAGTAAACAGAAGAATCAAACTGTCTGACAACAACAGGAAGGCGACATTTGTGGAGGATCAACAGTCATATCCTGATCATCCAGACAGATTTGACCAGTGTCCTCAGCTGCTGTGTTCAACTGGTCTGACTGGTCGCTGCTACTGGGAGGTTGAGAGGAGAGGAGACGTTCATGTATCAGTGAGTTACAGAGGAATCAGCAGGAAAGGAGCCAGTGATGGCTGTTTGTTTGGAAGGAACAATCAGTCCTGGAGTCTGTACTGCTCTGACGGTGGTTACTACGTCAGGCACAGTAACAGATCGACACCTATAACCTCCTCCTCCGCCTCCTCCTCCTCCTCCTCCTCCTCCTCCTCCTCCTCTGTCTCTACCAGAGTAGCAGTGTATGTGGACTGTCCTGCTGGCTCTCTGTCCTTCTACAGAGTCTCCTCTGACTCACTGATCCACATCTACACCTTCAACACCACCTTCACTAAACCTCTGTATCCTGGGTTTAGACTCTGTCCTGGTTCCTCAGTGAGTCTGTGTTAAGTGAATCGGAGTCTCCTCCTGTCACAGAAACCTTCTCACTGTTGAACAGACAGTTCAGTCTCTACATGTCTGTCTCTGTCTCTCACCATAGACTGTAAAAAGAATGGACGTAGCACCCGTGACATCACCCATTGGTTTGGGGGAGTCTGTTTTGTGCCGCTACTACGGGGGTTTGAACCGTGCCATGTTGGATTTTACTTGCCATATTTGGAGCGGTGCGGCCGTTAGTTGGCCGAGAACCCGCCCACTGGCCTCGTAGCAGCGGTCTCCGGACCTGTCACTCAACGTTTCCGCGCCCTAATTGGCCAGAATTTTAACCTAATAACAGTAAAACGGTAGAGTTTAAAAAAAATTCACCCCCCTCAGAGTGTGTGCGGGGGTAGAAACTATCGGTTGAGACCAAAAAAATAAGATGTACCAGGCTGTAAATATGTTTTTTTAAGCTGTAAAATCGGCGATTTTAACATGGGGCTCAGTTGGAGTTGCTCCCTTCTGGAGCCAGCCCCCAGCGACAGCCGAGGGGATTGCAGTTTTTTGAACGCGGAAGTGAGCTTCACTTCTCAGACCGACAACTGCCCCCTTGTCTCTCACTCTTGACATTTTAGTCAAATTAAAATTATTTTTTTTGAATTTCCAGCTTAGAGTCAGCCAAAACTGAGGGGTTTAGTTATTCTTTAAAGATAGAAGTGTCGATTATTACAGGACAAAAACCAGGGTGACTTTTACTCAGCTGCTGATGAAGGACGAGGCCTAATATCACCAAGCTAAAAGCCTCTGAGCCGCCAGCGTCACTGAGGAGAAAAACACATTTTAAACAAATTCACTGTTCATGTTCAACTTTACAGGCTGTTAGTGAGCTGGTCACAGCCAGGTAAACAGACACAACAAGAAACACAACTGGAAACAAACATAATGTTGTATAGACGCTGAATATAATGAATTACATGCGATTTATTTTTCTTTGTTGTTTTACTTAGCCTAATCAAATAAAACAATTTAAATCAGTTTTATATGTAATGTGCATTTCCTGCTGATGTAGACCATAATACTCAATGTTAGAAACTGTGACAATTACACCACCTTTAAAAAGACCCTTAAAGCAGAAGTAAGTGGAATGTTTGTGTTAATATAAGTCTTAAATAGTTGTATCTTCCGACAGCAATCACTTTTATAGAGTGTTTGGTCTGAAACACGGGTCTGTCAGTCACTCTGCTCTGCTCTGAGCCCAGGAGAAAACTTTCCTTGTATCCTACAACCTTTATCCAATGAGGAGAGAGAACGGCATAAAGGGGCAGTCCTCTCTGTGTGTGCAGCCAAGGGATGCGCGTGATGTTGATTAATGTGTATTGTCCTAATCAAATAAATAAATGAATAAAAATACATAAGCTACTAATCCTACCAGTTAATGATTTTTCTGTTACCATGACGCTGAGTTCATTATCAAACTGTATTCATCTCTGTCCTGTAATCTGATGTGAAATAAATGCATTGATAAATAAACTTTACGTGTCATGTATATGTCTACATTTATTACTAGATTTATTTTATCAAATTTTGAAATTATTCACTGCTGCCAATATGAAACGTTTACTTTGAAGACAAACAGTCCCAATTGTTGAGTCTCTCTCTTTACAAGTTGGATAATGAAACAAAATGGGGTGTATCTCACTGTTTATGACGTTTGTAAATTGAAATTTATCTTCACTTTGAGACTGACAATATTATTATTTATATAATTATTACCTAACTGCTGTTTCTTGGAAACTGGAGCCAATTAACACTCATGACTTCATATTGTTTATTATTATTATTATTATTATTTATTATAATATATATATATATATATATATATAGAATAATTATAATATATATATATATATATATATTATAATTATTCTATATGTGTTATTATTATTATTATTATTTTCGTCGAACAGTAGCAGGTGACAGCAGGTACGAGACAGAGTTGTTTTCAAGGCAAATGTGTGCCCAGTCTGTCCTGCGGCCAGACCTCCTGTGTTGTGTTGTGTTATGTTAACGAGTCGAAGACGACAGCATTGGAGGGTTTATTATCTGTGTACAGTGACAAAAGTGTTAGCACAGCACTCGGTGCTAACTTGGTTATTTTGCATAAGAAAAACATAAACATGAAACCAACAGTGTGTATAACATGCACGGTGTTATGGGCGGGCCTAACAGGCCTGGGCCCACCCACATGTGCAACTGGCCCATCCAAAATGACAGGGTGAACATATTTTCTTAACTTTTATTTTTAATTATTAAAATTAACATCTAAATTCAGAATAAAGACTAAAAAACGTCCCCCTTTATATATGAAAAGGAAATACAGTATAATATTTACAGTACTGTAAGTTCAGTTACAATATGTTCTGCAATATTGTTTACAATTGTGCACAGCTCTACCGAGAGGGTGTTTCTTATATGTTTGTCGTAAATAGATTACTGTAGTGTATTTTTCTTAGAATTGCAAAGAGCATATGCAGTAAAAATGTGAAACATACGTATTCAGTATCAGTTACTCCACTAAATACAGTAATGTGTAACTTTACTGTGCAGTCTTGAGGTATACTGTCACCAAGACCTGACTTTTTTGTTGCATTAGAAAACACTTACAGTAGGGAGTAAACTGTCATAATGAAAACATGACAAAGCCATTTGACTATGTTGTTCATAAACAATGGTGTCAGGACTTCTCATTTTGATGACACTGACAGTTTCATTGACATATGACAATCTATCTCTACACACCACATCCCACCACTACAATAACTCTGAACTTGGTCTTGCATTGCTGCAGCTCTCACACAACACTCAACCCCCCCTCAGTCTACTGCCTCCCTCTTATGCTCCATCAACGCCAAGTCTGGAATTACATGTGTCCCACTGTAACTTTTGATTGGTAAAGAGGAAACTTGCTCATAGTCACTAAGTTTATCGAGTATGATCTGACTTGTACACAGAATAAATCACTTGATGGTCAGGCTTCACCTGTCATTACATCACGTGAAATCATGTAGATGAGGCCAGCAAATAAATACGGCAATCTTCATTTTTATTTTATTCAATAAAATCTTGAATCATAGCACATAATATATCAAGTTATAGGAACATAAATATGCCTGCCTTGGTATTTCAGTACATTCTCAATTCAGTGTAGTAAATAATGTGTGGAATAATAACGTACAGATTAAAGCATTCATTTTGATGGATGAGCCATGTTACTTTGCAAAACCTCGCTGATAAAACTGCAACACTGAAACGATGAATCAAACAATGCAAATGTGGCTAGTTTCCTTTATTTAGGTGAAATAAAGCGCAGTATCATAGTTACTCCTTTGCTGAATGCATGCGTGCTCCTGCGGCCAGGGGGAACATTTCCTATCAGGGATAAGCGCCTTGGCACGACACTGGCCCCGACCGGCGTGTCCTGTCAGGAACTGTAGTTGAGAACTCTTGAGTTATTTTTATACAGTTATTTACCAGGTGACAGAAAAGTCAACCAGAAAAGAGTCAGTATTAAAGCAGAAGTAAGCAATATTTTTGTGTTAATATAAGTCTTAAATAGTTGTATCTTCTGACAGCAATCACTTACATAGAGTGTTTGGTCTGAAACACGGGTCTGTCAGTCACTCTGCTCTGCTCTGAGCCCAGGAGAAAACTTTCCTTGTATCCTACAACCTTTATCCAATGAGGAGAGAGAACGGCATAAAGGGGCAGTCCTCTCTGTGTGTGCAGCCAAGGGATGCGCGTGAATGTGGTGACGTAGGGACGAGGACCAGTAGATCCATGACGAGGCCGGGGGCTGCTAACTCCATCGGCTGACAAGAAGTTATGGTGCGTTCAAGGCAGCCCGTAACTCGTGTTTTTCCGACCTGTGAAGTCGTACCAGTTCGATCTGGTGCGAGTTCACAGGTCGGAAGTTACGAGTGGCCGTTATAGTGACTTTCACAGGCAACAGGTCGGAGAAACGCGAGTTGCGGGTTGCCTGGAACGCTACAAAGTCGTAAGTCGTAACTTACGGTTTCAAAAGCCTGCCTGGAACGCAGCATTAGCCAAAACGACCGGATCGCTTACTTCTGCTTTACCCTGCTGAAACGACGCATGTTGCCACCTATGTTGAGTAGGGAAGTCACGATTATACATTCTCTTGGTACGATTATTGTCAGAGGAATAATCACGGTACTACGATAATCACCATTATTATGCATTAATTAATTTCACAACACTATGAATGTGTAAAATGCTCAAATATAGTCAAAATATAATTAAATTACTCATTGTTTACACAAAATATTTCCAGGATCTATTAATATAGGACCGATTATTAATCCCCCAGGGGAAGTGTTTGAAATCTGAATTTGAATCTTTTTTGTTTTGTTTTGCTTTTTTAATTACGACTTCTGACATGCTAACAATTAAATTTCTACCTATTCAACGTTACATTAGTTAAATGGACCAGTAGGCCTATCTGTGCACTGACCTTAATTTTGGCGCACATACCGTATGCCGATATGGTTCCAACATCATTCTTTTTTGGAAAGTGACGGTATTTAGGAATCTTCACAATTAATTAATTGTGGAGGTTAATACCACGATTAATTGTGAAAACAAGTAATCGTGACCTCCCTAATGTTGAGGACAATCAGGAGGATATATAGCATCATCATGACATCAGAGAGAAAGTTTTTGAAGGCTTTATTGACAAAAAGAAAATTAGAATAGTGATAGAAACAGGGATGGAAACAGATTTCAATAATTTAAAAAAGATAATAATAATCAGTGATACCAATAAGTCCAATTAGTACCGTAGTACCTCCAGCCAATCACAGTCCTTCTTAGTGTGCATCAGGGCGTGGACTCCCATCTTATCTGTCGTCTGTAGAGGTCAAAGTTGTTGAGGCTGGGACGTGGTAATGGTTTGGGTTTATGGTGGACTAGCTCCTCCTCTGGTGGGAGGGGCTTCTGTCTCAGCAGGTCAGAGGACATAAAGGGGAGGAGGGAGGGGACATCTGCTGCCTTGTCCTGGCAGCGGGGGCGAGTGGCCGCCGGCCGCCTGTCCTGCAGCATTCGGCTGATCAGCTGATCCTTCTGCACCTCAACGCTGACTAGTGAGGTGAAGAGAAGCTGAGAGCGAGAGACATTAACTACTGCAGAGGGAGAGACGGAGAGAACGAGAGAAAGAGATTGTTTATAAACATAATTAATTAATAATCCAGGTTATAATAATAAAAAAAGGATAACACTTTAGATTAGGGAACACATATTCACCATTAACTAGGTGCTTATTAATATGCATATAAGTAGCTTACTAGCTCCTTATTAACACCTTATTCTACATAGCCTTATTCTACCTCTATTACACCATGAATGAAGATTTTTCCTGATATTAACTCCTAATTATCGCTTATTCATTGTAAATTAATGCATTGTTGTTTCTTAATAATGATGTGAATAACCAGTGGGTTATTGGGCCTTGTACAGGGGCAGTAGCACAAGAACAGTAACTCTTCCTTTATCACTCTGAATTAGTAGCATTAATGCATTAATTTACAATGAATAAGCGATAATTAGGAGTTAATATCAGGAAAAATCTTAATTCATGGTGTAATAGAGGTAGAATAAGGCGATGTAGAATAAGGTGTTAATACGTGCTTAATAATTACTAATAAGGAGCTAGTAAGCTACTTATATGCATATTAATAAGCACCTAGTTAATGGTGAATATGTGTTCCCTAATCTAAAGTGTTACCAAAAAAGTAGAAATGGGAAACATGACAATGAAATGATCCTTTGTCACCTTCAGTAGCTCTGCTGTTGATCAGGTTCTTGGTCCACTCTGACCTCTGCAGAGTTTCTTGTACAGCCTTCTGAGGGTTAAACTCTGCGCCCTACAGGACAACACATTGGTTACCATGGTATCTGCTTGTGAACGGGCTCAGTGATAATTCATTTTTAGTTTATTGAGAAAAGGTGTAAACCTGCAGTGACTGAAACTCTGCCTTCAGAGCGAGAGTCGTGTTTAGTTCTGCCGTCTCCAGACAACCCACATCTTGACTGAATGCTGCGATAGGAGGCTCCACGGCTTGCCCGCTGGCTCCTCCAACCAGAGAAGAAAGAACAATCTGTTATTATTGATACTGACTTCTGACCACTGACAGATCATTAGAATAAGTAAAAAAATACTTAGAATTACAGTGGTGCGAACAGGAGGTCCGTAATTACCGAAACACAGAGCAGTTCAGTTTCACTTGTTTTTAGTTTAGTTTAGTTTAGTTTTTTTTAATTTATTAGTTTATTAAGGGACAATGTGCAATTACATTAATCATTTAAAGGAAAAAATGAAAAGATGGTTGCACCAGATTTAGCTCCCAGCTAATTTCCATCTGTAGTCCCTACACATAACATAAAAGTAATAAAATACACAGAATACAAGCTATTATACAAAGATGAGGCATAAACAGATACAGATTGACAATGGACAACATTTAGACAACAACATGTATGAGGTAGGCAAAGTGCAAAGTGCTTATAGCAGCGATGTTGACCGTCATACTCTATGTGTGGTGGACAAAGTGCAAAAGTGCTCATAGCAGCATTATTTTTCACAGTATTGATAGTAATAAATAAAGTGGTAATAAGTAAGACATGAAAGTGGCAACAGTGGCAGATGTAATACCAACGATGGTAGTTCTCGGTTACAAAAAATAAAAAGTTACCAACTATGGTAATGTGACAGATATATCTATGGATATCAGAAGAAAACAGAGACAAAAACTGAAAAAAAGGGCTGGGAGAAGTTTCAGAGTCCTCCGTGGCTTCTCTGAGTTACAGCGGGGCTCCGTGCAGCACTGCATGTCCATATGACGGTTGCGAACGGAGCTCACTTTTCTTCGGCCAAAAAGACACACCAAAAACCATCCAAAAGTCAGTAATCGCACTGACGGCAGCGCAAATCGCGCCAGATTTGGACGGACCAGGAAGAGGAGCTTCCGCTACAAACAAGCTTAAAATATAGACTTATTTAATTTTTTTCGGAACAATTTCTCATGTTGGGGCTTCAATACAAGATGGACATTACAGACGAGCACTATGGAGGTATTTGGATGTTTTTTGGTGTGTCTTTTTGGACGAAGAAAAGTGAGCCCCGTTCGCAACCGTCATATGGACATGCAGTGCTGCACGGAGCCCCGCTGTAACTGAGAGAAGCCACGGATAACTCTGAAACTTCTCCCAGCCCTTAGTCGACATGAGGGTGAGTAAATAATGAGTGAAATTTGAATTTTGGGTGAACTATCCCTTTAATGTTAACTAAACCCAATCTCTGCTGCTAATGCTGTGTCTTTGCTAGCTGCATCTACACACTGATATTATGTTGTCTGCTTTTGACTTCTTCTCTACTCGGTGCTCTGCTGACATTGCCACAAAGTCACTGAAATGCACCCCATACACAATGATGAGGCATGTGTGTACAATGTTTTTTGTCGTTACTGTCCCTCAATAAACTACTTTACTCTCTCTCACAATGCCATCAGATAAGCGAGCCGGATATTGGGCTATCCTTTTTCTGGTGAATACTCTCAGTATGGCTTGGCAAACAGTTCTTCAAGTGACTGAAAGCATGAATGTGCTAAGACTGCGTCAACAACAGCACCCAACCTGGGTTACATACAGAGGGATGTTACAGTAGTGATAAACCCTCAGACACCAGAGGAACTGGTCTACAGAGAGAATAAAGCCATGTGGTCAGATAAATAGATAGATAGTAGGGGATGGGGTGTGCCAAAAAAATCGATTCACATAAGAATCGCAATTCTCATTTAATATGATTCAGAATCGATATAAAATGTCCCAAAATCGATTTTAAAAAATAAAAAAAATTAACTACACTAATTAAAATTAACTGCACTATTTTTTTTAATAAAGTAAGAGGCACTTTTAATTTTGTTACTTAAAGGGACAACGAGGAGTTTCTATTTGGTTATAAAAAAGTCTCACGTTAATGTGGATGAATCTCCGCTACCCACACTTGTTAATGGCTCAATTTTCGATAAATATATTGTTTTGTCTCTATCGTTATTTTGTTATTATTAGTGGTGGCGGAAATGCTGGGCGAGCCGACCAGCGTTTCCTTACTTTCGGTTTCGCGGACACTCATGAGAATAACGCCGCTGAATCGCTGTTTATGGTCGGGACTACGACGGTAACTGAACCTCTTTGAACCTCTGACTTTAATTCTTGATGAATGAACACATGAGTCTGTCTTGCGCCGGTCGAAGAATTCTATGGTGTGCGGAGGCTCATAAATGTAGTGTGAAAACACTTCGCTTTTCCAAAACTCCTCGTTGTCCCTTTAAGCATAAGCATAAGCATATGTGATATTGCTTTTATGCAACAGTTTCAACAATTCCATCTAAGCATGGATAAATGTTTTAAACTCAATAAATGTGAAAAAGACACTTTAGTCATTCTGTCTTGCAAAGCAGACTGGAGTAGATCATCATGAGGATCCTTTCACACCGATGGACTGAAGCAGAAATCATTAGGAATCAAATCATTTTGAATTGAAAAACGATTTTGAATTGAATCGTAGCCCCAAAAATCAGAATCGAATTGAATCATGAGATAGTAAAATATTCCCACCCCTAATAGACCGATAGATAGATAGA
>NC_140914.1:31099658-31257473 GCF_045865225.1 Trachurus japonicus | reverse complement strand
TAGATACAGATAGGTAGACTGTGGTTACCATGGTGACATCCTCTGCTTTTCCTCTGACCTCTGATTGGCTGCAGAGGTGGAACATCTCTGCTCACTGTTAGGTGAGGCTCCGGTGTTACCTTGACAACCACCGGCTCTTCAAAACGCACCTTTCGGAGACACAGAATACATCAGTATCTCACACACACACTCACACATATCAACACTACAGGGTGTGGTCACCACCTGTGTGTCACTCTTTCTCCTGGTCTGTCCTCGGGGGCGGGGCTTCAGCTGCGAACGGCTGGCCTTGGGGGCGGGGCTGAGCGAGACGGACAGGTCGAGTTCAGGACAGCCCGTCAGGTAGGAGGAAGAGGATGTGAAGGGGAGGGGCACAGAGTGAGGAGAGGGGGGAGGAGAGGTAAAGGAGGAGGAACTCATCCTGGGTGGAAATGAAAAAAGCAGAAATCAGGAATGTTAGATCATTTTTAGCGCAGTGTTCCTTTAAAGTACTTTTGCATTGATATTTGATTAAAAGAACCATCACAGATTAATCAACACCTTTAATCTGACTCTGTAGGATCGTAGCACCAAACACCAACACACTGGAATGTGTGTTGGTGTTTGGTGCTAGCGTTACAATTCTTTCCCCACTTTGGTCGTTTCTCACAACATGTTAAAGGGATAGTTCAACATTTTGGCATATTGGCCAATTGCCATAATCACTATAGTAGGAGTAGGTTCGTCACCTTTAATTGTCGGTGCAAGCCATTTGCAGAGACTGCTTGCTGAAAAACTGTCCCTGACAGGAACGCGCATCAACGGTTTTGCATGAATTTACCTCGAAAACAACTCTGTCTGGTAACGTTCTGTTATTCTCTCATGAGGGAAACCAAGAAATTCCATTAGCCTCCGTAGCGTAGCTCTGAGCAGCTCACGGCTCTGCTCCGCCGTTCTAAAAATAGCTTGCACCGACAATTAAAGGTAACAAACCTACTGCTATGACTATAGGGATTATGGCAATGGGCCAATTTGCCAAAATGTTGAACTATCACAGAAAACTCTCCTCCACCATAAACCAACAACCCAGTGTTGTAGTCAAGACCACCTAACCTGAGACCAAGACAAGACCAAGACAAGACCAAGACTTTGAGGGGGTCAAGACCGAGTCAAGACCAAGAAAAAGGGGGTGCAAGACCAAGTCCCAGACCATTACTGTATTCAGTGCCAGTACTCATAATAATCATGTGGCTAGATATTTACATTATTCCTCAGTGAGAAAGAAAAGATAATTATATATAAAATCTATTCCATATTTAATTGAGACAAAGTTTGGATTGAACAGAAGAACACAGCACAGAACCTGTTAAAGTCTTTCACTGTTGGTCGACACTGGTGCAACCAAGTTTTTCAGATGGTTACACAAATATACTATATAATAATCTAAAATTTACTGAATTAGCCTACATTACATAAACCAAAGTGAGCGAGTGACAGAGACATTTGCGGTTTAAAAAAAAAAAGATGTCACTACTGCAGCTGTGGTTTTCCAGTCCAGTCCAGCTCGACCGAGACCGAGAATAGGCTACGGTACTACCAGAACGTCTCTGATACTACACACAACCCGGATTACACCAAAACCATGAAGTCAGCCGAGAGAGTAGCACACAGTTTCCTTATGTACGATGCTGTACGTCTTCAAGTATATGTCTATGCATGAACCAGCACCGGACAGATTCAGATTCGGTGCCATGGAAACCGTCCGCACAGAAATCAAAAACAACAGTGGCGCGCGGACAGCACAGCTCTGGGAGGTAACTAACTACCGGAGAAGTCCCAGCCTGGCAGCCTGCAGCAGGACAGCAGGACACACCGTGTGTTGTCATCATTACCTGTGTGTCTCTTGTGTGACCAGACACCACCGCCTCTGTTTCCAAGATCATTTATCACAGCGTTTCACGGGAATTCTCCGTTTCTCTTTCAAATCCGCCTCCTCCATCGGCACTTCCGCTTCCGCCTCCCAGTTCTTCTTCTCTAGTGACTGGTGGTACCAGACTATAGGCGGTACCACCAGCGCCATCTGCAGGTCTGGACCATGGACTACAGACAGCCTGCTAAAATTAATCCAGTTCACCAGAGAGAAGATATAATGATGATGTCTTCATTTCATGAGGATGTCGTCCTGTTTTATCACAGACATATTTTCAATCTCTGTTGATGATGATGATAATGTTTTGTCTCTGCTCTGTTCAATAGCGGGTTTCTCTCTGAGCTGTAACTCTTGTTTGTGTAATGAAAATTGTCTGTGGTGATTAAGTATTGAGCAGCAGGAACCGTACCTACAAAACAAAATAGCCTACAAGAAAAACAGAATTAATACTTGTTTCTGTTTGTATAGCTAAATACTCAAAAATAAAACTGAGGTGACGAGTACATAAAGTATTAAAAGATAAAGTTAGGCTATTGGTAATCTCAGATGACCAGGCATAAAAGCCATAAAATCTTCATGGTCCAGAATCCAGACTTGTGGTACAAGTCAGAAAACATTAAGATTTAGCTCCGCACCACTAACTGACTTTTTCTGCACAACTTAGTCTGAATGAACTAGTAGATTAGATATGGTACAGAAATGATACCACAAATAATCATGATGACTCATTTTACTGAGAGACTGTTTTTATGTTGACATATAGCCTATATGTCAATATAAAACTGAACTTGTTTGTGATAGAATTTTATCACAAAGTTCAGTTCAGTAGCTGGAGATGAAAATCTCTTCCTGATCCTAAGTCATCGATGAGTGGGTCCAGTGTTGTCCTCTGATAGTATACTACTGAGTTAATACAACAGTATGTTTTGAGAGACGTTTTTATCGTGTTAAAAGCTGAACTCTGTCACTCTCTCTAAAGAGCAAATCTAACAGAAAGGTGGCTACGTGTATTTAGGGCTTGTCCATGTCCATTAACTGCAGGAGAAAGGGTCAGTGTGGCAGGTTAAAACAGCTTGAACTTAATTTAATGGGAATGTTTTGGAAGAAACATCCAATAAACTGGCAATTAACCAGGCACTTGCACTTCGTATTTCTGTATAAATGATGCAGTGTTTTTCACAGACGTAAGAGTTTATTTTCTTTCAGTTGATCACATATTGTCCATGAGCAGTGAGACCAGCCTTGACACACATACAGCAGCTCTGCACACTCTGAAAGAGGGGCTGTGTGAATAAACAACCCAGTTCTGCTCTCAGCCCTACAGTTAAGTAACAGCACAAATCACAACATTAGAAATATTTGATCTTATATAATGGAAAGTGTGAATAAATCTACATGATAAGGTTACACAACACAAGTCAGATGTCTTTGAGGCTATATTGTATCTTCAACCTGACTGATCCCAGTAACATCTAAGTGCAGTTTCAACACACTCTGCTTGCGACACTCTTCACAATACCTTTAAAATGACAGGTGAGAATGGTACAGGTGCACACACACGCCCCGAGACACTGGTTGGCATAGCTCATGTATTATTATAAAAGCTAACGGAGACGTCTCCTTATTTATGGGGGGAGCAAACATCTGCTGTGTGTGCAGGAGGCGGGAGGCAGTGTTCATTTTACACAGTATGACTTTATTTAATGAATAACTAAATGAATACAGGTCACAAATTAAAGAATGCAAAAGAAACGTTTAACTATCATGATACTGGTTCCAGTGGAGGTCTCGATGATGCTAATGGTTAGCCCTCTAGCTGGGACGTTTGTAGGTTTCCTCTGCTACCGAGGTCTAACTGCTGAGGACCGCAGTGTCCACACAGTAGAACAACACTTTGCTTCTAGTTAAGACACACATTGAAGGGATCATACTGTTGCCCTTATACAACAGGATGCTGAGGGTGACTTCACACTGGGACTGTGTTAATACAGGCATGACAACAAGCTCGCCCGGCGCTCTCTAAGACAGGAAGAGGAGGGAGAAAATCTAAACTTCATCTTCATGGAGAATCTTCAGGTAACAGGTGTTGGTAGGCTACTTTGGTTTTTTGCTTCTTGTCTACAGTCTTCCTCCCAGAGGATCAGAGGAGTCAGGAGGGTCGGGACATGAGGTGGATGCAGGCGTTGGACCAGCTAGCCCCTGGACTCCAGAGACCTACAGGAGGAGACAGAGTCCTGCTGTCAGAATGCAGGAGAAATACTACAGAGAGACATGGTCATGACAGTTTACATGTGTAATCGCAGTAGGGATGTCACGATTACTTGTTTTCACAATTAATCGTGGTATTAAACGCCACAATTAATTGATCGTAAAGATTCCTAAATACCGTCACTTTCTGAAAAAGATAATGTTGGAACCATATCTGCAGATGTGCGCCAAAGTAAAGGTGTATGCACAGATACTGGTCCATAATCTAAAGTAACACTGAATTAGTAGGAATTTAAATGTTAGCGTGTCATTTGTATTGTGAAAAAAATCATTAAAATAAACTTAAACATTTGGTATAGATGACAATTAATGACTTAAATATTTAAAACACTTACCCCAGTGGATTAATAACTGGTCCTATATTAAAAGATTAGTAATGTAATTATATTTTGATTATATTTGATTTTACACATTGTTGTGAAATGTATTGATGCATAATAATCGTGATAATCATAATACCGTGATTATTTCTCTGACAATAATCGTACCAAGAAAATCTATAATCGTGACATCCCTAAATCACAGTGATCCTGGCTGACTGAAAGAGCAACAGTCAATGCTCAGTCAGTCAGTGTGAAAAGGTTTATATCATGTGATCAAGAAGGAGTTCACAGGACATATGGACCAGATAGTTTGTGTCAGAAGGTCAAAGTGTGATGAAGAAGGTTAGATGTATCGCCTGCTTTAAAACAAAGCCAGATTCTAGAAGATTCCCAGTAGATACCATTCATCATCACAATCTCCAGTCACTGAACCTATGTGTATCCCAGGACCAACACAGATTCTAGTATCTGGTCATTTAGGACCCATTTACCCCCAGTGATTACTAAGTACTGATTCATTTTAGTCAACACTAACACAATGGCATTTGTGTAGTATTTCATTTTCACAGCAGGTTGAGCACACTCATTGGTCTGAGGTTCAATAGTGACCCAAGTGTGGCTTATGCCCATGGATCTGTTGCCTAAGTGCATGCTAGGACAGAACTGAAAAGTGCTGATTCAGGTATGTTGATGCAACTGCATGCACTGTAATCAGTGGATTAGATGCAGTAGATTCAGATAGACTGGACATGTATGTTGCTTCTTTGTAAATATAGCCTACAGTCTACAGTTCTGCCCTACAAAAGCAAAGTGCAGTATCTGTAAAAATGCCGAACTGAGAAAAACTGCTTTTTGTGTTTTTCATTGTCAGGTTTAAGCATCATGAATAACTACCAAGTCTATAATTGATTAGATAAAGGTGGACTGAATGAAATGTATTTTATAGTTTGTCTTTCTGACCAATTTTCACCGTTTTATGGCAGATACTGCACTTTGGCTTGGTATTAGCTACAGATACGGCACTTTGCCTTGGTATTAGCTACAGATACAGCACTTTGCCTTGGTTTTTACTCCAATGGAATTATAGAGTAAATTGCTTTTTTGGATGGACAGCAAAATAAAAAGCCCAGTAACTCTGGAAATTTTAGCAGTACCAATATCAAATTCTAGCAGATTGAAGAGAATATGCCACACCTTTGATTGGTCAAAAAAACAACAACTTTAAATGCAGATACTGCATTTTGCCTTTGTAGGGCAGAGTTAGCCTAGTATGGATGCAGGACTTGCTGTACGTATCACAACAGGTGCCAGGGTGCAGACTAACGAGCAGTCTCACGAGTAGCTGGTGTGTTGCTGTCGTCTCCGGGCGCTCCTCATCTTCTCGAAGCGAGCCTCCATCTCCTCCAGGACCTTGGGGGTGTACCGGACTACCAGTTTGACTGAACCCTGGGCGGCCTTCAGCAGTTCCACGGCCTTCTCATGGTGCTCCCCCTCAACGCTCTGCAAGGCAAGTCAGGTCAGCTTTATTTTTCGAGAACATTTAAAACCAAAATGCTTTACAATTATGTGCAAAAACAAGAACAACAATAGAACAATTTAAAACGGTGGGTATAATAACATAAAGTGGGGGGACTATGGAGTATTAGTACTATGCTGGATCAAATGCTAAGGAAAAGAGATATGTTTTTAGGTGTGTTTTAAAGATATTAATGGAGGGTGAAAAACGAAATGAAAGAGGTAAATTATTCCACAGTTTTGGACAAGCAGCTGAAAATGCTCTGTCACCCCTGGTTTTTTAATTTTGTATGTGGGATGGAAATTAGAGACTTATCTGAGGATCTAAGGGGACGAGAAGTGGAGTAGAGAGTGAGGAGTTCAATGATATACTCAGGCGCTAGCCCATGAACAAATAGAATAATCTTAAAATCAATCCTGTGTTTAGGTAGCCAGTGGAGTGAGGCCAATGCAGGGGAAATATGGTCACTTCTCCTGGTACCAGTAATGATTCTTACTGATGCATTATGGAGCAGCTGTAGACTTGACAAAAAAAATGGGCTATACAAATAAAATTGCCTTGCCTTACTTTAGAGAAATATTTATTTTTTAGAGAATATTTTGTTTTACTTTCAAAATGACCAACTGCTGAAAGCTGAGTACAAAACTGTGTACAGTCCTGTCATCCAGATGATTTACAGCAACATTGTCATCTCTTTTTTCATAAGGTAATAAACAGTGATACTGGATAATGGTTACCAACAGATCTGCTTTAAAGGTCTGCATGGATGGGACTGTATACAGATATGTGATAAAGTGTAAACTACTGGTCCAGCTCTGGGTCTCTGCAGACACAGAGAAGCCAGAGGAGGGTGTGGAGCCGTTGGTCAATGATTAACATGAATCACCTTGAACGTTGTCTGACAGACTGTGGATATTCACGTGTTTTCCTTTTTTTTTTTCTCGGACATGTTAATTGAATCAGATTTCATCACACACAATTTCAGTTACACAATATATCTATATTCTGTGTTTACCCGAGTGCCCCTCAGGGTCTTAAAAAACCTTTAAAAATTCTTAATTATTCGATTTTTTTTTTTTTCCTAATGTATGAGATTCTTTAATGTAACGTGTATTTTGATACAATGTGTATATTTTGTTGACACTGTGTGTAACTTATTTCTCTGGGGTGTTGTCACGTGAGGACGCTGATTGGTGCCGAGGTTATTTATACCGCCTCCTCCCTCACACACACCTTTAGAACCTGACGAAGGTTTCGTATTTCTTTTTTAAAAGCCCACAAGTTTCTTGATTTTTTTACCTCATCATCTAGTTTGTTCCACTGTTTGACACCAGTGACCGAGACAGAAAAGGATTTTAGCCTAGTTCTCACTCTCCTCTGCCTAAATAACATATTTCCTCTCAGATTGTGTGTCACTTCTCTGTCTATGAAAAGACCTTGTAAGTTATGTGGAAGGTCTGTGTTTACGGCCCTGTACATAATCTGCAGAGTTTTGTAGTTGATTAAGTCGTGTAGTTTGAGGATTTTTGCATTGATGAACAACTGGTTTGTGTGCGCTCTGTACTCACAAACTAGTTGTTCATCAACAATATATACTGTATAACATGCTAGACATATTTCAGTGTGTCATAAACAGTGCAGCTCCTCATAGCAGTAGGTTGTGGACCGGTGCTTCTTACCACGCCGTTGACTGACAGCAGCTGGTCTCCTCTCTTCAACCCTCCTTGGCGGTCTGCCACCCCCCCAGGGATCACTCTAGAGATGTAGATGGGGGAGTTCTGCTCTTTGCCCCCCATAATGTTAAAGCCCAGACCCTCTTCTGTCTTGGGCAGCTCCACCACCCTGGGGTGGGCGTGGCCCTCGCTGGCTGCAAAGGCTGCCACTGTGGCCTGGTCAGGGGGGGAGACAGAAAATGAGCAGTTATGAATGAATCACACACAGCAGGTTCATCATGAGGCATCACAAAGACAACTGTTGGTATTTTGGTGGAGGGTGTGTCTAGGACTAGGTCCACCACACCCCCACACAGTCTGAGACTCCAGGACATCGTAGCTATTCATACCTTGGCTGTGGCCTGCGCTCGCACCTCTGGTCCTCCAACGATGTCAAGAGTGTCATACAGCTGTTCGTACACCTGGAGGACAACAGAGCACAGCTCAGTTAACCTCTGTAAAGGTTCATGTTAGTTTGCCTCCAATAAAGTTTATTCTCATCTCTTGTTTCTGTGAGTTCCTCTGCTTTTGACCATTTTATGCCATATTTTGTGACCAATTTTGACCGTTTTATGGCAGATACTGCACTTTGACTTGGTATTAGCTACAGATGCGGCACTTTGCCTTGGTTTTACTCCAATGGAATTACAAAGTAAATTCTAGAATGTAGGGAGTACAGTACTCTCTGCACTTTGCCTTGGTTTCACAGATGGACAGCAAAATAAAAAGCCCAATAACTCTGGAAAGTAGCAGTACCAATATCAAATTCTACCAGATTGAAGAGAATATGCCACACTTTTGATTGGTCAAAAAAAAGAGGAAAAAATGCAGATACTTTGTCTTCTCTGTGGTTTGGTTTCATCAATCTCATACTCATACTTTATGAAGCCTTATGTCACAGCTGAGACCCGACTCACTGCCTGAGTTGAACATTTGCCATCAACTGACAGAAAAGGGTCATCTATTGTCTGAATATCTCCAGGATGTATGAGGCCAGGATACTGAATATATATTTTTAATATTGTTTCTTGTATGATTTAAAACAATCCACTGTCTACACATTTCAAACGTCAGGCCGAATGAGAACTACCCTTTGTTTGCAAACTGCCTATTCTGTGGGAGGAGCTTTATATATCAGTGCTACAGTCTAATACATGGGAAGAGCCAGACTGTAAAAATGCACTTTTATGGACCGTTATTTTATTTTTTTTATCTTGCTGCATTCTGTGCAATGACAAATATACGTTGAATCTTGAATCTTAATCTTTTGTCCAATCATTGCAACTTTTCCACAAACCTGACCAATCATCATAGCTAATATCTGTGGCCCCACCCAGCTGTAGGCTACATAACACCCGTACCTCTCCCCCCCAGACCTACGCCCTGCTTTACCTCTCTGATGGCTGCACAGAACTTGCTCTGGAGAACTCTCTGCAGGGCCTGCAGTTTGGGAGGAGGCAGCTCACCGCTCCGCTGCAGACGGTCCAGCAGCTCGATCACCCTGCACACATCTGACACACAGAACAACAGACTGGATCATCAATGGGGCAAAGTACACTGATCAACTGCACATATGTAGTAGCTAATGATCATACAGCACAATAACCACAATGTCAAGCACCCATAAAAACATTGATTATTGTTATGATTGGATGTTATTACATGGTTACATGACAATTATAACTAGTCTTCAGGTTATTTTTTATTCTGTTACTGCCACAGTGAAGTGTGCAAGATGGTAGAGTATTGTTTATTTACTGTAAAATCATTCAGTTTACAACAGTTCATTAAAACACTTGCTGGGTGCTCGGTGGTTGAGTGGCCACCTTTGCGGCGGGCCCTTTTCATTCTGAAAATGTAGGCTAAAAGATGAAAATGAAAAAAAAAAGAAGTCATATTGTTTAATATATAAAGGGAATGTGTCATCTGTAACTTTATGTCTTTCGGAGATCATTTCATCAGAGATTTTGCCCAGGGGTGCCTAAACTTTTGCATGATGCCACTGTATTTATATTGTTGTTCTACAGTCATTAAAGGTTCAGTTTTTATCATCAGAGTCTCCTGAGCTGCAATGATGATGAAGTGTAAAGGTTTCATCACTGTCAGGATTCTGACAGTTTAAAGAACCTGTGTGCAGTTTAAATAGTTCAGACACATTTATCTACTATCGATCACTTTATTGTAAGGACTTTTGTTGTAGCTAGTCATTTTTCCAGTTATCTGATTGATCTGTAGTTTGTCTGTTGACAGGTTTTGATCTGATCCTAAGTTACCATGGCGATTTACTGATCTGAGGCCATCAGACTTTATAACACATAGCCTATGTAGTCTCCAGACCTGGGCAGTCTAGCTGACCATATTTTTAATGAATGATTGTTGTGTGTGTGCCGGGAGTATTTATCTGTCTATTTTTATATTGTGTAGGCTATTGTTTTTATTGTTGTGTGCTGCTGGGACAAACACATTTCCCTCCTTCGGGATTAATAAAGTTAACTCAATTCAATTTAATTCAATTCCCCTGCTAACAGGTGAACCACCGTTGTTGGACTGAAAACCGAGAGTTAAACATGGGGTTAATTGGACTGATCCAGAGGCTGCTTCGTAGTAGCTACAGAGCCCTGGTTGTAGCGTTTACTGTTAGAGACGTTTTCAACCTCTTTCTTATACAGTCTATGCTTTCAACACATACTGTAGCCTATGTCTCTCACCGCACGGTGTGAATGCATCCCGCTCAGGCCGACCGGGTGTTTTCACCACGCCTTTACCGCGTCACGGGGAGTAGTGATGTTAAGTCGCGCTGTAATGCTACAATGATGTAATATAATATAATATGCCACATTAAATAACGTATGGGACCAGCAGCTCAGTCATGTCACACATAGCCTGGCCTACTATTTAATGGAAAATCAACGGTGTGAACAACAGAAGCGTTTGGTGACATTTACTACGAGAAATGTGCCGTGCACGAGCGGTGGTCGCGCGGCGCGGCAGGCCGAGCCCCGTTAACATCTGTATCAATGATAACTGCGACACTGACGTCACTTCAGCACCGCGAGCTCCAACCACACACACACACACACGGCCCATGTAGGACCGGGACCGGGACCGGGACCTGCTGTCCCTCTCACAGACAGGTTCACCGTCCAGACACTCAGATAGCACCGGGGGGAGGGGGTGGGGGTACCGAGGCTCGGCCGGGTCGTTACCCACCTCTCTCCAGGCACAGCGGCTCCGTCATGGCCGCCATCTCGGCCTCCTTGGTCGGGTGGTAGTAGGAGGACATCATGATGAGCTCCGCCGCTAATACACCGCGAGTCTGAGCAGGAAGTCTTGTTCACAGCGACCTGGGGTCCATCTCCTACTATGTTGTCTGTCTGTAGGCAGGAGGCGACGGTCGGACTGAGCGGGGGGGGGGTCGGGATGCTGGACCGAGGACCAGGCGGGACCACCTGACGCAGCTGCCTCTCTCTGCCTCCAGCGCGTGACTGTGATGAGGCTTCAGCATCTTCTACGTAGGCTTAAAGTAAACTGCTGCTGTGCAGAGAGGGGCAGCGGCAGGGTCTTACACAGACTAGATCCCTGGTCAGGACCAAGACCCGATGAGATGAGAACCAGAAGAAACCCAATTTATATCACGACTTCATTTATCTTATGTTTTAAAGGACCATACTGATGTTTTAACCCGTTACTGACCATAGATGTGTCGTTCAGTAGGCAGTGCCTAAAAGGCAAGGCAAGGCAATTTTATTTGTATAGCCCGTTTTTACAAACAGTTTGTCTCAAAGGGCTTTACATGGCATCACAACAACATCCTCTGCCCTTAGTCCCACATCCACTGAGGAAAAACTCCATGGAAAACCCTTTTAACAGGGAAAAATCAGAGAAACCTCAGGGTGAGCAACAGAGGAGGGATCCCTCACCCAGGACGGACAGACGGGACATAGATGTTGTTACAGACAAGAAACCAGTTTACAGTTTATGTCACAGAATGTGCGAAATATGGAAATGTTAGCAGGAGTCAACGTTTAATTACATGATTATCATAACCGTTATTAGAATGTGTCCAGTGTCCAGCACCGTTTCACACCGTGTGGTAAAGAAAGGAAACAATGAGCAAAAACACCATTAAGTCACAGGATGAGAGACACAGTAAAACATGAGACAACTCAGACTTTAAGTCACATCTTTATTAAAATGACCCTGCAAATCTAACATACAAACAGCAGACATTAAAAAAAAAAATCTTGCAGAATCAATTAACAGAATAAACAACCCTCCACTGTCACAGCACGTTTCCTTCAACTTCACAGACATTGAGAAGAAACTGGGTCCAGACAAGCCGACAGTGTCACTGCCTCGTGAATATGGAAATAAAAAACTAACCAAGCTCCTTACAGTTCAAACCAACCCAGACCGAGAGGGAGAGGGGAAAAAGAAATGTTCACTAAGGAAATCTGAAAACATTGAGTGGCACGGATTAGTTGGGCAACGCGAGAGAAGCTGCAACTTTTTAGTGAGATCAGATCAATTAAATTCATCGACTGTGCAACAATATCAAGTGGAATATCTCGACAGGAGGAAATCTAGCTAGATGGCTGAGGAGTCCCTGACCTCTTTCAGACATTGTGCCTTTCGTAGAAGGTCATGGTGGTGTGAGTATGGGTCTGCTGGGGGGGCGAGGGGGGGTTCAGTACTCATCTCCTGGAGCCTCCATCTTGTAGCCGTTCTCACTGGAGCCGTAGCCGTCGGCGGATGGGACGGACTGCTGGTCCATCATCATCCCGTCCTGGCTGTACTCCTCCATGTGCGGCGGTGCGGCGCCGTCGTCCTCGTTGCCCATGTCGTCCTGGGGGCCCATGTCGTCTCGTAGGGACCCGTGGCGCTCCTCCCTGCGGTCCCCTCTGTCCCTCTCCCCCCGCTCCCTTTTGTGCTCCCTGTCCCCCCTGTCCCTGTCGCCCCGGCGCCGGTCCCTGTCCCTGTGGCTGCGTCTTCGGTCCCTGTCCCTCTCCCTGTCTCCCCTGTCTCTACGCTCCTCCATGCCCTCACCCACCTCTCCTTCGTGTTCCTCCAGCGTCCTCTCCCCGGCCTCGGGCGGTCCGTCCCCCTGGCTGATCTCCTCCCCGTCCAGACCCTTCCCCCTCTCCCTGTCCCTCTTGCGGTCTCGGCTCCTGCTCCTTCTCTTGCGGTCTCGACTCCTCTCCCTGCTCCTGCTGTCCCCTCCCGCTGCCCCCCCACGCTCCCTCTCTCTCTCCCGACGGCGACTACTACCTCCGCCGACACCACCGCCTCCACCTCCGCCGCCGCCGCCACCAACGGCGACGACCTCCTCTCCTGCACCGACCTGCCTGTCTCTGTCCCTCTCACCACGGTCCCGGGAACGGGAGCGTCGGCGGCGCTCGCGGGATCGGGACCTCCTGCGCTCTCTGTCCTTGTCCCGCTCACGCTCCCGACTGCGCTCTCTGCGCTCGCCACGTTCCGGCCCGCGTTCCCGATCACTGTGAAGAGCGGGGACAAAAGGACGTTATGCAAAGAGCGATTTTAGTGGATTGATTATATAAATGAATGGAACTGAAGAGTCCAGCCCTGAAGAGATGTTTACTAGATCTCCGAAGAGAATAAATTGTATATAGATATATATGTATGTATATATTTTTGTTCTATCTTATGCTTTTTTTCCCCTACTGTCTCTGTCCCACCTCTTCCCCCCCTTCATTGTTATTATTTTTTTTCTTTTGATGTATTTCACTACAAATTGCATACATTTTGTAGGAATGCTCCAATGACTAAAAAGATGTGTATTGGGACATGAACTAACGACTTGTGCAATCCTGCAATAAAGTATAAAACCGTTCTTATTTGAACGGTTTTAGAGCAAACAACAAATTTTGGATGAGAGGACTCACCCGCCCAGAGCCCGGTCGTCGTAACGTGAAGCGTCGTCTCGGCCAGAGTGCTTTATGTTGACGTCGGCTCCACCTCTCCTTGTACCACCAAGTCCACCACCTGATCAGAGTAGAGGGAAAACACAAGTTAAAGAGCTGTAATGGTCTGTGATCCTGCATCAAACGACCTGTTGTCAGGCCGTTCACACCACTGAGAAGATTAAACACTGACATGGAAAAATCAGGAACTCAGACATCAGTTTATATTACAACTACACTAATTCACCGAGTGCACAACAGGTGCAACTGCCAAGACAGTAAAGCCTGATTGTCTATTCACACTAGTTGCAAGTGCAGAACTTACAGGTAACTCCATCTAGTATTTTGTGCTATAGATACAGCTCTGGAAAAAATAGAGACCACTCCAAAATGTATAATCACTCCAAAAATAAATCAGCCTTATCTCTACATTTATGGCAGCCATCGTTTCCAGTGTCTATTAAACTCCAACACAAGCACACCTCACTCTACTTAGCTGATCACCTGAACCAAATCAGATTTAATGAGGAAGAAAGATGGTAAATAAATAAAAAAAAAACACTGCTGTGATTAAAAATTGGGATTATTCCACCAATTTTGATTTCTTAAAAAGCAGTGTTGTGTTGTTATATCAACTTGTTATTTTTACATTATACAAGGTCTGAAAACACTGGAACTTTTTTGTTATTTTGACCAGTTACCATTTTCTGCAAAAAAAAAATGCTCTAAATGACTTTATTTCCAATTTGGGAGAAATGATGTCAGTAGGTTATAAAATGAAACAAAGCGTTCATTTTACCCAAACACATAGCTATGAATAGTAAAACCAGAGGAACTGATCATTTTGAAGTGGTCTCTTAATTTTTCCAGATTTGTACTTAAAAATATTGCGTATATAATTAGTAATGTAATAATATTTTCACTATATTTGATTTGACACATTCATAGTGTTGTAACAATTACTTATAATAATTATAATGCCGTGATTATTTCTCTGATAATCGTACCAAGAAAATCAATAATCGTGACATCTCTAATCTACAACATCATCTACTCTACAAATAGTGTGTCTGTTTGTGTTTAACATAAATACAACAAAACATTAAGATAAAGCAGTAACAGTGTAGATGTGTCAGCTGACCCAGTCTGCGAGGGTGCCATCCTTTGACCGTGCGTCCTCGTTCCACGTCCACCAGCACGCGTCTGCCGTCGATCTTCTTCCCGTCGGCGTGTTTGTAGGCGGCTGGAGGAGAGGAGCGGGGAGAGGGAAGCCAGCGGTCAGAGCGAGTACGACCACATCAATGTGGCCAAGGAAACAAACAGTGCATTATGATACTGACCAGGAGCAGGCGGGGCCGAGATGGCTGCTCTCTGGGCAAAAGCCGAGGGATAATGGGAGTAGACTTCCTTCCACCCGATGAGTGATATGTTACTTTACAGACCCAGCTTCGGTTTCATTCATATGTAACAGTGGCGTCTAATAGGTCAGGACTTAATGACTGTGTGGACTGTGGATTTGTTACTTAGAGCTGTGGAACTTTCCTCCGTCTCTCACAGGTTTGAGTGTGATGAGACAGACCACAGCTAGAGGTCAGCCTGTATCAGATCTGTGTGGATGTTTAGCTTCACCCACTGGGACTGTGGTGATGTAGAACTCAGAGCACTGCAGTGATCTCAGGTGTGTGTAGTGCATGCACTGTCTGTGCCATACACCTGAGTTTTATCATGACTCGGGATGTCACAATTACTTATTTTCACAATTAATCGCGGTATTTAACGCCACAATTAATTGATCGCAAAGATTCCTAAATACCGTCACTTTCAAAAAAAAAAGATTTTGTATGAACCGTGTCAGCAGATGTGCGCCAAAATAAAGGTAATTGCACAGATACTGGTCCATTCACCTAATTTAAATGCTAGAGTGTCATTTGTAACAAAACAAAAAAAGATAAAAAACTTAAACATTTGGTATTGATGACAATTAATGACTTAAATATTTCAAACACTTCCCCTGGCAGATTAATAATTGGTCATATTTGAATAGATATTTGAAATATTTTATAATTAGTAATGTATATTTTAACTATATTTGATTTTACACATTAATAGTGTTGTGAAATTAATTAATGCAGAATAATCATGATAATTGTAATACCGTGATTATTTCTCTGACAATAATCGTACCAAAAAAAATCTATTGTCGTGACATCCCTAAACATGACAGAAGTCCTGACTCCTGATTGGACTTTTGACATCACAACACAAGCATTGATCACAGATTATCGATTGTGAGCACAGATCAGTGGGTCGCTGGTCAGACTAAATATATCTGGCACCAATAACAGTATGTTTGCAGTTAGATCTGATGATGTGGTGGTCGACTCTGTTGTAGCTTAAATATTTATTATTATGAGGACGACATGATGACGACGACGGTGAGGAGCTTTCAGCAACATCTGGCTAGTTTCCAACCTGGTGTGCGTCATGTGTCAGACTTGGTCCCACCCCTCAACCCGTCACACCCCACAACAGTCCGTCAAT
Organism: Trachurus japonicus; assembly: GCF_045865225.1. Classification (NCBI taxonomy): domain Eukaryota; kingdom Metazoa; phylum Chordata; class Actinopteri; order Carangiformes; family Carangidae; genus Trachurus; species Trachurus japonicus. Next base: position 31,241,283 of record NC_140914.1, on the reverse strand, counting down.
CCATCGTGTATGATTGAAGGTCCGGGCGCTGCATCCTGTCTGCTACACTGGTCTGTAGGGGAACCTTCCCGAGAAGAGGGCCTTACCAGAACCCGTCAGTTAGCGCAGAACCTCTGAGGGCCTTACCACACTCCCTCACTCCTCTGGTACAGTGGGCGGTCTTACCATATCCCCTCACTGACGTCTCTGTCCCTGTCTGAGGGGCTTTCTCACACTTCTCAGCGCCAGAATGCACATAACGGTCACAACAACTCTACCAGGGGCCTTACCAGAACCCCTCCACTCAGGATGACACCATCCCATCCACTGACAGGGCCTTACCAAACCCCCATCTGTCCTACCAGAACTGACCAACTGAAACAAACAGAAACAGAAACAAACAAGGGGCTACATTCCTGACAGGAACCAACTCGTGTTTGTTTGTTTTATTTTAAACTGAGAACTGAATGAAGTGGTGTTGCTCTGACCTGTGTTGGATCTACAGTGACCTGAGGTGTGTCCGGTGTCTGAAGCTACGTTAAGGACATGGAACTGTTTCTGTAACAGTCTGATCATGAGTTCATCTGTAAGTCTATGTTCACTAGACTCTACCTTTCTTACATGGTGAATAAAACATGTATGAATTAACCCATTAACAGTTACCAAGAAACTTACCCTCGTCTGCCTTTTCTGTTAAAGCCAGCACAGTACGTACGTACGCTTTATATATATGAGGATTGTTAAGATTAATAGTGGAGAGGAGCTGCCAGTTTCCTGCAGCAGCTCGGGGAAGGAACTTTACTATGATGACTTTAATGGTTCCACTGGTAGAGCGAGTTAACAAGCTTAACAGTTAAGATGCTGTCTAATGCCTTATTCATTTACACCTGACTGTGCTGATTGACACTGACATTTAACTGAACACTTGGGTCTGATCCAAGTCACAGTAACAGAGTGAATTTAAGTGACACAGAGAGAGGACTAATGAACTTCTTCACTAAAACTCATCAGTATCGTTTTACTCTAGTAAGTAAGCATCCTGACTCATTCTAAGGAGCCTTCAGACCTGTGTTTACACCTTTAACTTCTGTGTGACAAGACAGACCAACAACTGGCTCCAGAAGAAGCTGGAGGACCAACCCTTCGGACCATGTGTCCCTCCATACATCTGAGTGGTGGCTATGACAAAAAGCAGCAACTTCAATAACCTGAGGTGGCTTTAACTTAAAGGGCAGAGTCCCGGGGCAATAGTGAAAAACATAACTGGTCAGGGGTGCGTTCAATGGTCAAAGCCTGAGGTCCCAGAGGTAATAATTACACTGAAGCTGTTGAGGGCTTTAAAAACGCTTTGAACCCATTGAACGTAGCTCCTCTTTCCCTATGTAGGAGATGGAGGGTGGAAAGAAATCTTACCCATCATACAAACCCATTATACCAACCATATACTGAGCTGTGGTAGTAGGGTGTAGATGTATCATAACCATCATCATCTGCCAGCCAGCTCTGGCCAATAGCCATCACAGATTGGCGGCTGCAGTGGCAATGAGAACAACACACAGTTAATATACTGTTGAGCCCCACATCCCCCCGCACCTCACCCCCGCTGGCTCTACATAGCTGGGATTCAGCAACTCTGGTCTTGAAGAGCTGATGGACCTGATCGCCTATGATGGTGTCACTGAGTCACCATGCGTTGTCTAATGAGACTGGGGCAGAATTCACTGTGGCATCACATCACCACCAGCTTTAAAAAAAAAAAAGATGGCTCACTACTGTGGTGAAGCTGGACTACTCTCACCATGACCAGGGTTGGAGACCACCAGCAAAAAGCTAAAACGAGCTCGTAGTCATACAGGAGATGGCTTTTCATACAGTCGTGGGTAAAAACCCCGCTCAGTGCTCGGTGACCAGTCTGACCTTGTGCTTACCATTACCGTCCAACCGGGAGAGCTGCTCTTCCAGAGCCTGACAGTTAAAACACAACGAGCCCTTTGACAGGCAGACATGGTCAGGGTCACAGAGGAAACACACACTTTCTACCGCCTGCTTCTTTCCCCATGATGCCCCCAACTGAATCAAGCCACTCCCCCTCCTCAGCCAGATTATCGTTCGACTGTCGAACACGCATTAACACAGACACACATCATCACACAAGCACCAGACGTTGATTTCACCATGCAAACATTGGCGGCGGCTCAAGAGCTGCCAGCCCCCTATCATAACAGTAACATCACAGTAAAGGAGAGGGGGGGGTCCACTCAAAACCCACCCTGCAGATTAACAGACTGTCATGTGATCACACACACAAAGGTTGACTCAAGAGTCCTACAGTTGTACTCACAGTGCATGTCCCGTTCGTGCTCATACTCAATGAAGGCGTAGCCGCGGGGCTTCCCCGTTCTCTTGTTGTAGACGATGTAGATCTGGAACAGAGGGAGTCGCCATTTCATACACATACCTACAACACCAGCTGTGTGTGTGCGTGTGTGTAGATTAGGGTTGAACGATATGGACAAAATTTCATATCTCGATATTCATACCAGATATCTCGATATGATATGACTAGGGGTTTAGTGAAAACCAAGCGTTTTTCAGAAAAGTAAAAACAAAGAATGTGGAAAGTGCAGTTTTATTAACTCATTGAGTGCCAACCACGTAATTTCTCGTTTTTCGTTCCCATTCGTTCTCCTTTTCTAGAAAAAAAAGCAGGGATTTTGGTGAAACCCAGCCATGTTTAGCTTGAGTTTTCTCAGGAATGGAGGCACGTAGAAACAAACGGTTTGTGGCCATTTGAAGCAGAAAGTTTCACCTTTCAAATGAGCCACAGTATGTGTTGGTGGCAATAATATAGAATACGCTGTGGCTCTACAAAAATCGTCAAAAATGGTCTAAATTGCCGGTGGAAAGGAGCGCGGCACTCAATGAGTTAATAAGAACTCACTGCCAGTCATGAACATTAACAAAAATCCACACAGCATCATTTAACTCGGGTGGAGGAATAACAACAGTCTCATTACAGATTGGTGGTCGCTGTTGCCGCTGTGTTTTTGAAATTTCCGGGTTTGATTCTCATGTCGGACATTTCGCTTGCGACTCTTGCAGTGACGACAATCAGTGGAAGGCAGTATGCAGCAGAGCCGAGCCGTGCCGTACCGCGCTAGTGGAAAAGTGCCAATGCTTTCTTTCTTTTTAATTTCCCCGCTGTGTATGTAGTGTGTGTGCACGTCTCATTCTCCATCTCCCTCACTCCCGCCCTCGTATGTTTGTCATTGGCTTCAGCTGTCGATCCACAGCAAGCATGAAATAAGGTTTGTGGTTGGCTGACCTTAGCGGTGCATTGAAGGGAAATCGTAAAAATGATGTTTGTTGTGACTGCCAAAGCTGTACATCCAGGGAAAGCGGGGGGAATTCTATATTGTTGCTTTTTCGATATTAATATCTTGAATGTTCACATCTAGATATAGATACGATAACGATATATCGTTCAGCCCTTGTGTGTGTGTGTAGATGTTAGAATCAGCTGTTCAACATACCCGTTTGATGGGGCCATAGACCTCAAACTCGCGGCGGAGCTTGGACTCTGTGGTATCGTAGTTCTACAGCAGAGACAGAACATAGTTAGACATCACTCATCGTTACAATGAGAATAAAAACAATGCGTGTGATTGTAAACACTCACCACTCGGGCGACAAACAAAGTCTTGAAGGCATCCCCTTGTGCATTGGGGTCATTATGGGGGTCCCCTGGTAGGAAGCACAGAGAACGTCATTAGTTTACACTGTCAGACAATGCTCAGTGAAGACAGGACTTAGCGGACATCGCTGTGAAAACTTACAGAGCTTGAGTTCTGTTTCCACCACTGTTTGCCTCCTCTCAATCTTCTCTCGTCTCTGAAAAAAGCAAAGATGACCAGGAAATCGTTAATCCTCAACAGAGCAAGGTTAGGGTCTTGTCAAAGATGCTACCATAATAAACTTGTCTATGAAAATAAACCAAAGCAAACATTTTAAGTCAATAGATATATTCTACATTGATTTGATGTCAGTATTTAGTACCATATCTTAACTTTCTATTTATCATTAATGGACATGCTGCTCCTCTGTCTGCTCTATCTGAGAGGTGGGGCTGCAGTGCATACACACACACAATACAGCAATACACACTACAGCAAAAACATAACTGACCGAGTGGACAACTATTACTACATTTTACTTATTTCTGCCCTTACAGTAAAGACCTATAATCATCAAACCACCTGTTCAACAAGCAACAAACAGAAAAGAGATCCTTCAGCAGTCACTTCCAGTGTATTTTACACAACTATACAGCACTGATTTAACTAATAGCAAATTATTAAAAAAGCTAAAAGAAAAGCTAACAGCACGCAAGTCTTAAAATGAAAACTTCAAAATATGGCTGATTGTTGTCAAAACAACAGGCTTAGACAAACTAGCCCAATCAATTCCTATCTTTTTATTCTAAGAAAGAACCAGTATGTATAGTATAAGGAGGAGTACTGGAAGAAAAACCCTCATAACTAACTTTTTAACATATCACTCACTACATTCATTGTTGTTAGAAAAAACCCATTAGTGGCAGCTGCTGTTAGTGCTGACGTAGGAACACTATCACAACCAGGGTGCAGCCTATCAGCTCAGAAACAGCAGCCCCTTGTATTACAGGCAGAGGAGGGTGTGTCCGATGGCAGCGTGTTGGTCTCACGTGTGAACATCAGCACCCTGCTGCTTGTACACAACAGCCGTCTGACCAGGCCCTGTTTCTGAATGCACCAGTCAGATTAAAAACCGCAGCAACAAAAGGTTCAAAACATGCGCCGTGCACACAGAAGCTCTGTGATGGTCCCACGTCCTGACATCAATCTAACTCAGGCTCCATCTGTCTGACACTACAATAACTTAAAACAGTGATGGAGCCATTTGAAGCTGCTGGAAGGAGGCGGATCAGACCAGATCCCCTAACACAGATTTAAAATATCTAATTCCACTACCGCAGTGTTTTTCAACCTTGGGGACTGGACCTCGCCTGAAATTCAAATGATGTCGCGAGAAATGTCTAGTAATCGATAAAAATATATATTTTTTAACCAATTATTATTCTTTTTAAAGTTATCTTAAACAACTGCATTCTATACTTTCACTTTCTTGAATATAAATCGAGTTCAAATGAAATGCAACATATAAAAATATCTGAGCTGGTGCATCTTGATTGACGGGGTCGCTAGAAATTTGTGATGTCAAAAATGGGGTCACGAGCCAAAAAAGGTTGGGAACCACAGGACTACTGTCTTCCTGTGGTTCACATGTTCATTCAGGTCAACTGAGATCAGCAAAAGTACAGCCAACAACACTTAAATACGCTACACTTTCAGTAATTATACAGCAGCAAAATTCACTCCCATTGGACCTGCAGGAGTTTCTAAATGAGTTTGAAATCACAGCTGTCTCCGAACATGGATCTGGAGTCAAGCTCTGTTTTTAGTTTTTTTTTAAATTCTCTGTAATTTCTTTGTCTCTTTTGTTGTGGGTGGATGAATCACCACAGGGCAGCTCAAATACTGTTATACCTTCATCCCAATGTGAACACATGTATTATGTCACAGACAATATGGCTGATATCAAATTTCCAACACTTATTTTCGTTGTTGCTATTGTTCAGCCAGCCATATCAGAACTCTGTTGAGATATTTGGCATTAAAAAAAATAAAATAAAACTTCATCTATAACATTCAGCCTATGATTAAAGATGATCCAGTAACACGTGGCCTGTAGTTTTTAAATTAACAATTACGTTTTCAGATGTATAATTTCAAGTCGATGCCCACCTGGCTGCATACAAACACACAGTGGGCCTTTGTCAGCAACTCACCTTCCTCTCCAGCCGCTCCTCGCGGGTCTCTGCCCTTGTGGGTGGGGGGGCATCTCTGGGATCCTGCGGACAAACACAGAGCAGCTGTAGCACCGAGGGGGGAAACGGGGAATGAACCAGAGCATTCAGACTATTGCAGGGCTTAGCGTCCAAACCTCGAAGTGCCTGATGAACGGAGCGATGCCGCTGTAGGGTTGGTTGTGATGCTTCTCATGGGGCAGCTTCTCCAGCTGGGGCAGGAACGGTATGGGGTCCCGCGGTGCAAAGAGGGCCAGCAGGTTCGGGGGCAGAAACTGTGTCATCTTTCACCTAAATAAACAGCAACACATCAGTATCGACCGACACTGCACAGGATGCTGGCGCTGCTCGGCGGGCCACAGCCAGCCGCGGAAGGACAATTAGCTTCCTATTGCTGAAGTTCGGTCAGTGGGAGGTTCGGGCCCTGAGGCCGCTGTACACGACTTTAAAGCAGCAACGCAACTTTATAACCACACACGGCGTCACATTTGTGAACCGAGTTTCACTACAATCGTTTTCACTCTGATTTGAGTCACTTTAGGCTCCCCGCAGTTAATCGCTTAGCATTAGCCACCCAGCTAACAAAGCTAACAAGAAGTCCGGAGTGGGACTCTTACCGTCTCTCCTCCGATGTCTGAGAAATGTCACACCATGGACCAGGGAAGAAGCGTCCGATACACGAAGGTCTCCGGGACCAACTCACAGTTAGAAGAAGGAGAAACAACCAGTAGAAACAACCCGCTGAGGGGGGCACACACCGTGTGGCCGCAGTTAGCAAGATGCGTGTGTGGGACTTGTGTTCTCCTCGAGTAAAATGGCGGGCTGCCGTAAAGGGGCGGTGCTGCCGTAAACCGCAGCAGACGGCGTGCAACGCCGCCGCAGCACGACAATGGACGCAATTTACCTAATGAAGTGACTTTTTCAGGTTTAAATCTTCAGACACAGATGGTGTTGGTTAGTCTGGGCGGCCGACTGTATAATCAGATTAGCTGATTAATGTCCAACTGTCAAGACTGGCAATTAAACCCCGCATTTTTGCTTTTACTGGCAAATGTTCCTTTATCTTCATTCCAGCTGCAAATTATATAATTATAATAATTTTCACACATTATCATTATTATGGTATTTATGCTGTTAACGTTAAACTTTTTTGATTTTTTTTTTTAAGTGGCTTTTTCGGCAAATTTCGCACAACATTAGCCTTCAACTTCAGGATTCTTTCAGCTACGGACTGAATTCAACAGTCAAGTTTTTGAAATTAATTCATGTCTTTGACAATTGTTATAATGGGTATATATTGCATGGGATGTACAGGGCTAGAGTACTAGAGTGGGAGAGGGTCTAAAAACGTCAGATTTGTCCTGCTGCATCCTATTCTTGGCCACACAAATGATATTTTACACACAGTTTTTTCCACAGTTGTATACTTATCACAGAACTTAAAAAGGCAATGGGACTCTCAGCATTTGAACTGTGAGCCTCAGAGTGATGTGAGTCACACCCAGCTGCCCATCAACTCCCTGTATCCCTTTCACATACACAGTAAAAACTAGGCAGATAAAAATCACCATTGTAACCTCTGGGCAGGCTGACATAGGGGTAGGGGGTAAGCCATGAGAAAAATGTTGGCAGTTTTCCACATTTCAGTTTTTGTTGTTAAAACTTTGTAACTTAAAGTGGGAATATAAATAAAGTTATTATTTATTGTAATGTTATACTGGAAAGTCCCACCAACAAAAATGTGACATCATGTATAAGATGATGAACTCCTGCACCATCAAGGGTGACGCCAGTGTAGGAAATGTTTCCGTGATGATCATTTTATTATAAGTTCAACACTGAAACATGCCTGGCATGACAGGCAGCCATCCATCTATCCATCACTTGCTATTGGCTGACACAATCAAATGATGTGACTGAGGACATCTATACTGTACTATAACTCTGCCAGAGTGTTGGTATGCCTGGTAGCTATGTGACCTATAACTTGAAACTTGTTAACAAACCTGCTCCACTAACCTGAGCAGGTCCGTTCCAAGACCTTTTATTGCTTCTTCTAGTATTGCTTCAACAATGTTCAATTGTTAGTTTTCAATATACTTGAATAGACTTCAATCTTCAACAATTCAGGTATTTTTAAACCACGTCATATAAATCGACATCTTTCTCACAAGTGGTAGTTTATCTTAAATTGATTTTTCTTTCATTTAAGATATTTCAAAGGAGGTTAAATCGAAAGCAACTGGACTTAGTTAGTTACTTAGTTAACTAAGTCCAGTTGCTTTTGATTTAACCTCCTTTGAAATACTATGACCTGGGCAAATGAGAATATGCACCGGCTTATTCATTTAAGATACTTGCCATGCAGTGCTTGCACCGCTACATCCTTCTTACTACGTTTATTGTTATAAAACAAGACATTAAAAAAATTCTCACATGTGAAAACCTGCTTGGCAAGAAGCCTCTTTCTGGTAATCTGTGTAAAACTTTGTTCTCAGTGTCAGGAACAGAGGCTAAAGGGCTCCACACGATAATAAGACTGCTCCACTCTGTGCTGGTTTTCAAGCAACATTTATATTTTGTTGGTCAAGTCATTTTATAAAGAGATTTAGCAACTTTCTCAACCTCAGTAACACATGCACACAACACACCGACAGCAGTGTCACCAAGCTGAGCGGTCTCTGTGTCTGGACCACAGCAGCTCAGCTTCCACACCGTCTGAGACAGAGGGGATGTAGTGTCCTTCAGGGTTGTACAATATATTTCATTTATGTGTGTGCGACTGGGTATTTCACCTCCCCTCAGCTGGGATTCAGATATACATGAGGATGGGGAGAACAAACCAGCATGGAGACCTAATCCACTACTGCTCAGAAACACCCTGTGATCAGTACCACCGCTGTGAAGCTCCTAATGAGACAGTCAACAAAAACTAAATGCTTCACACGGGTGGTATGTGTTGCACGGTTGATGTACTGGACTGTTATCAGATCACACGGGTGAGCATGATAGCATCCACCTCCCTCGACATGGTATATGTGATACATTTTCTAAATGGGACATATTTACAGTGAGATCGTAGAACGGAGATCACATAAAAACAGACAGGTGGCTATGAAAGCAATAAAAATATCAGACAAACAATCAAGAGGATGGCCCAGGTGTGAGCACAAGGCGGCGGAGTGGTCTGCTCTCAGGCGGAGGAGTGCAGCGCTCCCGGCTCCCTGTCATCCCTGTCCTCCTCGTCCATTTTACGTCCATGTTTCCGGAAGTATTTGTAGCGCTGCACGTAGAGCTTCACGAGGTTGCTGACTTTGACTGGGTTGATCTCTCCGGTGCGGCTGTGGCAAATCTGAGACGGTGAAACAGTGAGATCACAAAGTTCATTTCAACAACATAAGACTTTATGTATCATTCACATGGTGTCTGTGTAGGAACAACTGCAACATTAGGACACAAAAACCCAAAAGAACACGCAACAAACATGGGATATGACTCGAATATGGGAAATCTTTATGGAGGTGTATGTTTGTATGTGGTCCAGTGTGACCACAGGAATGTATGTGGCAATAAATAAACACATCTTTATCAAAGAGAGAGAATATTAAGATGAACAAATAAGAAGGAAGAACAAGGAAGCAAACTCCTCATATCCTCTTGAAGGATCCCGTCCACTGATTTGTTTATAAGCATCTCAAAATCTATGTTCCAACGCTAAACTGTGCCAAGTACAAATCAGATGTACACCCAGATGCACACACATCAGTGTTTTCCCACTAACCTTGTGCACAGCTTTCCTGAGGATGTCTTTGTATTCGTCCTTGTTGATGTCTTTGCGTTGATAGTACGGTTTGATGGCGAGCTTCACCTCCTCCACAGCTCGCTCCTGGGTGTGCAGCTTCTTCAGGTACTGAGTCAGGGAACAAACAGATTAACAACACAATAATAAACACACATCTATTACATCTATTCTTTACAAAACTCAGCTGAAGTGCTGCACAAGATTAAAAAGATGACATCACCATCATACAAGACCGAATGAATGTCGCATCAGCACTAATCTCGTCACTCTGCAGTGTACTGATTTCTTTCTCTCATTGTTACATAATGAGCAATTCACTGTGTCAGCTATGACTTAAAGGGACAACGAGGAGTTTCTATTTGGTTATAAAAAAGTCTCACGTTATTGTGGATGAATCTCCGCTACCCACACTTGTTAATGGGCCCATTTTCGATAAATATATCGTTTTGTCTCTATGGTTATTTTGTTATTATTAGTGGTGGCGGAAATGCTGGGCGAGCCGACCAGCATTTCTTTACTTTCGGTATTCGCGGCGAGTCATGGGAATAACGCTGCCGAATCTCCGTTTATGGTGGGAACTACGACGGTATGTGATCGTCTTCCAACCTCTGACTTTAATTCTTGATGAATGAAAACATGAGTCTGTCTTGCACCGGTCAAAAAATGACATAACAAACAGTTCTTCACCATTGTATCTGAGGTCAGCAGTCTGGTGTGGGCATGATTAGTGTTCAGAGGGCCTGCTGCTCAGACTGGGTATTATCATGCATCAGGCCAGCTCTACATCCATCTGTTCACACCTTCTTTAAACTGTGTCCCCACTGACCACCTGTGATCACATCTCACTTCATATGCAAATAAACCGGTATGTGTTGTTGTTTTCATCCACAGATGAGTGAGTTGCCAATTTGCGTGTGTGAAGGAGAGAGGTAGAGTGAACGGGAGAGGTTAGCAAATTATTGTGGTGCACAGCACTTACAATGAAATGGAGTTTCATCCCTTTTAAATAGAACTATTTGCAGCTCATAAGAATACCGTGCTTGGATTAATGAGCCTGTGGTAGTGGTGGGTGTAGTGGTTCTTCAATGTGGCCAGGATGCATTTCTGTTCACATGGTTAAGAGAATGTGGAAGTGATTGGATCTCAAATGCATCTTGGTTGCAGTCACATGTATTCAGAGCTGTCCACTTGTGATTGGATCACCTGAGATAGATTAATACCACGTCTGTCAGTGACGTCTTAGGGGTAAAAGTGTAAACACTGAGGAGACTGAGGAGCTCTACTTCTACAGTTCAGATGACCACCAGCTTTAAGAGGTGTTGTCATGTGTTACTGTCCCTCTCTATCTGCCCCATGTTCTTACGCAAATATTTAAGTCATCAGACAAATTGGTTACATAGTTACAGCTTTTGCAATGAACATACTGTATGCTGCAGGACTTTGTATCTTCTACACGTTCAACCAATTAACAAAACATTACTGTTAGACTGAGACTGAGAGGATTTCAGGTCAACACCAATAAAGACTGAACCTACAGATCAAACCCTATCAACAGCCAAACTACTGACCAATCAGAACACTGGGAACTTCATCTTTCTACAGGATCCCCCAAATGAACGAAAAAGTGTTTTGCTGTTTAAGTCTTCAGTCCCTGGTCCCTTTCCTCTGGTTTTAAAAACTTCTAACAATCAAGAGAGTTGATCACACTAAATATCTTCATGGTAACTATTGCAGCTTCATCTGACCTGAACACAGATTCTTTAACCTGAGAGGATCCTGACAGTGATGAAGGTTTTACTCTCCTCTTCATCACTGCAGCTCAGAATAACATGAAGAGACTATGTGAACAATGATCCACACATGGTTCAACTATCTTTCTTTCCCTGCAGCAAAAAAACAGTGAGACGTTAACTTGCCTCACATGTTCATAACAGTTTGTGAATTGGCAGACAACAGAGAAAAATACATAACTTAACGCTACTTCCTGCACTTATTTATAATACATCCTTAGTCTGACCTTGAAGGTAAATATGTAGGAATTCCCCCCATCTAGCGGTGCGGTTGCATATCTGAACGTATTCTTGATGTTGGTTTGCCGACGGCCGTCTGCCTGACTGCACCTGAATGCAACATCAGTGCCTCCGTCCTTCCTCACACTACACAGTGGTGACAGTTTTAACAGACGCTACCTGGAAAACTTTCTCCCCAAGCCAACAGCTCCGCTGAGTTTCCGTGGTTACCTACAGTCATGCTGAACGTAAAAAATGGCGATGCAACATGGCCGCCTCGGTTCGGTGCGTCACCCACTTATGTATTTGTAACGACTTGTAACAACTCATTCTAAGGAACCAGAAAGCTTTCATTTGTATGCGGATGTGATTCGACTTCAGTGAGTGTGTTTCTTCCTGTACCATCTTATAATATGGACTTAATTCAATAATTCTTATTATTACCAACTCTACCTATTCTAAATGAACACACTTGTACCTGGGCAAGTAAACCTAACCATCCCGGCCCCCCACCACTGGCCTGGCACAAGGTGACGGTGTAGCGGTACAAAGGCAGGGTCAACACTGATCCATGAGCATCAACTATACCTTATCAGGGTCTTTGCTCTCATTGTCCCATCCGGTGTCTCCAGAGCTCCCAGTCATTCCGGACAGTCCCCCTGGCATGAGGGGGGGCGGGGTCTGTGCACAGCCGCCACTCATGGAGGGGTGCAGGTGAGGCGGTGGAGTTTTGGTGCAGCCGACCAACGGAAGGGAGCTGTGGAGGATGAACTGGGCCGGGCTCAGACCGGGAGGCGGAGGGAGAGAAGGAGGGGGAGGGATCTGTGATGAGGAAGAGGAGGCTGATGAAGGGGGAGCGTGCTGCTGAGACTGGTTCTGATTGGCCTGTGAAAGAATCTGCAGGAAACAGACGACACAGTCAGACCAGGTCCACTCTTTCACACACAGAGCGACTCACACCGAGTGTGTCTGATGTGTTTGATGTCTCATAGGTTCTGCTGTGTTTCTTAAATAAAGGTAAACAAGGTTCATTATTTCTCATGGGGGCGCATTAAAGCTAGCCTGATGCATCAGCCGCTTATTTCATTACATTTCAAAAAGCGTCTGAACACCAGCCATAGGGATTCGTTTGCTTCCGGGAGGCGGTTGCTTACATTTGCTTCAACTAATCGCTGCTGCTTGGTGGTCACGTGTGCTATACACCGGTTAAGCTCATAGGTTAGCTTGAGCGCTTGAGTTCAACGGCTTCACCTTCAGTAGAGTGCCTATAGGCACTCTAGCCTTCAGTTCCCCATCTGTTCGCTGATTGGTCCGTCCACCAGAGCGGACGGAGCAAACCGAAACGCATTGCTAGTGTCCTGACTACATTGTTGAGGCAAATGAAATTTGCCGGAACCAGTAGGCGGCGCTAGCCTGGCTACATTAAAGCAGAAGTAAGCGGAATTTTTGTGTTAATATAAGTCTTAAATAGTTATATCTTCCGACGGCAATCACTTACATAGAGTGTTTGGTCTGAAACACGGGTCTGTCAGTCACTCTGCTCTGCCGTGAGCCGAGGAGAAAACTTCTTGTATACTTAAGCTTTATCCAATGAGGAGAGAGAACGGCATGAAGGGCTGTGTGTGCAGCTAAGGGATGCACGTGAATGTGGTGACGTAGGGACGAGGACCAATAGATCCATGACGAGGGCGGGGACTGCTAACTCCATTGGCTGACGATACGTTACCCAAAACGACCGGATCGCTTACTTCTGCTTTAATTGTACCCATTAATTTCTTAATTCTGAATAACAATAAAATGAACAATGGAAAAAATCAGTTAAAACAGACGTAAGCGATCTGGTTGTTTTGGCTAACTTCTTGTCAGCCGATGGGAGTTAGCAGTCCCCGCCCTCGTCCCTACGTCACCACATTCACGCGCATCCCTTGGCTGCACACACAGAGAGGACTGCCCCTTTATGCCGTTCTCTCTCCTCATTGGATAAAGGTTGTAGGATAGAAGGAAAGTTTTCTCCTCGGCTTACAGCAGAGCAGAGTGACTGACAGACCCGTGTTTCAGACCAAACACTCTATATAAGTGATTGCTGTCGGAAGATACAACTATTTAAGACTATTATTAACTCAAACATTGAGTTTAGCTTTAATCCCCAAAACAAATCACCTGTCAGACAAATTATGGTTCCCATATTCAGCACAGGTCCAGACACCGACTCTGAAACCTGAGCTTTGTCTTTCTCTTGAAGGTTTCTGCAAATTTCATATGACGGACCAAAAACATAAGACTCTGACCTGGCTGGTTGCTTGGATGAACTCTTGTGCTTTGGCTCTGCTGGCGATGTTGGCCTCCTCCATTTTGAACAGCAGAGCGGTCACTGAGCGGAGGAAGGACAGAGAATTTAGTTGAGGGGAGACACATGGACACATAGCATATCATACTGTCATTCACATGTTCTCACAGTCTGTTTTTAAATGATTTGACAAATGAGTTACGTGTGTAACAACATTAACATGTGGCTGTTTCAACTCAAACTATGGTTATTGTCTACAGAGAGGGGGCGTGGCCAAAGTAACTGTATGATTCAGTTCAGTCCTCATCACTCTGAAAAGTCTGCAGAGCTAAAACTCAACAAGAACTATTCAAAGGTAGCAAGGTGTTGACCTGTCACTGTCTGTACCTGAACTAATAAACTAGAAGAATAGCTTTACTGTTGCTGCACAAACACATGACAGATTTCTGTAAACCTGAGTGAACTCACATGCTAAGACTCCACCAGTGGTGCAGTCCACACCGGTCTGTAGACTCCAAGGGAGGGCGGGCGCTGCTGGAGGGGGAGGTGGAGGGGGGGGCTTACTGGCAGATGAGGAGGAGACAGAGGAGGAGGAGGAAGGGTCTGATGAGGACAAAGGCAGCGGCATAGAAGTAAGACCGCAGCCCGCCGAAGACGACGAGCACGGGGGAGAGGACAGAGACTTGGGCGCGTCGTCTGGAGGAGGGGGCTTGGCTGTGGGGGTCGACATGGTGAGGCCGAGGCCGGCTCCCTGGGGGGTGGACAGGCTGGACGGACTCGAGGTCGGGAGCGTGGGGCTCGTCTGAGTCGGACAGTCTTCGGCCAGGAAAGAAGGATCCGGAGTCTTACAGCTGCTGTCCACGGTCTGAGAGTCGGGGGAAGAATCCCTGGTGTCGCGCAGCGGAGCCATGGAGGGCGGAGGCGTGTGCGGCGGAGAGGAGGAGGGCGGGAGCACGCTGGTGGAGGAGGAGGAGGACGAGGAGGAAGAGCAGGGCGCGGGGCCTGCCGGGCCGGCGTGCGGACTGACCGACTTGCTTCCGTCCCCGCCGGCCGACTGGACGTCTAAGGAGGCTCCGCTCCAGCTCTCGGAGGGCGTCTTCGTTTGGCCCCCGTCTCCGCCGGCCGACCCCGCCGCTCCGCCCTTCTCCCTCGTCTTCTTAGCCAACCGCCGGCGCCGCTTGGTCGCCAGAGACGAAGAGGGCGAGGAGGCGGAGGAGGAGGTGGACGTGATGGAGCTGGGTTTACTTTTCTTAGATTTCAGCCCTGAAGGATTGGTTAAGGAGGACGGCGGCGCGGCCAGGCTGCTCCGCTTGCCCAGACCGGACAGGTCCTTGTTGCGGTTGCTCAGCGACAGCGGCTCTGAGCACGGTTTGAGGAATGGAGACCTGCTCTCATTGTCTCTGCAGAAGACCACTGCGATGGAGCCGCCCACCACGGAGCCCCCGGAACCGCCCCCTGCGCTTCCTGGACCTAGGAGGTCCATGCCCAGCTTCCCAGAACCCACCGACGTCCCCGTGGTGCTGCTCACGCCCTCGCGGACCAGCACCGACACTTTGGACTGGAGTTTGCCTTTCCGACTGCTGCCGCTCTCCTTCTTGGACTTACCGGACCGGCCCACGTCCTTCCTACCGCCTTTGTCCCGCTCTTTGTCCTTTCCGACTTTCTTGGTTCGCTTGGTGGAGGGCAGGCCGGACGGGACGGGGGCGGAGCCTGAGGTGACCGTCAGCGAGGAGAGGCATTTGCTTTTGGTTCTGATGGAAGACGAGGAGGAGGATTCCGACTGGCCGATTTTCTTTAACGTGCGAGATTTCTTTTTCGGGTGATGACGCCCGGTCTTGGGGACAGTCTTGGTTTTGGGGCTGGGGGCGGGAGGCTCTGGGGGCAGGGCGGCGGGAGGCGTGTCCTCCAGGGATGGGTAGTCCGAGTCCAGAGCCTCGCCGTCCAGAGACAGCACGTCGATCTCCAGTTTGTCCGAGTAGCGGTCCGACTCGTAGCCGTGATACCTCGGAGGGGAGAGCGACTGCGAGCGGCTGCGACAGCTCCCCCGGTCCTGCGTCTCCCCGGCCGAGTGCCATTTCCTCTTCTTCTTCCTCTTGTGGGGCTTGTCAGAGTCCAGCGCGGGCCGACTGGGGGAGGACGGGGTGAGTCTGGGGGAGCCGGGTACGGTGGTGGTGGTCGTAGTGGTGGTGACCGTGATGGTTCGTTTGATGGCAAACAGGTCAGACCCGTTGAGGTCTTGGATGGACGGGGGGACGACCGGGCGTCCGTCCCGTCTCCGATCCCGCTCGCGCTGTCGGTCTCTGTCCCCCTCCCTCTTCTCCCGGCTCTGGTTGGACCTCTTGGAGACGTCCCTCTCTCTGCTGCTTGAATGCTGCCTGTCCTTCCTCTCCCTCTCCCTCTCCCTCTTCCTCGAGCTTGAATCTCGGTCTCTTTCATCTCGGTCTCTTTCATCTCGGTCTCTTTCGTCTCTTCTGTGGCTACTGGTGCGAGTTTGTTCTCTGTCTCTGTCCCTGTCTCTCTCCCGTCCTCTCTCTCTGTCCCTCTCTCTATCTCTACTTCTGTCTCTGTCTTTGTCTCGCTCCCTCTCTCGGTGCCTTTCTTCAGAGAGGCTTGAGAAGGATCGTCTGGCGTGGCCCCCCCTGCCTGAGGAGTTGCAGGAGCGCGAGGCCTCGGGGCTGCTGTGTCGTCTTTTCTTCCTCTTCCGGCTGCTGCTCCTGCTGCTCCGTCCTTCTTTCGCCGCCTCCTTCTCCGTCTTGTGCCCTCGCTCCTTCTCTTTGCTCTTCTCCCAACCTCCCTCTTTGTCCTTTCTCCTCTTTTTCCTTCTGTCCTCCTTTTCTCCGGTCTTCTTCTCCTTGCTTTTCTGTTGGTCTCGCTCCTTGGAGCTTTTGGAGGACTTGCGGTTCTTACTGCCTTGCTCTACGGGAGGTGTGCGAGGGGGAGAGGGTGTAGAAACTGTTGGAAGGGCGGGAGGAGGCGGTGGCTCGGGAGTCAGGGGGGAGGTTGCAGGAAAGGAGAGGTATCTTTCCTTCCTCCGGCTGACCAGCTTCCTTCTCAGATCCTCCACTCCCACCACAGGCTCGTCCTCAGACTCCCTGTCCACCTCCCAGCTTCCCTCTGCGCGCACCGACACAAATCCGTCCCCGTCCAGCACCCGGAGGATGCGCTCTGGCTTTGAACTGAAGAAGGAGACGTTGGGAGAGTTCAGGCTAGGGAGGATTTCTACAGGTGCTCTCTTATTTCCTTCTCTATCAACAGCCCCAACGATCTCCCCTTCCTCTATCTCAGAGTTATCAGAGTCCATGCCCTCCCTCTTGCTGCAGTCCACTCTCCGCCTCAGGGGGAGCTGGGTGACCAGACGGGGGCTCGTCAGATCCGTCAAAGTGTCAGTGGAGTCTGGGGGTTCTTCCTCTTTCTCCTCCTCCTCCTCCTCCTCCTCCTCGTCATCTCCTCTCTCAGTCCTTCTCTTCACTCCCCTCAGCCGGTCACTCTCTTCATCATCAATGTCTGATGCTGGCGAACCAGTGGGGTCAAAGGGGTCATATTTTTCCCCTTCCCCCTCCTCCCCCCTCTCCCTTCCCTCTTTGTCTCCTTCGGTGGGGTGGAAAGGATCGTACATCTCCCTCTTCCTGTCCTCTTCTTCACAATCCTGACTGGGCTGCGCTGAGGTGCGAGGGCAAAAGTCCAAGGTGGCGGTGCTGGGCGTAGATGTAGAGAGAGATGGCGTTGCCAGAGAGGCAGAAGTGGAGGACACCCTGGCCACCTCCGTTCCCTGGGCCGGGCCTTTTACATGATTTTGATACACGTTGGCACAGACCGAGGAGGATGTAGACAAGGGTGACGACGGCTCAGACGACGGAGATGACAGAGACAAGGAGGGGGAACGGGGAGGAGGGCTCCTGGCAATCTCTCTAACTCCACTCGGGGAAGAGGAGGGAGCAGGCCTCCGTTTGAAGCCGGATGCTGGTGTCAAGTCCATGGGCCGGGAAAATTGTTGGTGCAGAAGTCAGAGAGTGGGACCGCAGAGGAGGAAGAGAATCCACGAACAAACCTAGTCGAAAGGACAGGACACATTTATCATACATGACAATCTGGAAATCTTTTTTTAAAGACTAAAACCACAATCTCTACTATGAGTACACACAGCTACACATTCAACACATTGTCAGTCTGATACTACTCTGCTACTATGGTTTATTAAGACAATGGGTGACACTCTACCTAGGTACCAGACCACTACACAGCAGAACTGATCCAAGCGGCCAATATTAGCTTATCACAATCATATCAGTAAAGCTGTATAGGTAATCAAACAGGAAAAATGAAATATCAATAGAGAAACGACAGCAGGTGAGTTAGAAACCATGTGTCAACTACATACACTTTTAGGGTGCCTTATCAGAAAATGTGTTGTCTGTTTAGAGTGAAAATAAGTAAGGCATAATGTAGAGTGAGGAGGTTGTTATGGAGTAATAAACCCAGAAAGGATGTACGGTTTCATACATCCTGAAGGGGTTTATAAAAACTTCAATAACATGATTGATTTCTAGGGAACTGAAACTGAAAATATTTCTCTAAAAACAAAACGGAATACTTCACAACACAACATCGCCTAACCAACTACCAAAGCCAGCCAATGTGGGAGTGTGGCTGGTTACAGACTAGAGGAGCAGGACTTCAGATGACCTGGTCCCCTTCGGTACAGCCACATGAGCTTTAGTGGGTCTTACCGATGGCGTCCTGCTCTGTCACTGATTGATTCTGGCTTTAATCAGCATTTCAGCGACGTTACAAAATCAGAGAGTGAGGAGCTCCTCCATGATATCAGCTGACACGGGTTATCGGTCTGTGGTCCATGACTGGCTGCTGTGCTCATCATCCACACATCGTCCTAGCGCCCTGTATGTTGAGCGTTGGTCTCATGACTCTCCTCCTATACAGACCATTAACACATTGCTCTGCTATCCTTCGCCCTGTGCCTCCACTGTCTGTTGTTACAAAAACGGAAACTTTGTTGTAGCTGCTACCTGAGCTGAGCTCCCTCCCCGGTGCCGGTGTTAGCATGAACGCTGACGCCGCTGCTCTCTTGCCGTGCACCGTCGTAAGTTAGCTAGTGCCGCGTGTGCTACATACATTAGTAAAACTGGTTGACCACAAATATATAAATATCCCTCCGCCTCTGAAAAGACGTTTGCACTATGTGTGAGGATGCGTTTGCAGCAGGTATTCGGCTAGCTAGCAGGCTAGCTGAATTTAGCTAACAGCGGCTAGGTGGCTAAAAGCTGCAGGCGGAGCCGTATGCTAAGGGTTACCTCCGGTCCCGGACGGGTAGTCTGCAGTCCCGGGTCAAAGCCTCCTTGTGGGATTTGCCGCCGTCTCTTCCCGGTACATTAAACCGACCGCTACACGCCGCGTTAACAGCCTTTTCTCTCGTTTTAAAAGCGCAACAGCAGCCTCAGTCCATCAACCGCCGCCATCTTCCTTCCTCCCAGACCGGACGATGAAGGATGATGGGAAACGTAGTCGTCGTCGCCCTTTCGCCCCACGATCACCGGCGGTTTCGCCCTCAATCGTTGGCAGTTTACAGTTAATTGCTTGTTATCCAGTTATCATATGGTTTTGATATCACCGAAAGCAAATGTTAAGAGATTAATGAAGCTGGTGAGGTCAGATCCCCTGAAAAGAAACTACATTTCAACAAGTCATGTAAACCTGCCCTGGTTTTTTTTTTTTAGCCAAACTGATCATCAGACCTCTGCTTTAAATTGAATTATTTTGAAAAGTAAAATAAAAGCAGCAACAACAACAACAAAAAAACATTGTATTTAGGTTTGGTTTTATTTCAAAACTGATTACACAAGTCAAGTCATCCATGTATAAAACATAAAATATTCACTTTGAAAATCATAAATATGTGACACATTTCAGTTTTATTCTATCTCCAGATGTTTTAACATCATGAAACACAACCAAATATTTTCTCACTAATTTCTAAGGCAGCAAAGATACAATGCTGCCACAGACACTGTGTCTATATATGATATGCTTATCAACAGAGCCTCTGTTTGGCCCTCAGTGTCCCACAGCTGTATGGACAGATGTTAACAATGTGAAGACAAAGAGTTGTCATCCGCCTCTTTCACATGAACCAAACAGCCCGAGTGGAGTGGCACAGGGAAGCCAACCAGAGCCCTGTTGTTTTGTAACCAGCCTTTTTGTGATGAGCATGTGCACAAAAGACGTAAACCAGGGCCCTGTTTCTGAAAGCAGGTTTAGTGAGTTAGTTGACTCGTAGAGGAAACTCTGGGTTTTCGGTCACATCATGGACACGCGCAGTCTATCAGTCTATCAATAATCAATGAAGCCTATTAAGAGACTCAGTGCACTTATAGCCTACATTTATTTCCAAGTGTGATTGATGACTATACACTCACATCCCCGTCACGTAGCCTGAGACCAACTTGAACATACAAACACACATCACTAGTTGCAACTGCTCAAACACACAATGTTTGTTTTCTTCGATCAATACTCACGTGTTGTCTCTCGGTCAACATTCAGAGCTTACGTTCTTTTGCTGCTGCTACAGAATCGATTTTTTAAATTTCTTTTTTGTGGGCTAATTCTCATCTTCTGTGTCAGCATTCATAAACATGTCTTAGTTCACCGGTGAGAAGTGGGAGAGGCAAGGTTTTTTTTTTTTTTTCGCTTGTTGCCATGATGAATCAACTTTGTTCCATTGATGAGGGCTTTTCATCTCCTCATGCCGGAGCTTAACTCAGGCTCAAATGAACTCAGAGTTGATTGAACTAACTGTTCTGAAACCCAAAACTCAGTTTGAGTTGGACAGCTCAGAGTTAGTCAAGCCAGAGTTCAGGTTTGTTAACCCTGCTTTCTGAAACAAGGCTCTGTAGAGAACTCAATCTGAACTCTAACATCCTCTGTACATCTTTAACTTTAATCTCTTTTTTTTTTAATTTCAATGTTAAATAAAACATCTGAAAACAAACAGTGGCATCAATGTGGACAGTTTGGACACTTCAGTGATGAGGATTGAACCCAACAACAGCCTTCATCACACACCACTACACACCACTGACATCTTGCATGGCAGATGCCAGTAACAGATATTGCTTCGAAAATTGTTTCTCGCTTTAAATAAACTGAAGAAAAAAAAAACCTTTGGAGTCACTGAAGTTACATGCACCAAAATATGCAGAAAGTTTTGAAGTGTCAGTTTGCTCGAACAACAGGCAACGAAACCTCTGTGTCGCTCTCTTCAAACTACAGATCATCTACTGTATGTCACAGAAGAAACACACACCCGACACCTCTGAGGTGTTTCCAGCGGTTTCTCCTGTTGACGGCAAAGAAAAGCAGACATCGTTCATTATCATTATAATTATTCTGTAACATAAAGATAAAACAATTCAGTAACACAGAGAAACAGAGCAGAGTCAAGTCACAGTCAGAGCTGTTTATGGACATGTTGATGTGAACCATGCCAACAGTAAGTTAACAGATATGTCAATGTTCAAAAAAACAACAACAACAAAAAAACACAAGCTACATTCTGTGAACGCACATCAGATTAAACTCTGATTTGTTCTCCTGTCTCTGTCCAGCTTCACACAGAGCAACGTAACAGTTTCCTGTAACTAAGTCGTCGCCACAGACTCACAAAAACATAAAGCTGTTGCTCTGTGTGATGAAAACAAACTGCGCTCCGAAAAACACCAGCAGCCTGTGTAACAAAACGGTTAAAGGTTAAAGCTGCTGCTGCTGCTGCTGGGAGAACACAAACAACAACAACAACAACAACAGCAGCAACAACCACCACAACAATAAATAAACAATCATTGCTGCATGTAAAGCAACGGTCGAGTGGCGTCTCTCCCAGATTCCTCCGGTTTGTGCGTTTGTAGTTTTGTTTGTTGTCACTGTTCGTTGTGTGAAGAACCTGGCTCATCTCCGCCTCTTAGAGGAAACAACTGATGGTTCAGATTCAAGTGAACAAACCCAGGACACTACACCTAGAAGCCAGAGTCTAAGTCAGAGTCTTAGATTTAGTCTCAGTCTTAGTGGACTTTAAGTTTTGGGATCTTATAGGATGCACACAAACAGCAGTCTAGTCCTTTAAACTGAGGCTGAATCACTTCCTATACACTGTGTTCATATTTTACTCTGACAGTGACAGACACGACAGTACACAAACCGTCCTGGCCCGTCTTTGGTGTGTAGTATGGACCGGGGACAGACAGTGTGAGGAGACACTTCAGGACTGTCTGTGGGAGCAGCATCCCTCCGTTTTATCAACCCTAGACTGGTATACGTATGTGAGGGACGAATTTGGCACTTAAGAGGACACCTGTCTCTCTGTCCTCCTCTGACCTGAGACACTACTCCAGCACTGATACATTGCTCTGTCAAAATAAAAGCCACTTTCTACGCCAGTTCCCGGCCTTTCACGGCAGAAAACAGCAGGGAGAGAGACTGGGAAAGGGCGGGGGGGGGGGGCTGGGTACACAGACAGACACGATGTGGATTAACAGGGAGAATCTGCAGTTCAATGAGGACGGAGGTGTGGAGTGGAGCAGGTCAGAACCAAACCCTTTGTTCTCACCACCACATTTAAACAGTCAAACAAGCTCCTGCTTCATCTCCATCTCTCTGTAACTCGGTTGGGGGGGCGGGGGGGCGGGGGCTTCCAGGAGCCGGCGGTGGATGGTGGCTGGTGGGGGCCACTGGAGCAGCTGGATCAAGCGAGGCGCTCTCTGCTTCAGACCAGCCCTGCGTCCTTGGCCATCCTGTAGAAGGCTCCTCTCTGAGCGATGAGCTGAGACGGGGAGTCGAACTCTGAGATCTCTCCTTTGTCCAACACCAGGACCCTGCAGGAGACAGAGACGGATCAGGACCCTTCTGTTCCAGATGCATCAGCACCACCAGAACTACAAGTCCCACCAGCGCTGCTCTTCACAGTTTTATTGACAGAGTCATCTTGTTTTCTTTAAAGGTATAATGCATAAGAATTCTTGATGTTGCATTCAGGTGAAATGGGGCAGACGTCAGACAGACAACAGACGCTGCATGTAACAGGATAAACAAGCCTCTATGTAAACAAGTGGTCCGCCAGCACGAGGCTAAACAATACAGGCATGACAACATGTTGTCATGGTGATGTCGTATTGTTTACCTGACCCACGTTTTACCGTCTTTCTCTGGTGGAGTAAAATGACATCCGGTTGGTTTGCCGATGGCCGTCTGCCTGACTGCACCTGAATGCAACACCAGTGCCTCCGTCCTTCCTCACACTACACAGTGGTGACAATTTTAACAGGCCGAGCCCACAGCTCCGCTGAGTTTCCGTGGTTACCTACGGTCACGCTGTCACTCAACGTAAAAAATGGCGATGCAACATGGCCGCCTCGGTTCGGTGCGTCGCCCACTTATGTATTTGTAACGACTTGTAACAACTCATTCTAAGGAACCAGAAAGCTTTCATTTGTATGCGGGTGTGATTCGACTTCAGTGAAATACGTATTTATGAAAGACAGATTTGATTTTTGCTAATAAAAAGACAAATAAGTTACAGACTGGGGCTTTAAAGGGACAACGAGGAGTTTTGGAAAGCGAAGTGTTTTCACACTACATTTCCCATGAGCCTCTGCACACACGGTGAAATTCTTGGAGCGGCGCAAGACAGACGTCTTGCCAAGAATGTTTTCATTCATCAAGAATGAAAGCCGGAGGTTCGAAGATGATCAGATACCGTCGTAGTTCCGATTCGGCTGCGTTATTCCCATGACCCGCCGGGCAGCGTTCACAAAACCGAAACTAGGAAATGCTGGGCGAGCCGACCACTAAATAATAATAACAAAATAACGATAGAGACAAAACAATATATTTATTGAAAATGGAGCCATTAACAAATGTGGGTAACGTAGATTCATCCACATTAACATGAGACTCTTTTATAACCAAATACAAACTCTTCATTCTCCCTTTAAAGGAGACATATTACGCCTCTTTTCCACAAATTAAAATAGTTCCCAGGTGTCTGTGACATGTTTCGGTCAAAATACCTCAAGGATCAAACATCACAGCTCTTTTCATCCGCCCTGTTGAGAACGGCTGGTTTCAGTGTCTGTCCCTTTAAATGCAAATGAGCCACTGCTCGCCCCGCCCCGCCCTCTCTACTGGTACTCACAGGTAGGGGTGGGATTATGTCAATTTGAGAACTAATGACATCTTTTGATGGTTGCCGCATTGGGTCAAATCAGTGGCAAATGCAACCCTCTGCGCCAAACACGCTGAATAAAAGTGTTAAAACAGCCAGTATCTTTAAAGGTACAATATGTAGGAATTCCCCCCATGTGAAATGGGGCAGACGTCAGAGAGACAACAGACGCTGCATGTAACAGGATAAACAAGCGTCTATGTAAACAAGTGGTCCGCCAGCACGAGGCAAAACAATACAGGCGTGACAATATGTTGTCATGGTGATGTTATATTGTTTACCTGACCCACGTTTTACCGTCTTTCTCTCATCAAGTAAAATGACATCCGATTGGTTTGCCAACGGCGTCATTCAGGTGCCTGACTGCACCTAATAAATGCTAATAGATACCAAATAAAATAATAAAAAGCCAAATAAGTTACATACTGGAGCTTTAAATCTACTGTTACGGCTTGGTACCACTAGTTAGCGAACACGTTCAGCTTCAATCCAGACGTCATTTGTGTGTGTGTGTTTTTATGCAAACCCCCCATGGTGGTTTTGTGAATAGAACAACAATATTTATCTTACACAAGCCCTTTGACCCAGAAATGTAAGTGTCAGAAGAGCGACAGGCACAAACAGCGCATATTTCATAAAAAAACGCTATATCTTTATTTCTAGAAAACTGATGAAAATTGGTCACTGTTTATCTTGGGATTGCTCAGGAACAGAGGCATGTAGAAATAAACAGTTTGTCCCCATTGGAAGCAGGAAGTTTCACCTTTCCAACGAGCCATAGTGTGTGTCCATAGTTATGATATAGAATACCCTATGGCTCTACAAAAATCGTCAACAATGGTCTAAATTGCTGGCACCAGGATTAAAGCTTTGCAAAACAGCACGGCACTCGATGAGTTAAAAGGAGAATTCTAGTCATTTTTGACCCCTAAATCGTTGTCCTGATGGTCACCCAGTGTTGGGGGGAGCAAAAAACACGACTAAAATTGATGCAGGCAAACCGGAGTTACACCATGGCTAGACGGCGCTAGCGCTAGCGACAACGCTAACCTATGGGGGCAATTTTTTCAACCAGAACAAACACAAAAATAAACGGTGGAGCAGTGCAGTGGTAATGTCCATAATATCTCTGACCATTTATTTTAGTAAAGAAATCATCACAACAAGGAAAAAGTGTTTGTTTCTGTTGCTGGGAGAGCAGGCGCTCTGTGATGGGATAGTAATGTCTTTCCTGGATGTTTCAGAGTTCGGCTATCTGAGGTGAGTGACTAGATGCAAAAACACAAAGTTTATACTGTTTATACTGTAAGGCAAGGCAAGGCAAGGCAATTTGTATAGCCCCTATATGAGTTCAGTGGTGTGTCGTAAGGATTCCAGTCATGTACCATAGATATCTGATTGTTTTTTGAGTGTTTGTTGTGGTTGAAAGAATTGCCCCCATAGGTTAGCGTTGTGGCTATCCCTAGCGCCGTCTAGCCATGGTGTAACTCTGGTTTGCCTGCATCAATTTTAGTCACGTTTGTTGCTCCTCCCAACACTGGGTGACCATCAGGAAAATGATTTAGGAGTCAAAAATGACTAGAATTCTCCTTTAAAGAGCCTTCAAAACGTGATATTTCCATAATAGGTTCCCTTTGAGATAAAACGAGCATGACGAGATGATGA
This sequence comes from Trachurus japonicus, assembly GCF_045865225.1. Taxonomy (NCBI): domain Eukaryota; kingdom Metazoa; phylum Chordata; class Actinopteri; order Carangiformes; family Carangidae; genus Trachurus; species Trachurus japonicus. Next base: position 31,215,402 of record NC_140914.1, on the reverse strand, counting down.
AGAGCCGATACTAACACAGGACTGACGGCTGTGTGTGTGTGTGTGTGTGTGTACCTGTTGTAGTCCATGATGGTGTTGAGGCGATGAGCTATAGTCAGGACGGTGCAGTCCTCGAACTGAGACCGGATTGTGGACTGGATCAGGTTGTCTGTCTCCAGGTCCACAGCTGCTGTGGCCTCGTCCAGAACCAGGATCTTGGTTTTCCTGAGCAGAGCTCTAGCCAGACACACCAGCTGCCTCTGACCCACACTGGAGCACACACACAAAGGTGGGGTTAAACTCAGCCTGCACAATTACACAACTATAATATCCAAATCTCAGGGGCTACAATTCTTTTTCTTAAAAAGGTAAAATGTTAAAATTGTTGTGTTGCGTGAACACTGCAAGTGTCGTCCAGGGCGTTTCTGTAGCAACTAGAGAGATGCCAGTGACAACAAATCATAGTTTGAAGACATACGGTGACATGTCTGTTTAATACAAGACCCAACAAAAATCACTTCTTCTGTTTGATGTATTATTCTTTTGTTTAACACAAACCCTCATCCCTCTCTCTGTTAAAGCAGGGGTGAATGTCTGGTGTCCTAGAGTGTGTGTTTGTGTATGAATGATGGCTATGACCAGCTCAAAATGTTTTTTGCACATTTGTCCCCATTGTTGTCAGCAATTTACAGAGTTTTGATTTATTGTGTGTTGTCTGCTACTGTGTCTTATGCAGCAATTTTCCCTTGTTTCCAGGCCAAATTTCTCCCAAGGGAGACTGATAAAGAAACCTGATTTGACTTGACCATTCCCAGTAAAATCATAATTGCACATCACAATGGCAATCTGTATGTTGCAGAGAGAGGGAGGGGGAGAATGAGAGGGGGAGGAGGAGAATGAGAGTTTTTCTTTCAGTTTACTGTTTTGTGAGCATATCTTTGTTCACTCCAATGTAAATATATCTGCTGAGCATATGTTGCACTGACTTGTTTGATGAAAGATAAAGCATGTGTGTGTATCTGCAAATATTTCTGTGCATGTGAACAATCTAAAGAATTCTCTACAATTTGAACTATTTTAGTATTATGGCAAAGCATACTAAAGATGAGAGTGCTTTGGTAATATGGTAATCTGGTAATATGAATGAAGTGTGTTTGGAGCGATTTTGATAATGCTATGTAGTTCTGGTTGCAGTGCTTTTATTTTGCAGGATATATGAGGTATTTTGCAGTTTGGGTGTGGTTTTGTGAATTGTGTTAAGTATTTTGATAAAACCAGGCTAGTTTGCAAAATTGTGTTTTAGCAATTGGAAAAAAAAAACAGAGTTAGTTTTCATTTTTGACAGTACAAAAATAGTGGAATGGGATGGCCAGGTATCGCATTTGTCTCTGTCATTTTACAAAACAGAAAAAAGTGGTGGAATCAGCTGATACTACTATCATATAGGGGAAGTTGTGTTGAGAAACATGGGTATGGTGAACATTTTAACCTAGGGGTTAACATGTCCTGCAGATGTCTCATGTGTCCAGTGAACCAGCTGTGAGGACGGTTATGAAGGCTTTTACTTTGAAGCATCTGTGCAGAAAACCTGGACTGACAATGATGAATGCAAAAAGAAATTGGAACTCAACTAAACTGGCAATCACAGTGATAGGTGGGTGAGCTTATTATATAGTGGTGTGTGTATTTACATGTGTGGAGCATTGATACCTGAGGTTCTCTCCTCCTTCGCTGCACTCATGGCTGAGTTTGTCAGGCAGACCGGACACAAAGGTCTTGAGGTGGGACAGCTCCAGAGACCGCCACACGTCCTCATCAGAGTAGCTGTCGAAAGGATCCAGGTTCATCCTCAGAGAGCCAGAGAACAGCACCGGGTCCTGAGGAGAGAGAGAGGGGGGGGGGGGGTCATGCAGCAGTAGCCAACCTGTGATCTCTGTTCCTCTGTGTGTTCTGCGTACCGACCTGTGGGATGATGGTGATTCTGGAGCGGAGTTCGTGGAGGCCCAGCTGAGCGATGTCCACCCCGTCGATGAAGATGTGGCCTTCGGCTCCCTCGATGATCCGGAACAGTCCCAGAGTCAGGGAGGACTTCCCTGCTCCGGTGCGCCCGACGATCCCCACCTGGTGGACAGGTTCAAGGTTCAAGGTCAACTTTATAATCCTCAGTGATATGAGGAAATCCATGTGGTCGCACACATCACATGTCCAACATGTAGATAAAAACACAACACACACCAACAAAACTGTCCTACATGATGCAAAAAACAACATAGGAAGACAATCAAGAAGAGTCTAAGAACAAGCATGGAACAAGCTCCTTTCATGCAGACATACACATGACTTAAAGGGATAGTTCAACATTTTGGCACGAGCTGCTCCGAGCTACACTACGGAAGCTAGTGGGATTTCTTGGTTTCCCTCATCAAACTCATCAAATACACAATCCAACAACTCCAAAACTCTTTCGTGGACAAGTTGTGACCTGCACATTCACCACACTGAGATAATAATGTAACGTTGCGAGACGGATGTGCGACGAAGGCAACGTACATCAGCGGTTTTGCATGAATTTCCCTCTAAAACAACTCTGTCTGGTAACGTTCCATTATTATCTCATAGCGTGGTGAATGTGCAGGTCACAACTTGTCCACCAGAGCGTTTTGGAGTTGTTGGATTGTGTATTTGATGAGTTTGATGAGGGAAACCAAGAAATCCCATTAGCCTCCGAAGCGTAGCTCTGAGCAGCTCACGGCTGCTCTCCGCCGTTCTAAAAATAGCTTACACTGACAAATAAAGGTAACGAACCTACTGCTATGACTATAGGGGTTATGGATTGGCCGTTATCGAGCGGGGGAATTTGATTGGATGTTGTCAGTTAGCTCATTTTACAGCTGGGCTGCAGACACAGATCAATCCCATCATCCTTCTTGTCGCCTTAATCATGCGTTGTAATTTGGCTTTACCCGGGGCACGCATGTTTCCAAAAGTGCAGAGCAGGCCAAAGGACAGAACTGTTTTGTAGAACGCAGCAGCACATCACAGGCCACAGACTGTACACATGATGCATATATCAAAACAGATATATAACACACACACACACCCACTGCCTCAGTGCAGTGATGTCCTCACCTTCTCTCCTCCGGTGATGTTGATGCTGATGTTGCGGATGGCCAGGTCCAGGTCGTGGCGGTAGCGCAGACCGAAGCCTCTGATGTCAATGCAGCCATTGGTGGGCCAGCCGGGGGGGAGGGAGGAGGACTCGTGTCTCCACTCGGCCTGGAGGTCAAAGGTCAGTTTAACAAACACATCGACAAAGGAGGAGCATCTGATGGTTGTCTAGATCACTGCCAAATAACAGGTGACACATAAACATAGCAGGGTGAGGAGAAGAAGAAATACTCCCTTGTGTGATATAGGAGTGAAAACACTGATAGAAGAAGTTTCTATGAAACTGTTTGACAGATAACCAGCGTGAGAATCTCTGAGGTTCATATTATATCACTCAGCATGAGAAATAAAGACGTACACACTGACAGACAGAGTTCTACAGGAGTTACCAGAGCTGCTCCCCAAGCCTCTAAACTCATTTTGTCAGATGTCTAAAATAAGGTCGGTGGTTAAAACACAAGCCCAAGACAGTGTCATGTTTTATTACAGAGCATGAAACACATGTTATCACACTGATGTCCTCATCCACAGAGATTTGTACAAAACTGAACTATATCCTGCACCTGTAGTCTGGCCCAGCAGCATGAATATCTTTTTATTTATTCATTTTATTTTATTTTATTTTCATGTCTTGCCTCACTCCTGAGTCCATGACCAGCAGATAGACACCATCCTTTGTGAGGCAAGACACGAAAAAAAAATGTTGGCGTATCCCTTTAATTGATAGGACAGCTGAGAGAGACAGGAAATAGGGAGGCAGAGAGAGGGAGAATGACATGCACCAAAGGGCCACTGGATTCGGGATTCGGATCTCTACCCACTGAGCTAATACGGCGGCCCATGAATATGACATGTGTTTACCTCTTTCTCCGTGTCGCTGTACTCTTTCACTCTCTCCACAGCCACAATGTTGGTCTCCACATCAGAGGACATCCTCACCAGCCAGGTCAGGGAGGCAGTCAGCTGCACACGGGACAGGACGGACAACCTCTAACTAACAGGATCAGGTCAAAAAGCCCCTTCCATCCACACATGGTCCTGGTTTCACATGTAGGTTACATCCACATCGCTACATTTTCAGGCTAGAAATAACTGTGTGTTTCAGGAAACAATCTTCATCCAGACTAACAGACCTCAAAACACATATGTAACTAAGCATACATGAGCTTGTGGAAACAGGAAGCAGACTGTTTTCTCTGAAGCCGAGTGTTTCAGGCTATGTTTACACAGAACACGGTTACACGGTACACTCTGGAGGGTGGTTTTACTTTTTAAAATGTTTTTTAAGCCCCAAAAACACAGTCGCCGTCTAAATGAAAGGCACATCTGACATAATATTTTGTTGTAAACAGAGCCTCAGAGCGAAGCAGGAAAGAGCCAGAATGGAGGAGTACACAGATAGCTTGTATGCGAAAAGTATGGAGTTTTTTATCTATCAAAACATTTAATAGTTGCCCACTGGGGTCCAATATCACATTAAAAGCCCCTGAAATGGGCATAATAGGTCCTCTTTAAAAACTCCACAGTAGGGATGTCACGATTACTTGTTTTCACAATTAATTGCAGTATTAAACGCCATGATTAACTGATCATAAAGATTCTTAAATACCGTCACTCTCCGAAAAAGATTATGTTGGAACCGTATCGGTAGATGTGGCGCCAAACTAAAGGTAAACGCACAGATACTGGCCCATTTAAGTAACACTTCATTGATAGTAATTTAAATGTTAGCGTGTCATTTGTATTTAAAAAAAATAAATAAAATAAACATAAATATAAAAGATGAGATCGCCGTTTATGGTGGGAACTACAACAGTATGTGATCGTCTTCAAACCTCTGACTTAATTCTTGACGAATGAAAACATGAGTCTGTCTTGCGCCGGTCAAGAATTTCACGGTGCGCACGGAGGCTCATAAATGTAGTGTGAAAACACTTCGCTTTTCCAAAACTCCTCGTTGTCCCTTTAAGAGATTAGTAATGTAATTATATTTTGATATATTTGATTTTACACATTCATAGTGTTGTGAAATGTATTGATGCATAATAATCGTGGTAACCGTAATACTGTGATTATTTCTCTGAAAATAATCGTACCAAGAAAATCTATAATCGTGACATCCCTACTCCACAGCAGGTTTCAGTTTTAGCTGAGAACAGACAGAGACCTGACGTAGCTGCTGACAGCTCAGGTCAGACCTGGAGGCTGCTGACAGAGGTGAGGCCGGGTGTTTACCTGGAGAGCGTATGAGATGGACAGGCCCATGATGCCTGGACTGAGGCTGTCTCGTGCTATGACAGCAAACAAAGCAGCGAAGGACACAATGCAGTTCCCCACAAACTCCAGACGGACTGCGAGCCACCTGCACACACACACACAGAGCCACCGACACTGAGGAGAAGAGAACCTACAGAGGGAAGATCACCTGGGAACAACCTGCTCTTGAGTCTTGAATCTTCCCGGACACGGCGACGCTCCCTTACCTGTTTGCCACGATGCTGGGGTAGTAGGCCTTCTGGTTGTGGTCCACCTTGTGGTCGCTCTCGCTGATGAAGCGCGCCTGTTCTCCAAAGGCTCTGATGACGGAGGTGCCCAGCAGGGTCTCGTTGAAGTGGCTGTAGATGGGTGAACGGCTGACCGACTCCAGACGCTTCAGCTGGCGAGACGACGCCACGTAAAACCTCTGGACGGAGCAGCGACAGGTGTGTGAGAGCAGGTAGAAACAAACGCTGGGCCTCATTCACCAACAGTTCTTAAAAGGTATAGTATGTAGGAATTCCCCCCATCTAGCGGTGCGGTTGCATATCGGAACGTATTCTTGATGTTGCATTCACGTGAAATGGGGCAGACGTCAGACAGACAACAGACGCTGCATGTAACAGGATAAACAAGCGTCTATGTAAACAAGTGGTCGGCCAGCACGAGGCAAAACAATACAGGCGTGACAATATGTTGTCATGGTGATGTCGTATTGTTTACCTGACCCACGTTTTACCGTCTGCCTGACTACACCTGAATGCAACACCGGTGCCTCCGTCCTTCCTCACACTACACAGTGGTGACAGTTTTAACAGGCCGAGCCCACAGCTCCGCTGAGTTTCTATGGTTACCTACGGTCACGCTGCCACTCAACGTAAAAAATGGCGATGCAACATGGCCGCCTCGGTTCGGTGCACCTATGTATTTGTAACGACTTGTAACAACTCATTCTAAGGTACCAGAAAGCTTTCATTTGTATGCAGCTGTGATTCCACTTCAGTGAAATACGTATTTATGAAAGCAATATTTGATTTTTGCTAATAAAAAGCCAAATAAGTCCTACTTGCACAGTTTTTATGAAGATTGTGGCATTCATGAATGTTTTCTTATCCAGGATTTGTTCTTAGCTAAGAACAAAATCTACGCACACACAAGAACACACTTACACACATTTGAGAGCTGACATTGTGCAAAATAATAGATTATTGCATTTTCTTCTGCCCTGCAGTTTAATTTATAATAATTTTCTTATCATTAATGATGTTTTTAGTAATTATTTTACAAATCATTGTGGTCTCTTAAAAAAACCCTAGACACTGAATTCATATCAGTTATGTTTATTGGGAATCACTGCGCCATCCAATAGCAGTAAAGTGACTGATCATATGATATATGATAATATGATGATATTATCTGCCGTTACGTGCAGCGGCTGTCGTCCGTCTGCCGTCTGCCCAATTTCACGTGAATGCAGCATGAAAAATACGATTGAGTTGCTTGTGATATACAACCGCAACGCTAGATGGGAGGAATTCCTACACAATGTCCCTTTGAGAAGATACTGGTGATGAGGCCCATTCATGTTTCACACTCAGTCCATGTTCAGAGACCCAACGCCTTTAGAAAATGACTCACCTGCACAAAGAAGTAGAGAAGGCCGAGCACGGGGATGATGATGGCGACCAGGGGCGTAGCCACGAGGATGATGACGCAGGCTCCCATCACGTTGAACATGGAGCCCATGAACATCTTGAGGATGATGGGGATCATGGAGTCGATGGTGTCCATCTCTTTGGCAAAGCGGTTGACCAGGTTCCCGCTGGGGGTGCGCTCGAAAAAGGCCATGGGTGAGCGGAGGACGTCGTACAGCATGGACTGGTGGAGGACGCGGGACGCCAGGATCCCCCCCATGGACATGGAGAGGGAGTAACCGAAGACCGCCACACCTGCAAAGAGAGGGGGGGTTCACATGGGGAGAGGTCTGAATAAAAGACTTGTTTGGTTTACAGCTGAGGCTTCAGGACAGACTAAAGAGTTGTGTCAGATGATCTGAGGCAGCTTGTTCGCTCATAAAGTCTGAGATATAAGGTGTCAAACTGGACAGAGCGTTTGAAGAAAACCTTCACATCAGTGAATGACAAATTATTTGATTTGGCATATACAGTATAGTATTGCGTAGCTCAGTGGTTCTCAAAGTGGGGTCTGGGGACCCCCAGGGGTCCTTGAGAGGGTTCAAGGGGGTAGGGGTGTACCCGAACACGTATTCGGAAGTACACAAATAATGCTTTGATCCTGAATAATAGTTTCATTTGTATCTAGTTCACCTTAGGGTTGCTAAGAAACAGCAACTCCCTGCATGCATTGCATTACAGTAGACAGGAAGTGCTCACCGATACTTCCAGGGTCACCGTTCGAAAGCTAGCATTTTTCTCATAGACAATAATGGGAAAAGAAGCGGCTATAAAACCGTGGCAAATTTTTTTTTGAGTGTCACAACCCCTGCGAAACGACTCGTTTCACTTCCAGAATTTGATCCATTCAGTCTGATTACGTTTGGAAAGTCTAGAAGAGCCGCACGATTAAATTATTTTATTCCCGTTCTAGTTAGCCGAGAGCTAAAGCTCGACTGAAGTCAGTGCGCCCACTTCCGGTTTCTTCCCGAATACGAATCCGAAGTTTTTTTTTAAAAGCCTGAATCCAAATCCGAATACAAATAGTGCACTGGCTGTACACCCCTACAAGGGGGTCCCCAACTTTTTGGACCATTACAGTAACGCATACATTACGTACTAGATAAACAAAGCTGTATGATTATCCATCTTGCTGTTGTTCCAAAATGCCAGTCTGCCGCCTGACTCCAGTTGTTTATCATTGACATAACAGGTCAACCAGAAAGGGGGCCGTATTAACCTGCTGAAACGACCCATATCGCCACCTAGTGTTGAGGCGGAGGAAACGTTCTCGTCAGTTATTCGATTTCCTCTGTTGCATGTAAACTGGGACAAGGACAGAAGTCTGATTAGACGCAAAAATTGAATTTTGAGCATAGCTCAATCAAGCTGAGCATGTACCGACAGACATGTCTTTACAGAGGAACTAAGCAGGATTTCCCCCGTGGCTATGCTGCATGTTTACCTTCATTAAAAAGCTCTGGAGTAATTGTGATCGTTAACTACATGACTTGTGACTTGTTAGGAGTGAGAACGGAGGCTCTCTGTCTTCACCTGGCGTCTCATGGCTGAAAACCAACCTTGTAACATCAGTACAGTACCTGCACCTTATTCCCAGTGTTAGTGGGGGGGGGGTGATTTGTTTGTGAGGACAGAGAAATATAAACACGACGTTCATGATCTTCATCTGTCTCAGAGCGTCTTCCTCACCCTGGGACAGGCCGAGACCTCCGTACACCCCCAGTCTCATCAGTCTGTTGGGCTGCGTGCCGTTGACCACGGGGTCGTCGGTCCACAGGCTCAGCCAGTAGTTGGAGAAGAGGGAGACCAGGTGATGGGCCAGGAACAGCAGCAGGCTGATGAGGGACAGAAAGACGCCGATGGCCTTCAGGTAGGCGCAGAACACAGACAGCTGGACCTGAGGATGTAGGGGAGACCAGATGGGACCAGGTTCAGGTTGGGACCGTCACAGTGGAGGCGTGGACGTACGGCTGTTGGCTGGTACCACTACCTACCCGTCCCATGTTGGCCTTGTCGGCCTCCATCAGCTTGCCGACCTCAGGGTTCTTGGCCTTCATGTTCTGGTCCTGGCCCTCCTTGCTGGTCTGGGACAGCTGGGACTGACTGCTGATGACCGGACTGCTGCTCACACATGAACAACAAAACAGGATGGAAACTTTATCCATTTAAAATAAAATCATTTTAAAGTATATATTTTTTTGGCTTTTCATGCCTTTATTTGATAGGACAGTTGAGAGTGTGACAGGAAATGGGAGGCAGAGATGGGGGGAATGACATGCAGGATAGGGCCGTCCGACGCGGGACTCGAACCGGGGCCGCCTGCAGCGAGGACTATAGCCTCAACACATGGGGCGGGTGCTCTACCAACTGAGCTAAACTCCGCCCCAATAAAATCATTTTAAATTTAAATTTAAAATAAAATTTAATTTAAATTTAATTTTAATTTAATTTAAATTTTTTTTAAATAAAATCATTTTAAATGGACGCAGCACCACAGACTAAAGTGTGTCCACTACAAAGAGTGTCTGCAGTAAATAAAACAGCCTGTTCCTGTTTGTGGGACAGTTAAGAGACTTGAACAAGGCCGAGCCTCAGCTCCTGCTGTCAGGAGACACAGACAGATCAGGTCCACAGGTCCAGAGGTCCAGTGTCACTCACCCAGCCAGAGTAGTTACGCTGCCGTTCTCTGTTCCTCTGCTTCCGCTCCTTGGAATTTCTAAAAACAGGAGGAAACCAAACATTAACCGAGGACGGATCCTGAGACAGTATGGATCAGCAGCTACTGTTTGACATAATAATGTCAATTCTATGTCAGAGATCTTCAACAGGGGGTCCTTGACACCTAGGGGGTCCGCGGAGGTGCTGCAGGGGGGTCGTGGAATTTTTGGTTGATTAGACAATGTTTTATATCTTTTAGTCAGTCACATGTTAAAGGGATATTTCAACATTTTGGCAAATTCACCTATTGCCATAATCCCTATAGTCATAGCAGTAGTTTTGTTACCTTTAATTGTCAATGCAAGCTGTTTTTTGATAGGTGGGGCAGAGATACAAGCCGCTCAGCAAACGCTACGGAGGCTCATAGTATTTCCGGGTTTCCCTCATCAAATACACAATCCAGCAACTCCAAAACGCTCTGGTGGACAAGTTGTGACCTGCACATTCACCACGCTATGAGATAATAATGGAGCATTAATAGATGGAGTTGTTTTTGAGGCAAATGCGTAGCCGGAACTAGATTCCAGACACAGCTGCTCGGCACAGTGACTTCAAAAGCGAAAGTATTTCCGAGTATTTGCTTCATGTGTCGTAAAGTTACATCATTTTATGTTATTATTTGACTGACAATAAAAGGTAACAAACTTAAATTTCAATTGAAGTTTGAACACAAACAGTCACTGTGGCTGCATGAAGAACAGTGTATCTCACCATTATTGTCAGTCTTGTCCACGGCGGCGTACGTCCGCAGGAACTCAGAGAAGGCTCCCTCTGTGGCCATGAGCTGCTGGTACGAGCCCATCTCCGTCACCTGCCCCTCCACCATGACCAGGATCAGGTCCACCTGGGGCAGGTAGCTCAGCCCATGGGTCACCAGCAGACGGGTCTGCACACAGACACACACATTATGGTGTTGTTAGGTAAAAGATTTCCTGTGTATCATTTAGAGCCAGGACTTGTGGAGTTATTCAAAAACCTTTAAAGGGATATTTCAACATTTTGGCAAATTCGCCATAATTGTCTATAGTCTCAGGGGTAGGTTTGTAACTTTTAATTGTCGGTGCAAGCTGTTTTTAGAACGGTCGGGCAGAGACGTGAGCTGCTCAGCTAACGCTACGGAGGCTAATGGTATTTCCGGGCTTTCCCTCAAAACTCATCAACAATCCAACAACTTCAAGACACTCTGGTGGACAAGTTGTGACCTGCACATTCACCACGCTATGAGATAATAATGGAGCATTAATAGATGGAGTTGTATTCAAGTTAAATGCAAAGACGCCGATGTGCATTCCCGTCGGCGCAGTAGTTTTTTGGCAAGGAGTCTCTTTTCGGCATAACAACGGATTTGCCTCGAAAACAACTCTGTCTCATAACGTTCCATTATTATCTCATAGCGTGCTGAATGTGCAGGTCACAACTTGTCCACCAGAGCGTTGTGGAGTTGTTGGACTGTGCATTTGATGTGTTTTGAGGGAAAGTAGGAAATACCATTAGCCTCCGTAGCGTTAGCTGAGCAGCTCTGCCCCGCCTATCTAAAAACAGCTTGCACCGACAGTTAAAGGTAACAAACGACTACAGGGATTATGGCAATGGGAGAATTTGACAAAATGTTGAAATATCCCTTTAAGTGAAGTTTTACATATTGGATATCTTTAAAAAAAAGAACATCCAGTCATCTGGTATCATTAATCTGATAAAATACATAGGAGCATTATCCACTTCATGACGTCTGTACAACATTCATTACAATGGGTGTTACTGGCCCTGAAAGAAGAAGAGCTGAAGTCAATGTGCTAGAGAGAGAACCAGTTTTGATGACTGGTTTTAACATCAGGGTGTAACCATGGAAACAGTATTGTATCAGTTACATGACAGAGATGATTTTCTGTCATGTGATGAGACACTTGCTCTGATCTCTCCTTTTTATTTCATTTATTTCATCTACAATACATTTTTTATTATTTTACTGAATGTAAAATAAATTATGTCAACAAATGTTCAAAGAAAAAATATTTATAGGCTAGCTAGTGTTGTGTCTTCGTGTTTTTTTGTTGCTCTGGTCTCTGACAGTGAGTGGAGATATCATGTTGGTTTTCATTCAGCAGACCTTCATCTTGTACCTGCCTGTAACAACAGCATCTGTGTGACCAACACTGCTGTGTGGTAACAGACTCACCTTGTCCTTCAGCAGCCCCTGAGGACCAATGACCTGATCAAAGATGTGTTTTCCTACGTGGGCGTCCACGGCGGACAGCGGGTCGTCCAGCAGGTACACGGCTCGGTCACAGTACACGGCCCGGGCCAGGCTCACCCTCTGCTTCTGACCCCCAGACAGATTCACTCCCTGCAGAGAGAGAAACAAGGAACAAACACCAAGGTGATGACAGAGACTAGTAATCAGTCCTTCTCCTCCGAGGTTAGAAACAGAAGATACATCATGCTTAAAGGACAATTCTGGGCAAATTCAACTCGGGGGTGTATTTTCCTAACATTTTAGGTCTAAAAGAAGGAATCTGAAGATTTTCAGTTTAATTGCTCCTGTTTTGTGGTAGTTGTGTCTGTCCCCGCATCGCCACGGCAGCAATGAATGGGAGCGGATGCAAGTTCCGCTGCTTAGCCTATTTACATCCCTCAAAGCTGCAATGTTTTTCCAAGGTAGGAAGTTTATTTACTTCAAGCAAGCCGACATGTTTGTAAAACTAGATCTAATTCAAAGTCTCCTGCAGTCTCGCGCGAGACCCAAGTTGACGCGCTCGGTGTGTTCAGGTGCAGTGGGAGCTACCGTTTGTGTCATAAACACAGGAATATCAACTCTTGACTTGTTTGAGTAGCCACCTGACGCTGTCTGTGGAAAAAAATGTACACTTCAAGCAAGTAAAGAGTTGATATTCCTGTGTTTATGACACAAACGGGAGCTTTCCCACTGCACCTGAACACACCAGCACTGCAACTTGGGTCTCGTGCGAGACTCCGGAAGACTTTGAATTAGATCTAGTTTTACAAACATGTCGGTTTGCTTGAAGTAAATAAACTTCTGGGTGTCGCCATCTGACGCTGTCTGTGGAAAAAAAATGTGGCTTTGAGGGCTGGAAACAGCCTAAGCAGCGGAACTTACATCCGCTCCCATTCATTGCTGCCGTGGCGATGCGGGGACAGACACAACTACCGCAAAACAGGAGCAATTAAACTGAAAATCTTCAGATTCATTCTTTTAGACCTAAAATGATAGGAAAATACAACCCAGAGTTGAATTTGCCCGGAATTGTCCTTTAAGATCCCTGGTGAGAGGAAAGTGACAGTGTGTGTTCCACTGTGCAGACAGCTGGAGTCAGACCATCAGCTCCTACCTTCTCTCCGATCTCCGTCTCGTCTCCAGCGGGGAGGATGTCCAGGTCCGGCAGCAGGGCGCAGGACGCCACCACGCGCTGGTACCAGGCGTCTCTCCTCTCCTGACCAAACACTATGTTGTCTCTGAGGGTGGAGTTCTGGATCCAGGCCTGCTGGGGGACGTAGGCCACCGAGCCCTGCAGGGAAACACACACTGTGAATGAACCTTCTCTGATGTTCTCCCATTAGAAAACATGTGGCAACAGTAGCTACTCCATGGAGACTCAGCAGCTGGCAGCAATCAGGGGAGATTTGATACAATATTATCTCCAAGTCAAAGACCGGTTTTCAGGAAAGAAAGTGGATCTGCCACCCAAGAAAATGGTATAAAAGATATAGTTTAGATACTGTGATCTCAGTTTAGCTCTGGGGGGGCAGCAAAGGGTATCTCACATGGAAATGGATAGAGTGCACTGCATCTGTATCAATTTCCACTCAGGTTTTGGAACATGTTGGGAGTGTTGGAGTGGAGGGTCACACTTATGCCCAATTCCAATTCTATTTTTCATCCCTACCCCTAGCCCTTAACCCTTGCCCCTTGAAACGGAGCTACAAGGGGTAGGGGTTGAAAGTCAACCCCCTCGGTTTATTGTAAAACATTTATTTATTGATGTAAATGTGGTGATTTATGTACGTATGGCTACAGAGCCCCCAGGCAGCGCTGCTCCTCTGTCCAATACACACATGAAGCTTCACTTTTAATTCAAACAAATTAATGCGACTGCCACAGTTGTTACATTTCATCAATGAGACCAGTATTTATCTCCCAAAAAGAATGTAACTACCCGGTGGTAAACTTCTAAAAACCTGCGGGTAAGTTAATTAGCGATCGTCTTTTCTCCCGGGATGACGACGGAGGTTGGCCGGCTGATAAGCTCTCCGGCCGGGGTGGTGTCTCTGTGACAAGCCGCTTCACCGTGGAGCTTCACTTCTCCGAAAAACATTGGAGCAAACGTCAAACAGCAGTCATTTGGATAAACCGACCGCACATTGGGGATCTAAACAGCTACTTTCTCGCATGAAAAAATTAAAACTTAACAAAATGACGAAATAACAGCGCTACAGTGAGAAATAAAACAGCTGCCGGTTGCCGCAAGATGCATTCTGGGAAACTTGTCATACCCCTCGGTTTGAAGTGTGCCTCTGAAAAATCTCAGTTTTGAGGGCAAGATAGCCCTACCACTTTCCCCTAACCCTCATCTGAACCAGAATTGGGACACCCTACCACTTCACGTGAACACGCAAAACGAAGGGTTAGGGCCAAGGGCTAGGGCTAAGGGGGGAATCGGAATTCACCCTTAGACTCTGGTCCACAACTGAACCTCAAATCCACCGACAAGACTCAGTCTGTTGTATTACTGTCTGATCAGACAGGTTAAGAGTAGTTCAGCTGTAACCATGGTAACTGTAGTCATCAGACACTGCTCCATCTGGAGTTTAAAAACTGAGGCTGCTGTGTGTGTTTTCTATGACAAACTGTAGCGCTCACCTTCACAGCCACTGTTCCTTCCAGTTTGTCCATCTCTCCCAGCAGGGCAGAGAGCAGAGAGGACTTTCCTGACCCCACGTGTCCCACCACAGCCACCAGAGAGCCTTCTGAGATACACACATTCAGCCTGTACACACACACACACACACACACACACACACACACTCACTCAGATGGCTTCACACTGATGATCCTCCTCCTCCTCCTTCACCTCTTTATAAACATTTCATGGTTCTTATGACTATGTGTGTGTCATGGTAGAAACACGTGATGGTGACATGCTCTCTGCTGTTAGACTGAACTGACTAAATGATGTGAGCAGCTCAGACTCTAAGGCAGCGCTCAGCTTCAGCTCCTTCTATATCCTCACGTAACTACTAATAAAAAAGAAATGATATCAGTGTCATTGTAAAACACTCACTCACCTCTTCAGTGTTGGTGACTCAGTTCTGGACCAGCTGAACACTCCATCCACTATGGAGACACTGTGTGGGGCTGGAAGGACGACACAACACAAACTTATGTTAAAGGTACATTGTGTAGGAATTTCTCCCATCTAGCGTTGCGGTTGTAGATCGCAAGCAACTCAATTGTATTTTTCATGCTGCATTCACATGAAATTGGGCAGACAGCAGACGGACGACAGCCGCTGCACGTAACGGCATAAACAAGCCTCTATGTAAACAAGTGGTCCGTCAGCACGAGGCAA
Organism: Trachurus japonicus; assembly: GCF_045865225.1. Classification (NCBI taxonomy): domain Eukaryota; kingdom Metazoa; phylum Chordata; class Actinopteri; order Carangiformes; family Carangidae; genus Trachurus; species Trachurus japonicus. The sequence goes on along the minus strand of NC_140914.1, from coordinate 31,200,002 downwards.
AACAATACATCTAGTAACTATTGTAGTATTATGATTTTTGATCAGGTGTAATATCATATGAAAATGTTTAGTGTTTATAATATGATCTTTTTCAAATAGGTTAAAATACTGAAAAATGACCAAATGAAGACAGTAGCAAGTGGTCTTGTGACCCATGTTAACATGTTATGTTATCATACCTGTGATGACTTGAGAAGACACTGGGTCAGATACATGAATGTTTATACAAAACTAAATGAAATACATGGTCACACAGAGGACAGATGAGGACAGACTCACAGCCAGCTGCTGCTTGGTGCTCCACACTGTCTTCCTGCAGCTCCTCGTGGGACAGGAACACTCTGAGTCTCTTCAGGGACACACTGGCCTGAGGACACACAGAGACCAGGAGAGGGAGGATGAGACTGGTGTAGTCTCTGATGTCCCTGTAGTTTATTCTGCCCTCACTGCAGTCCTGTAAAGTGTCCTCTACCACTGACTGACAGCACAGCTCACAGCTGATACACCATGACCACTTCATGTCAGGTGTGTCCACACAGACAGTTCTCACCTAATTCATCCAGGTGTTTTAACATCTGTAGTGTATGGCGGCTCCAACAGTGAGACAGATACCAGTGTGACTGACCTGCACCATGCTGCTGATGACCATCGGCAGCATGTTGAGGGGGAATCGCAGGATGTTGAAGAGCGCCAGCGACACGAAGGCTTTCTGGGCGTCCAGCACGTTGTGTTCATCAATCAGGACGTAAACAGAGAAGGTGGAGAGAGCGACCTACATCAGAGAGAGGAAACGGTCTGAGTGGAGTTACAGTCTGGGTCACTTTGAAAATGAAAACCACAGCAGATCACAGGTTTATCAAGGATTTCCCTGATGGGTGTCCACAGAACAACATGATAATGAGGCCTGTGATTGTAATAATAAAGTAAGAACATATTTTATTTATCCAAACACTTTACTTGAGTTAGAATGGGCACAGAAACATACATTCAACATTACTAAGGATAGTAAATCATGCAGGACACAACCACCACACCAATAATCTGTTTATCAAATGAAAAGTATTAAAGTTTACTGACTTAGTAAAAAATGAAAACTGCACAGATAATATACAAAGCCAAGAAAAATTTACTCCCTAATAATATTCAAAAAATGAGAGGGGAGATATGAGCTAAGAGGGAAACTTGACTTAAAACAACCAACCAAGAATAAATACTACATCTGTGGCGGGAGTAAAACTGTGGAATAGCTTGACAGAGGATCTCAAACAAAGCAAAAACATAACACAATTTAAAAATAGATTAAAACATAGTGTGATAGAAAGCTATAAACAGGATTGATTAATTGGGTGTTGATTGCAACTGTAATGCTGTTAAATTATTTATTTCTTTTATTTTTTGGCTACACTTAATTATTGGATAATTATTTCTTTCTATGACTCTGATTGCAACTGTAATACTGTTAAATTATTTATTTCTTTTATTTTTTGGCTTTATTTGTTAATTATTGGATACCTGTTTCTTTCTATGACTGTGAAACCATGAAGAGCTCTAATGGATTTAATGGAATATTGAATTAAAGGGTAGGCTTTTATAAGTTAGGTAGCTTCAGCCTGCACCTTTTCCATCTATTTATGAACTAGTTGAACGAATGATGGTTTTATGGAAGGTTGACTGACTGTGATTGATGCTCAACTGTAAACAATTTTGTGTAAAAGATTGAATAAACTACTACTACTACTACTACTACTACTACTACTACTACTACTACTACTACTACTACTACTACTACTACTACTACTACTACTACTACTACTACGCGCTAAAAGCAGTTCTGAAAAGGTGAGTCTTGATGAGGGATTTGATGATGTGTTGGTGTCTCCACCGCTACTCACCAGGAACGGGGCACAGACCCAGGTGAAGGTGGACATGGCGCCCAGGTAGGCGGCCTTCTTCAGGACCTTCAGCTCACTCTCACGGATCTCGGACACCTTGTCCTTGAAGGCCAGCTCCCAGGCGTACAGCTTCAGCACCTTGATGCCGTTCAGCATCTCATTCATCAGTTTAATGCGATTGTCTTTACTCTTCATCTGAGCCACCTGCAGCACACGGGGACAAGCTCTGTCAGATACGCAGAGCAACTGACCTACAGACTTGTTTCAGACCCAGTAGATGAAGACAGACAATAATTCTCCTCCTCCTCCCTCTGCACAGAACGGAAGCAAAAACCTCCTGCAGGGCCCCAGACTGCCCCTAAAATTTGAGACAGGGCAAGTAGATTTTTCATCTACTTACAACCAGTAAATTCACTGGGGTTTTTTTAACACTGGTGAAACATGGAAGTGGCGACGCAAAGAATCTGGAATCTGTCATTACAGGTGTCAGGCCAATGTGTGTGGGGATCATGAATGAAAAATCCTGTCAGTGCACCTGCTCCACCTGATCCTAAGTGATGGGAACGAGCTGAAATACTGCGGTATTTCGTTGCGTTTTGACATAATCCCCGAGAGGCTGCGGTTCTGCGACGTGCACATACAGAGGGAGCAGACGTCGGAGCAGTGTTGCTTCTGCTCACAAAATGCCGAAGCGCAAGTGTAGCTGTACACAGGGGGCGGACCAACCATCTGTGTGTTCTGGAGAATCACAGAACGGCCGGCGGCCACCACGTAGTCACCGTTTGTTTTGTTCTTTCTTTTCTTTTTTTCCAATAGGCCTACCTGACAACCATGTTTAAGGGAGACCAGGGACAGTTGTAACACTTATTGAATTTTTCTCAACAAATCAGAAACCCTTTACACTAGACTAGAATATCCAATTTAATATATTTAAAAATATGTATGAAAGTGGTCATATTTTCAGGTTGCAAAATTCATCTAAATGCAGTTGTAACACATTCCAGGGTGATCTACCTGTTGACCCTGAGAAAAGCCACTGGTTGGAATAGAACAATACAACTCAACATTTGTACTGTAATGTGTAATGTAATTTTCTTTGTTAGAATTGATATTATAAAATTGGTATTGAAAAAAGTATCGTCCAGGAACCGGTATCGAAGTGAAGGTATCGGTATTGAAAATGGATGGATGGATGGATGGATGGATGGATGGATGGATGGATGGATGGATGGATGGATGGATGGATGGATGGATGGATGGATGGATGGATGGATGGATGGATGGATGGATGGATGGATGGATGGATGGATGGATGGATGGATAACAGGTGCTGTGTTGGACATGACCTGACACAGACCAGGAGGTGGACTGAGGGACATGGTGTGACGATGTGACTCTGACGGCCTGGTCGCACTGCACGTGGAACCGAAGCACAGCGCCCTGGAGCGGAGGCAGTTTCAGATAGGTGCACATGTTAACTGGTCTGCCTGGTCGTACATCTTGCGCTGTGCGCGTGGCTGCAGCGCTTCAGTTTGGCGTCTGTTCTATTTTGCACGTGCGCCACGAGCGCCAAGAGCGCCGTCTGTCAAGCTGGATAGACCAGATCGTACCGACAGGAAGTTGGGCACAGAAAAGGCGAGAGAATCCGGTCAATTTTCAAAATAAAATAATTAAATGATGATTAATTAAGTTGTTTCCGCAGGCAGTGCGTCCGGGGTGTGAGGAGTGGTCTCACCTGGTATGTTTTGGTCTTCATAGCGATGACAGCGTTGACAGGAACCATCAGAACCATCACAGCAACTCCAGCCAGCACAGATGGACCCAGGTTCTGGAGAGCCACAGGTTAACAATAATAAAAACACACATCAGCTGCTTCTAAACACTCTTGAGCTGTTCAGAAATGTTTTTAATATCAAAGTGTTTCCGCTGCATTGAGAATATTCAGGAAAAACAGGTCAGTTCACATTTTGTAACATCTGAGCTCTGCGGTTTCTCTCACTGCTGAAGCAGTACAGACCAGTGGGTCTGTAATCCTACCTGCCAGAGAAAGTAGAGGGCCAGCACCACCTGCAGAGGCGCCGACCAGACCATGTTGATGTACGTGATGAGGTCCATGAAGCGCTGAGCATCCACTGACATCAGGTTGACCATCTCCCCCACCGTGGAGGTGCGGCGCGCTGCGCTGCTGATAACCAGGGCCTGACAGAGAAGAACAACAACAACAATCTTTATTTATATAGCACATTTCATGCGACAAGCGCAAATTCAATGTGCTTTCACAAAAACAAAACAAAGCACAACATTACATAGCTCGTAAAATACGTATAAAAAACAATAAGAAGAAAATGTTGCAAATCAAAAAACAATTAAAAACTAAAAGCTTGTGAAAAAAGAAATGTTTTTAGTCTGCTTTTAAGAGATGATACTGTTGTAGCAGACCTGAGTTCGTGAGGTAGGGAATTCCAAAGAGTAGGACCATAATGACTAAAGGCACCATGAGCTGAGTTTGAGTGTATTCTTGGAATAGTGAGTAGACCTTTAGTTGGTGATCTCAGGGATCTGTCTGGTGTGTACTCAGTGAGCATGTCAGAGATGTAGAGAGGAGCTGCACCCTTCAGAGATTTAAAAACAATAAGTAGATTTTCAAATCAATTCTCTGCTTCACTGGGAGCCAGTGAAGAAATGCTAAAATCGGAGTGATGTGTTCACATCTTTTGGTTCTTGTTCAAACTCTGGCTGCAGCATTCTGGATAAGCTGCAGTTTATAAAGTGCTTGTTTTGTTAATCCTGGTAAAAGTGCGTTGCAGTAGTCTAACCTACTTGAAATAAAGCGTGAACCAACTTTTCAGAATCAGATAAGGATAAAATGGGTCTAACTTTAGATATGTTCCTAAGATGGTAGAAAGCAGTCTTGGAAATGAAAGAGACATGCTTATGAAAGTTGAGATCAGCATCGAGAATCACACCTAAGTTTCTTACATGCTCACTAGGTTTCACAGGACATGGAGTTAATAAGGAACAGATTTGGTGCCTCAGAGTCTTCGGACCTACTATAGAAGACATCAAAGAGCGAAAGAAATGAGTCTGAAGCAGGACCAGAGAGACCGGTTCCTGCTGCCACCTCAGAGGCCGTACCTTTCTGTAGACCGCTCCGATGATGGCCGTGCGGAGACGCATGCCCGAGACGAAGCAGACGTGGAAGTACTTCTGGAGGATGAGCGACTGAAAGCAGGTGCAGAAGAAGAGCAGAGCGGTGTAGAAGTAGCCCTGCCAGGAGGGGGCGCTGGAGTTGTTCACGAAGCGGATCAGCAGCCTGGACCGGATCAAACGCAGAAAGTCAACATTATGTGTAAAGGTAGAGTCTGTAGGTTTGTTCGCTGCAGTTTGTCACAAAACAGGGCGCCCACTCTGCTAACTTGACATTAAAGGTATAATATGTAGGAATTAACCCCATCTAGCGGTGCGGTTGCATATCTGAACGTATTCTTGATGTTGCATTCACGTGAAATGGGGCAGACGTCAGACAGACAACAGACGCTGCATGTAACAGGATAAACAAGCGTTTATGTAAACAAGTGGTCCGCCAGCACGAGGCAAAACAATACAGGTGTGACAATATGTTGTCATGGTGATGTGGTATTGTTTTACCGTCTTTCTCTGGTGGAGTAAAATGACATCCGGTTGGTTTGCCGACGGCCGTCTGCCTGACTGCACCTGAATGCAACACCAGTGCCTCCGTCCTTCCTCACACTCACAGTGGTGACAGTTTTAACAGGCCGAGCCCACAGCTCCGCTCAGTTTCCGTGGTTACCTACGGTCACGCTGCCACTCAACGTAAAAATGGCGATGCAACATGGCCGCCTCGGTTCGGTGCGTCGCCCACTTCTGTATTTGTAACGACTTGTAACAACTTATTCTAAGGGAAAGCTTTCATTTGTATGCGGCTGTGATTCGACTTCAGTGAAATGTGTATTTATGAAAGCAATATTTCATTTTTGCTAATAAAAAGCCAAATAAGTTACATACTTTAAACAGATTGCGCTTGCCCACATGATATCGCCCATAGCAAAAACCGACACTCCTCACAGCATAGCCCTGGAGGCTCACGTTGCCGGCAGTGCCGTTGCTCCAGCAGGGAAATGCTGCCAGTGATGAGCCTGTTCATTCTGGGCACACCTTCAGTCTTTAATTACCTTCAAAGCTCAAATGCACCAGCCCATAATTAGCAAATCAGATACTGAGATTTGGCCAAAAGCGTGTCACAGTAAAAATCTCAGTGTCAGAATCAAAACCAGTTCATCCATGAGTCTTACAGAATGTGCCAAGTACGCATCTTCCCCTGGCTGCGACACCCAACACCTCCTAACTTAACACATTCCTCAAACTACCGACCATACACCTGCAGTCAACACCTGTGTAAAACACCCTTCTTTTGTTTAAGTTACATATCGGTATCTTATTACTTGTTACTTAGGGGCATTTTAATGGTCCAGTCATGGTCATGTGACATGACCCAATGTTACAGGTTAACAAGGACCACCTGAACCAGGACTGTTAAACATTAAAGGGGAATTGCCGTTTTTTTTTTACAATCTCTGGAATCATTATTATCAGAATGAACCGCATGGCGCTCAGAGATGACATCATCCAGGTCAGAGGTCAGTAGGTCAACCTACAGACTCCGGATGTTGATAACAGCTAACCCCGGACTCAGAGGGGAATAGCACTAGCCTATCAGAACTAAATATTGGTGAAATGAAGGAGTTTCTCTGCAGATAATGTGTTATTTAGAGGTTGCATTCCGCTGCCCTGCAGACTCCATTATACGGATATACGCGGCTCTCAGATGGATCTAATTTCGTTGAAACGACTTGTAATGACACCAAAGTTATCTGGGTGAGTAAATGATCGTATTTTATGCCAGAAATAAGGTCCAGATTGTTAAAAAGAACGGACACCGATGTCTACAAACAAGGAAGCAGATGATATTATATTAGGCAGGACCTCTTACATAAGACTTTGCAGGAAGTGGCCCCTCAACTTGGGGCCCAGCTTCTGAACCACTGTTCTAAATCATGTGCACATGAAGTATGACGCTCAGATAAACAGTGGCCCTGTACGATGGTTTAGAGGAAAGTGAGGCTTCTCACCGGAGGATCTCAGGCCCCACAAACATCAGGATGTCCTGGATGATCTTATAGAGGCAGGAGACCAGGAAGTAGGGCCCGAAGGTCAGGCACAGGGCCCAGAACAGCGAGGCCTCTTTTGTTTTCTGGGAGTTTTTCACAATCAGGATTTCAGACTCTTCCACCGCTCGGCCCTCTTTGCTCTCACTGTTGGGGACCTGCCTGGGGGAGTACAACGTCTTCTGCTCCGTCCTGGAGGAGACAGAGAAGAAATACACAGAATAAGTGTGACTTCTTTTTCTCTTTATCTCAGATTCTGAAGGAAACGCTGAGTGCATCACATACCCGGCTTCTGACCTTTTGACTTTTTGGCGCTCTGTGTTCCAGCGGCGCACCAGCTGGGGCACCACCCTCTGGGAGCGGTCCTCAGGGTTCAGAGACCACAGGTCCTTCTCCTCCAGCGGGCGCTTGTAGCCCGTCACCATCATCCTGGAGAGACAAGATGGACCACACACACGTTTAGATTAATGAGACAACACGAGGGACAGAAGGAGAAGAACATCGGAAGAGCAGAGGTCCTGTGATGTAGGTACCAGACACACACCTATATCTTCTTGTTTCGGTCACCCTTTAAAGGGATAGTTCAACATTTTTGCTAAATTCTCCTATCACCATAATCCCTACAGTCAAAGCAGTAGGTTCATTACTTTGAATTATCGGTGCATGTTGTTTTGAGATCTGCGGGGCAGAGACGTGAGCTGCTCAGTGAACACAATGGAGGTGAATGGTACAGGTCCCCTGTCCCTCATCAAACTCATCAAATACACAATCCAACAACTCCAAAACACTCAGGTGGACAAGTTGTGACCTGCACATTCACCACGCTATGAAATGATAACATCTAATGATGTAACATATGAAAATACTCAGAACTACTTGAGCTTTTGAAATCACTCCACCTAGCAGCCGTGTCTGGAATGTAGTTCTGGCTACGAATTTGCCTCCAAAACAACATAATAATGTTACATTATTATTTCATAGCATGGTGAATGTGCAGGTCACAACTTGTCCACCAGAGCGTTGATGAGTTTGATGAGGGAAACCCGGAAATACCATTAGCTGCCGTAGTGTTAGCTGAGCAGCTTGCATCTCTGCCCTGCCTATCGAAAAACAGCTTGCAACGACAATTAAAGGTAACAAACCTACTGCTATGACTATAGGGATTATGGCAATAGGTGAATTTGGACCTGTAGGCTACCATTCACCTTCATTGTGTTCACTGAGCAGCTCACGACTCTGCCCCGCTGATCTCAAAACAACATGCACCGATAATTAAAGGTAATGAACCTACTGCTGTGACAATAGGGATTATGGTGATAGGAGAATTTGCCCAAATGTTGAACTATCCCTTTAAAGACATGCTCACTTGGTGAGTTACAGACAAACTTCCAGGCCCTCTCAGATCAACCTGCGCTTAACCAGCACTGTAACCATGGTGATCACTGTGTTTCCACTGCAGGTCTGAGGGACAGTCTACACCCACACTGGTCCCGTTGACCGTTGACCTCAGGTCTGACTGACAGCAGAGGAGACCCAGCTAATTAACCTCTGTGGGATCGTTATCAAAGCTGCTGGTGTCACATGGTTTGTCAGGGCCCCCGATAGTCGCTGGGAGCCCCGGAGGATCAGGGAGGCCCCCTCACTGATCACATGTTTCAGATCAGGGAGGTCAGGTTTCGAGAGAGGGATGAAGGAGGAGAGTTACATCCCTGAATGACAGAGAAGGTCTACGGGGAAGGAGGAGGTCTCCACAGCCAAAAAAAACTCTCAGTGTATGAACACACATGATAAACACAACTAACACAGTGACCAACAGCTACACAAATAACTGGAATAAAATAGGAATAAATGCTGATCTGAATAAAACTGCAGCATGTAACGGACTCATCTCAAGTGTAAGCTGCTTGTACTTGCAGCTTAATTAAAGGGATACGCCAACATTTTTTTTCGTGTCTTGCCTCACTCCCAAGTCCATGACAAGCAGATAGACACCATTCTTTCGACTGTGCATGCAGTAACAAGGGAGATACGGGCAGAGCTGGCAAGACACGAAGAAAAAAAAATTGGCGTATCCCTTTAAAGGGAAAACCAGAAACAAAAGTAACGTTTGAAGCACACGATACAGATCAGAGGAGGCAACAGGCACCTAGGAGAGAGAGGGTCAGCACCGAGAGAGGGGTGAGCGAAGGAACAATTTGACAGCGTTTGTTTAGGGAAGGAAAAGCTTCTTCTACTGTTTTCAACTATCTGCCATGTCTGTCAGCACACACACATACACACCACTCACACATGCACTGTGTGCGCTCACCTGGTGATCCACCAGAAGGAGATTCTGGAGAGGAAGGAGGCCCCAGGCTCAGGGCAGGGGTTCTGAAGACAGAGACAGGACAGTCAAAACCTAAACAGTCCATTAGAAATACATCAGCTGACTTTAACTGAAGCAGAGGGTGAGGCTGACTCTGGACACTGGACACAACATATTCACATGCAGCTGATACGACAACAGACCATCTGATCAACTCCTCTCCTGTTGGTTTGTGGCTGATCAGAGCAAGAGACAGAGACAGGTGTAGGTGGGGGGGGTCTCACCAAGTCTTTGACGGCCTGGGAGAAGAGCGGGGGCTGGTCGGTGAGGGAGGACAGGAACAGAGCGACCAGCAGCAGAGCGTAGTAGCTGTAGAAGGTGACGTACCGCCACACGCTCACCGTTCCAGGCTGCAACGAGAAAACACACCGATTTTTAAACCACAGGACCTGCCAGAGGACGGCTTCACCGCTGTGGTAGCCTACATCTGTTGTTGTTGTTGTTATCCTCCTCCATTAAAGAATTTTGCAGTTCTGTTCAGTCAGGACTCACCTGGTCCAGAGCCTGGATGATTTTGGACCTGAAGGAGACTGTGGCACACACCAGCGCCAGCAGCCAGTAGATCAGCATCACCCCGGACGACTGGACCCCCTTCATCCGCTCGTACTGGATCACCAGGGCGGCCAGCAACTGGAGCGCACACACATTTATACATCACACATGACAGACTCAAATGGACCACACACCGAGGACACATGCAGTCAACGTTAAAGGGATATGCCAACTTTTTTTTTTTTTCGTGTCTTGCCTCACTCCTGAGTCCATGACCAGCAGATAGACACCGTCCTTTCGACTGTGCGTGCAGTAACAAGGGAGATACTGACAGAGCTGGCGCATCGCTAATTAGCTTAGCTCAAACGCTGGAAGTGTATGGGTAGTGTTAGCCTGCCTCCTACCCGAGGCGAAATCAGCAGTCTGAAGCTGATTTCATTTTAGCTCTTTTAGCTCTCTTGTCTAAATACCAGCTGTTTACAATTTTGTTCAGACGACTTCGGCGCTACTCAAGCTAGCCGTTGTGACCAACACACTTCCCGGTTACTTTCACAAAATAAAACACCCGTTGCCCTTTACATACAGAAAACCATGACGATAGAATTTGTGCTTTTCCTTTGAAATAGGAAGCTAAGCTACCCTCGATGTAGCTAGCTTGAACCAAAATAAACCGTCTTTGCTTGAACCCTCCGTTTTGACCGATCTCGTCCCGTTAGCGGCATTTGACCGCTCAAGATGCCTTACCGGAGAGTTTTGTCAGCTCTGAGACGAAGATCGGCCCACCGGTTTCCATTTAGAGTTGCTGAAGAGTTTCTCTGATGACTTTAGGTGGAGGCAGGCTAACACTACCTATACACTTCCAGCATTTGAGCTAAGCTAATTAGTGGTGCGCCAGCTCTGCCCGTATCTCCCTTGTTACTGCACGCACAGTCGAAAGGATGGTGTCTATCTGCTGGTCATAGACTTGGAAATGAGGCAAGACACACAAATAAAATGTTGGCATATCCCTTTAAAGCTACAGTTGGTAACAGTTATTTAGTCATATTTACTGGAACTGTCACTCAGGGTTCCCACTCTTTCCTTGAAATCATTTTCTAGGACTTGTCATCACACCATAGTGGTTCTCAAACTTTTTTGCATCAAGGACCCCTGAGTTGACACAAATTAGACCACGGACCCCTATTGGACAACATTTTGAAGCAAACACCAGAAATACACAAATATTTGTTCTGAGACTGAAGAACTTTTTTAGTCAATGTACGTTCAAATTAAGGCCAATGACGTGAATTTTTGGAAATATTGTGGAGAAACTTCTGGAAAAGAGTGGCAAGATTTCTAAGATAAAAGTTCAAAAATTATTGAGAAAGAAGTGGTAAAATTTCTCAAAAACAATTCTAGAAAAATGTGGGAAAAAATTCTAAAAATTAATTAATTAATTTTAAAAAAAGAGTGGTAAAATTTCAAGAAGAAGTTGAGTACCCCCTTGAACCCTCCCCCGTCCCATTCATAAGTGTTCTTTTCGACAGTTGTGCCTTATTTTGTACATTTGCCCAGTGTGTTTCTATGTTTATTACTATCTCACCCCCAGAAGTCTGATTTAAAGATGTGCAGTCTATGGCTCTGACGTATCTATGAAATAATCTCTTACATGCTTAGAAATTATGACAAATGTATCATAGATAAAACAACCCAAACATGTTGTTTTTGTTTTTAAACCACACCCACTACAGCTCTCTGCTGCTCCTCTATCTGTCACTCAGCAGTAGCTGAAAAAGATAAAACTGCTGATTCCCCCGTTGACAACGACTCCCACAGTGTAAAACCAGTAAGAAGAAGACTGTTGTTGTTCCAGTTATCTAACTTCACCCGTGTGTTGCATCATGCTAAGATGGTTTTGGAGTCTCCAGTTGCTATGGATACAGTACACCTGCTCCCTAGCTTGTGCACGTGCGCAGAGGTTGGGGGAGGGACCTGAACACTGTATCCTTTTGAAATTTCCAACCAAACCCCATAATTTCGATTTACCAATTGTAGATTTAATCCTCGTGACAGGTGAAATAAAATGAAACTGCAACTGGCCAGGTCTCAGACTCCTCACTGAGACACCTGTCTGTTTTATGTTTTCTAACACTGCTTACAATAACCTTATTTTATTTTGATTTATTTATTATTTATGTTTATTGATACATATTGGAGCACCTGTCTGATGTTTCATGTTTGATTGTATGTACAACCCTGTTCTCTGTACATCCGTTTGTATGTACAACGTTTTCAATAAAGGTCATGAAAGAGAAAAAAAAAAAAGAGAGACTGATAGAACTCACCATGGTGAGGCCCAGTAGCGTGGGGCTGACCAGGAGGACGGGGGCTGGGATGCTGCTGCCATGACTTCTTTCCCAGAAAGAATAGAAAACATCTGACCAGCAGATGATCCACAGCAGAAGACCAACAGCCTGGGGGGGGGGGGGGGGGGGGGGACAAGTCATGTTTGAGTCAGTGATTTCCTAATATAAAGTAAAACTGGCTCAATCAGAGCTGCACGTCATCACACCATCGTTACTCACCGTTTTAGCTTTGTTGAGGTGACTCATGCATATGTAGCCCCGGTCGTGGCTGCGGAGGTAGATGAGGTAGATGGGAGCGCACACCCACAGATAGAGGCATGGCAGCCACACCAGGACAGTGTTTTGGAAACATTGAGTGAGGTCTGGGTTCTCAGTGTGCCATGTACGGTTCCAATCCTGGTAGTGGACAGAGAAAGAGAGAAACATCACAGTACAGTTCAAAACCACTGACATGTCATCCACAGGAGGTTACATGTACAACAGGAAAGCAGGGTGGTTGTGTGCACATCCAATGCCTATTTTAGGCCAGGTGTCGGACAGTCAGGATAATTGCAAAGAAAAAAGGGAATATCCGCACACTGGATTAAAGCTCCCATTTATTGGATAGCCTACTTGCTTGCTACGTTTCAACTGATGTGGTCTTCCTCAGGCAAATGTAGCAAGCAAGTAGGCTATCCAATAAATGGGAGCTTTAATCCAGTGTGCGGATATTCCCTTTTTTCTTTACATGTACAACAGGGCCAGGATTACATCTGGATCAGGTCTTTGTTTGGGTCTGGATCACAGCTGGAACATGTGTAGATCTCCATCACTGTTATATGTGTTTGAGATCATAGCTGGATCATGTTTGATTCTCCATCACATCTTGATCACTTTCAGGTCTCCATCACATCAGGACCATGTTTAGGTCTCAGTCACAATCGGAACAAGCTTAGATCAAGATCACAGCTGGATCATGTTTGGGTCTGGATCACAGCTGGAACATGTGTAGATCTTCATCACTGTTATATGTTTGAGATGTCAGCTGGATCATGTGTGGTTCACTATCATATCTTGATCACTTTCAGGTTCTCCATCACATAGCCTATGGCCCATGTTTACGTCTCAGTCACAACTGGAACATGTTAAGGTCAAGATCACAGCTGGACCATGCTTGGGGTCTCAGTCAGAGCTGGTCTGGATCATGTATAAGTATTGAGCACAGCTGGAACAGTGTGTGAACAGAGACTAACAGAGACCAGTGCAGCTTCTCAGCAGGTCTCAGATCAGTGTTTGGACTGTTAAACTATCACTAGAGACCCTTCAACAGACAGAGAGTAAATCTAGTCTTTGTTGTTGGGGACAGGTGTTGTGGTGTTGTGGTGTTGTGATGTTATTGGGGACAGGTGTTGTGGTGTTGTGGTGTTGTGGTGTTATTGGGACACAGTAATGTCTGTGTAACAGCTCTGTCCTACATCTGTGTGCTCCGGCTCAGTCCGGGCTGGTCTCTGCTGCGGACCGGGCTCTCGGGTTGTGTTGTGTCCCAGACGGGACGGCTGTACCGGGGTCAGCTGAGAGCCGCGGGGCCGTGGGGGGGGGGGGGGTTGTGTGCTGAAGCCGGTTCTCCCGTGGAGCCAGGCTAACTTCACGTTATGTGAGCGGCCGGAAGTCTCTGTTAGCATAAGTTACCGGCCGGTAGCTAACAACAACAACAGGGCAGACTGTGACAAACAGCACCGGGCTAACTAACAGCTGAGGAGGGGAAACTCACCCAGAACGGATCGGAACGGTCCAGACTGCAGAACTTGTCCAACCCCATTCGCCGCGACGCAGTGGAAGTCGCGGTTGAGACCGTCAGGGATGTTTTTGTCTCGGCTTTGGTTTTATAACCTGACTGAGGACCGGAAGGCGTCACCTTCCTCTTCTTCTAGGCTGTTTATCCAAGTCTATGTGAACGGAGAGTCTGCTGCCCCCTGCCGGACCAGAGGGAGAACTGCCCCCTGCCGGACCACAGAGGGAACTGCCCCCTGCCGGACCACAGGGAGAACTGCACGTCTTTTAAAGTTCAAAGTAGTTCACCTCCTGTCACACATCCAGGTCCGTCCCCACTCTGACCTGAGCCTGGAGAAACACCAGGTCATTCCACCTGTACTTTATAATAATAAACAACACATTTATTAATACAGATTTATTTGACAATGGAGTTTAGCTGCAGGAAAACTCACCTGACAGAGGGTCAGCTGTCGGCTCATGGCAGTAGCAAAGACTTCTGTCACTTTATGTTTCATTCATTAATTGACATAATGATAAAAATACAATATGATTACAGTCTACACTGTGTTTCTGTTGTGTGTGAGCCTCGATTTTCTCATTTAAAGCAACACAAGGTAGTTTTTTGATTTCTTTTATTCCTTTAACCCTCTATTGTACCGTGTTGCCCTCAGGCAACATACCAATTTTTGGCCTGTCACATCTCCACAATGCATCCCTTTTAATGCTGTAATGTACTTTAAAAAGGAGAGAAGACCATAGAGAACCAATAACAATGCTTTAATTTATCACATGACTTTCAGGAATAGGTCTGCCATTTTGCTCCACTAAAACGGTCTGAAAACATAACTTCCTGGCCCTTTTTTGTCTGGACTGTCGGAAGATACAACTATTTAAGACTTATATTAACACAAATATATCACTTACTTCTGCTTTAATCTTTAGGCTATTTTATATTAGGCTATTCTAGTTACATGTTTTAGTCACATGTTTTAATGCCTGTTTTTTTTAAAGTATCCTTACCTGTTTACTAACTTAAAGGGACAACGAGGAGTTTCTATTTGGTTATAAAAAAGTCTCACGTTAATGTGGATGAATCTCCGCTACCCACACTGGGCCCATTTTAAATAAATATATCGTTCTGTCTCTATTGTTATTTTGTTATTATTAGTGGTGGCGGAAATGCTGGTCGAGCCGACCAGCGTTTCCTTCGTGGCGAGTCATGAGAATAACGCAGCCGAATCGCCGTTTATGGTCGGAACTACGGTGGTATGTGAACCTCTTTGAACCTCTGACTTTAATTATTGATGAATGAAAACATGAGTCCGTCTTGCGCCGGTCAAAGAAATGTACGGTTCGCGCGGAGCCTCATAAATGTAGTGTGAAAACGCTTCGCTTTTCCAAAAGTCCTCGTTGTCCCTTTAATTTTATGAGCTAAAGAGCATTATATCTATTTTGTTCATTTTATACCTTTCTTTGTGTGATCAAATTTTTATTGGGATTTGAAGGACAACAATCATCATCATTCAACAGCACATACATAAAGTAATAATTACTGTATATAAACATGCACATAACCATGTACGCACACACAGATAGACACATACACGCTAAATAATAATAATGATAAAATGAAAAAATAAAAATAAAATAAAGATATAACTGCAAATAAATAAATAATAAAAATACAAAAGGCAAAAAAAAAAACATAAAATGTCACAAACGCAAAAGGAAAAAAAGTGCTAGTTAGATCTATCAAATGGTTAGATGCCATCCACAATTTGCAGTACACAGTAAAAACCCAAACAGGGAACATAAACCAAAGAAAACAGGACCAGGGGACGCGTGCTGTGGACAATTCCAGAAGTGCAACATCTATGAAGTTGAGCGGCCACTGTCGCCGAGTTAGTTTGGGACAGTTTCCATCTTGTTGTGATCATCTTTTTAGCTGCAGTTAGACCAGCCAGAAACACACGTTTTGGGGATTTAGTGAGTTTCAATTAAGAGAGATCATTTAAAATAAAAACAGATGGGGACAGGGGGATAGGAATGGACAATAGCAAAAACAGTTCACTCTGCACCATTTTCCAAAAATTTGCAACCCCTTGGCATTCCCAAATTATGTGGAAAAAGGTGCCCACTGTACCTGTAGTACATCATTTTATACATTTTATCTTATTCTAGGCTACTGTTTTAGTCTCTCAGTTTTTATCTATAGTGTTTCCTCATGGGGGCCTACCACACTGGGAGTGGCTTTTGGTCTACCGATGGGGGTGCTGTCCAGTGGAGGGTTGTGCACCTTGGTGTGGACCCTCCTGTCTGTCCGGGTCAGGGTGGTCTCTGTAGTCCTGGACTGTGAGCCCTCTCAGGGTGGATGGCCCCCAAATACAACGGTGGCTTTCTCCTCACCTCAGGTCTCGGTGCCCGGCCATGTCTCTCTAATGTGAGCTAGTGTGTGTGGGTGCACTTCAGTCAGTTTGCTTGCAAATTTGTGGTCTGGTGGAGTTCCTATGCCTTTGCACCAGGTCATTCAAGGTATCTCATCCTCAAGGTCCAACAAACCTTGACCACTAGGAAACATCCACAGCACTGAAGTACCATTAACTGGGCTCATGGATCAGTCTGGAGACATTTTAATGTGTCTTTGTACTCAATGTTACTCTCTCACAGTGGTTGCTGCTGATCAGGCTCCAGTAGTGTATTGTACTTAAGTATGACACACAAGGTTTAATTCTCATTGGCTGAGGCATTTACTTAGGGATGTACAGAATCTCTTAAAAGTGTACTTGGATCAGGAAAAGTTAGGGCATGTAGATTTTACAGCAGTATGTTTCAATGGAGACTCTTGATTTGCTGCCTTTAGGCCTAGTAGGTAGGCTACCTGATGCCTTTTACGAACTGAGTGAAGTGCATCACTATGTTGCCATGGGTGTCCTCATGGATCCACCCGATATCTCATTTCAGTATCTCATCACATCATTATCTTAATTTTCATTATTTATAAACTTTGTCATGTTGCAGTTAACATAAAGTCAGATGTAGGCTACTTTTAGTTTTCCATTACTTTGGTTTCTAAGCTCTTTCATGCAACAGATTTCTTAAGTAACATTTGGATGAAATTGTAAGGACAAAACTTAGGGCTGTTTTGTGCAGCTGCTTTTATGTTAAGGAATCTGTAACTCACACTTTAAGGAAAACCTTAACTTAAAGGAGAATTCCAGTCATTTTTGACCCCTAAATCATTGTCCTGATGGTCACCCAATGTTGGGGGGAGCAAGAAACGCGACTGAAATTGATGCAGGCAAACCAGAGTTACACCATGGCTAGACGGCGCTAGGGACGCTAACCTATGGGGGCAATTCTTTCAACCACAACAAACACTCAAAAAACAACCAAATATCTATGGTACATGACTGGAATCCTTATGACACACCACTGAACTCATATAGTGTACAGTATAAACAGTACAAACTTTGTGTTGTTGCATGTAGTCACTCACCTCAGACAGCCGAACTCTGAAACATCCTGGAAAGACATTACGGGATCATCCCTATGTTCCCCAGGTCCTATGTTTCCCACTTTGTACGGGGCCGGGGAACATAGGACCCTTTTTCTAAAAAAGATTCCTATGTTCCCTGCTTTTCCCCAAAAGGGTCCTATGTTCCCCACTGTGTCCAGACTGGGGAACATAGGACCCTTTTTTAGAAAAAGGGTCCCATGTTCCCTGCTTTTTCCCAAAAGGACCCGGGGAACATGCAACCTATTTCTGAGTGAGAAGTTGAGTTGTGACTTTGAGCGAGAAGTGGAATTGTCCCATTGGTTGGGTTTAGGCAATGAAGAAAGGGGTTGGTTCAGTTCAGTAAAAAGACCAGGTAGAGGCTAGACAGGCCAGAGATATTCCCCGATTGGGGAACATAGGACCCAGTGAAGATAGGTACGCTCCCGACATTACTATCCGATCGCAGAGCGCCTGCTCTCCCCGCCACAGAAACAAACACTTTTTCCTTGTTGTGATGATTTCTTTACAAACAATAAACAGTGTTTTGTCCAAATGGCCACAGAGCCTCAGAACAAGGCTTACCTTACCACAGACACTTGCACTTGCTGCACCCTTTCCATCAGATGCTATGACGTCTCTTCTTCCCTTCCTCGCCCCGTTTGAGTCATCATGACACTTGACATTCTTGACACCCTTCTATATAATGCCAAATTTAGGCCATAGTGTTAAAGTCAGTTTCAGTCTAAGCACTCAAAACCTTCACCTGTGTTTCTGCAGTGCTCATAAAGTCCTATAGAAGAATCAATAACCAATCCAGCACAATAAATCAATCCATAAAAATGTCCCATCTTTTTATTGAACATATCCACATATGACTTATATATCATTTTCCTTCAAAGTATGATTTTTCAGTTAACAACAGTACACAAATATATTAAGTTATTTCAATTGGTGAGCAACGTGTAACGTTCTCAAGGAAAAGACAAAAATAACAACGTAAATCTGAGGTGAAGGTGAAACATCAGTTAGCCACATGGTGGCGAGATATGGTTTAGTTGTCATCATCATCATCATCATCAAACACATCGGCTACAGTCCTGTGGGGGGATAAAAAACAGTGGTCACACACAAACTCCAGCGTGTGAACAGATTCTAGTCCAGTGTAAATGAGACTTACTTGTAGATCGATCCAGTCACCTCATCAAGAAATCCTCCTGAAGAAAGAGCACAGACCAGACCAGATGAGTTCAATGAGCAACAACACCATTTTCTTCCTTACTGTGAAACTGAATAATTGTGTTTCTCACTCACCGGGCTGGCACAGAGTGTGGCAAGCAGGACACACATGGCAGAAACCGCACATCTACAAACAAGAAACCAACAAAATGATGGATGTGAAGTGTAAACAGCTCCATAGTTTAACAAGTACTTCATGGCTATATGGTTGGTCAATAATAATTATAGCCACATGGTTAGGGTGCTGGAAGGGTCACAAACCACAATTGTACTGTGTTTTAGAGCAGTGGTTCCCAACCTTTTTTGGCTCATGACCCCATTTTGACATCGCAAATTTCTGGCAACCCCAGACCCGTCAATCAAGATGTGCAAGCTCAGATATTTTTATATGCTGCATTTTATTTGAACTCGATTTATATTTGAGAAAGTGAAAGTATCGAATATAGTTGTTTAAGATTGTGTGTTGTGTTTTTAATCATAATCATATCAATTACTAGACATTTCAGGTGACCCCATTTGAATTCCAGGTGACCCCACTTAGGGTCCCGACCCCAAGGTTGAATAACAGTGTAATAGATAGTGTAATCCACTATTCTGGACCTGATATGTCCATTTCCAACATTGGTCAGACTACAAGAGATTTCTACGGCTGCAAAACATCTGCATGTTTATGTGCACATATCAGATGTATGGAAGACCATTTGTGTCAGGGAGAATATTTCGGCTTGACAAACATAAAAATACAAAAACTTTTTTTTTTTAAAGTCTAGCTTAAATTTGTTAGCGTTAATGTTAAGCTTTGTGGACAGTAAGGGTTCAGCAATCTGTAAATGTGAATAATGAAGAAACTATTATGTACACAGACTATGTGCTCACCATGTGCATGGTCAGGGCTAGAAGGTTGTCTTTGATTTAATAAATCTTGTTTAGGTCAATAAAGACTTCAATGTGGCAAGTCAAGTTAAATAATAAAGGCTGGTGGTTCCTCAGACTCATGATAAATACTAGACTCATTTTATGGTGCAATATTACATCTTGTTGTATAGTGTGAACAGTTTCCACTTTCAAGGAAGGATACCCCTTCAGGCCTCAAGGTGAAAAGAAAGGGAACAGTGGGACTAAAGAAAGTTGGGTCATGGGATGGGTTTTGTATCAGGTTGTTTGGGTCAGAATCTTGAAGCCTTAAACCACTCTAATCATCCTGAGAGTTTGTACCTCTTGTTATATATGGTGTACGTATTACTGAGTATTTTCTCACCTTGCACTCATCGCAGTGTGCAGACTTGTCTCCTTCTTCACAGGGACATTTATCACAGCTGTCACAATGCTGGAAGAACACACAATCAGTTAATTAACAGGAGAGCAGATCACCACAGAGGATTTTATGATACGATATGATGCGATAAACTTTTAACAGTGAGGACAGATGTGGAGGGCGAATCTTCTTCTTCAACACGTAACAAAATTCTTCCTAATTCACCTTCGATACAGGTGCTTTCCATCGCTTAACAGTGTTGAATTTCATTGTGAAAAGCTACAAGTTTCACCGATGTAACCTCAGACATACCTCACAGAATTCACAATATGCGCACAAAGAGCCCTTGTGATAATGCTCGTCATCATCGTCATCATCATCATCATCATCATCGTCGTCGTCGTCATCATCATCATCATCGTCATCATCATCGTCGTCGTCGTCATCATCATCTGTATTACATTAATATCATTAATAAATATATGACTTTCAGCTCTGATAGTTAACACTTCTACATCACAATATGTAACACAACATGCTGTGATAATAAAGTTACAGTGACCTCAGTCCACACAAGGTAAAACTATGATGGGACAGGGTGTGTTGGAAGTCTCCACTGGATTAAAGACATGTCAGTTTTATATTTATCTGCCTTCAAAAAACATTTTATGATGTAATTTTATTTTCTTTGTAATTATTAGTAGCATTATTAGCAATTACCAGTTATTTGTCATAAAACAGAAGTACCTTCGCACACATTAATAGGGCACGGCTGGTATAGAACATGCTGCAGTCAGCAGATACTCACAGGTGTGTGTTACTCCGGTCCTGGTACATGTCACATGACCAAATGTCGTACAGACCAATTAACCAAACTGATCCATTTGAATAGGTGACATGACATTCATACTGTACAGGTCACATGATGAAACATTCATACAAACTACACGACCAAACAATCAAACTGGTCATATGACCAAACAATCAAACTGGTCATATGACCAAATATTCAAACAAGTCACATGATGAAACAATAAAATACAGGTTACAAGACCAAACCTTCATACAGGTTAGATGACCAAACCACACCAATAAACACTTGTACAGGTGACATGCTTAAAGAGACCCCGAGGAGTTTGCTTTTGGTTATAAAAGAGTCTCATTAATGTTGATGAATCTACGTTACCCACTTGTTAATAGGTCCCTTTTCAATAAATATATTGTCTTGTCTTTATAGAACAGTTTATAGTCCTCCCCCTTCCCCCCCTCCCCCGGTGCAAGTTGTTTTTGAGTTGTTATGTTGTAAAGTGTGCTCATATGTGCTTTATGTTGCTGAGGTTTTTTTCCCGGTCCCACACTGTACTAGCCTCGTCTCCCGGAAATGCATTTCATTTCATTTCTGAAGGAGAGTCTGGCCTCATTCCCTGTGTAAGTGTTTGGGGTGGGCGGGAGCTGGGCAGGAGTAGCGTTGACCGACAACCCCATTCAGCCAATCAACAAGTTGGTATATCAAACTTTTGCCGAATGCAGTTGGAAGAACAGCGAAAACGTCTTTTCCTTCAAGAAACTCAACAAGCACCGACTCTTGCTCTTGTTTAATTGCTGTAATGGATGGTATTTCAGTAAGAACTTCCCTTATTGCTGTTTTTAGGCTGCTACTGCTAGATAGCTCCGCCATGTTTGTTGTGGTAAGAGTGTGGCAAGGTGAAGAGGGCCCGGGCAGGGATTGAACCCACACCTCCCGGGTAAGAGTCACGCGCTTGCCAGTCACCCAAAGGGACATCCCCTTGGCCAAGTAGCCAGGGCACATGATCAATTGGAGGCATAGTGACAGGACCACCACTGTCACAAGAGCATAGACTGTATAAAGGGTAAGAGTCACGCAGTGTAGTGACGTTATCACCTGGGGCTTTGCACCAGTCGCTCCCTGATTGGCCAACGTGCTGTGTCAATCATAGAAATCTGAGCGGCGACGCTGATTGGCTCGGCCTTCTGAGGGTTTCAGGCCATGAATGAGGCCAGACCCTCCCTGTGAAATGAAATGAAATGCATTTCCGGGAGAGGCTGGTTTACGAGGCTAACACTGTAGGCTACTCCCCCTGTGGGGCTCGTAAACCAGCTATCTCGTAAACGAGCTATCTAGTTATTTTGATATTATTTAGTGGTTGACTCGCCCAGCATTTCCTACTTTCGGTTTCCCGGATGCTGCCCGGCGGGTCATGGGAATAACACCACCGTTTATGGTCGGAACTAGGAATCTGATCGTCTTCGAACCTCTGACTTTCATTCTTGATTAATGAAAACATTCTTGGCAAATGTTTTCGCTTCGCTTCGTCCTGTGCCAGTCCAAGAAGTTCACCGTGCGTGCAGAGGCTCATGGGAAATGTAGTGTGAAAACACTTCGCTTTCTGAAACTCCTCGTAGTCCCTTTAAACATTTGTACTGGTCACATGACCAGAAAAATTGGTCATGTGTCACATGATTAAACATACAAGTCGTACAAGTCACATTATCAATCATTCATATGAGTTACATCTCCAAACATTTACAGTCACATGATCAAACATTCGTACCAGGTCACATGATTAATCATTAGTACAGGTTACATGACTAAAAATTAATTTGGGTCACCTGACCAATAACTCATACAAGCCACAACCAAATATTCATACAGGTCACATGACTGAAGATTTTCAAAGGAATCACATGATCAATCATTCACAACACATGTATAGGTCAAATGACCAAGCATTCAAGTCCATGCTGTTTTACAAATCGTCTGTATTTGGTTTGACAGATATACATTTGAGCAGTTTTTGATCATTTGATTTATTTAATGAATGAAAGTAGGTTAAAGACATATAGACAGTGGTGATTGTCACATCATGACAGTTCACAGTTTAACTAAAGAAGAAGAGAAAAGCAGAAACAACCATTTCATCTCTTGAACATTATGATATTTGGCAGAGCTGCTGCTCTCTCACTTCCTCTACACAAAGAGACATTTCTCTCTTTTCCCAGACACTCTCTCCCTGAAGAAAATACACTGTTGTAATGTTTCACAACAAATGAGCAGTTGGACAAATATGTTCAGCTTAGTATCACAAATGACTCAGATACTTGTATCAATCATGTCAGTGCCAAATAAGCAGTGAATTGAGGGGAAACTGCATCAAACTCTAAACAAATATTCACCATTAATGTAAGCTGCTGAGGGTTTTATCTAGTGGTTCAGAACATCACTTTTTTTTAGAAAATACAAAGAGGTATGATTATTACAATGTTCATAGATACACTGAAAATTCGTCTATTATCTTATCTCTGTTTAGCAATTTTACAAGTGCACACATCAGACCTGAAAACTAAATTCTCTGTATGACACGCCTCTCCAACAGACAGCAGTATGACTGCTCCACAGAGAAAGAAAGAGATTAAGAGATATGGAGAAAGAGAGAAACTTGATATTTGTTGGTACAAATGAATTTAGGTAGTGGCCCTCCTGCACCTCTTCTTGAGCTTGATTCTCCCTCTGTCTTTTTCTATAATATCCCAAACCCCTAAACCAACCCCCAATATCCCTGTCTCTCTTTCTTTCTCTGTAGATTCACATAAAGACACAAATGCAGGTCAGTCTGATCCAAAACAAATGAGAAAGGAAGATGGTAGTGGAGGAACCATTCTGGAGGAACCATTCTTTCAAACGAAACACAAATCAAAAGATCTCAGACTAGTGACCCCAATGGCTGATTCCCAAGTCAGGCTTGGTTTGTGTGAAATTGGTTTTGCAATCTTTCTCTCTCTCAAATCAATGCTTCTGTAGTCCCCAAGTTCATATCTAGCATACTGTACGAAGGACTTCGGACAGTCGGACTTCAGATGGGCCAGTTCAATTTCCCCAGAGTGCTCATAACTCTAGTTAAGTAGGGAAAAGAACAGAGTGTCAGAGACAGCAAGGGAAATGGACAGCTGGAAAGGGGTGGAGGAGGGACTTTGATTACCTACGAGCTCTGAGACATTAACATAAGAACTGACAAAGAGATGATGAGGTTGTAAGAACATTAACGAGAGGGGAGTGGCTAACGTTTGTTTTAGCTCCTCCCCTTTCGCACACTGCCCCGTAGTGTAGCTACATGCACATGTTTCTACCTGAAAGGCATCGCCAGCTGTAGGCCACGTCAAAGCATCAGCCAGCACCGACACCAGGACTTTACAATAACCTGCGTGCTGCCAATCACAGCCTGGCCTGGAACTAATACCATGATGTCATAAACATCCAGTGACAGCTGATGCTTTAACTGTAACCATAACAACGGCCTTCAGATGCAGATGCTATATGCTAACATTTATGCTAACTAGACAAAGAAACATAAGAGAAGCTGCTGCGTGTTTAGGGTGACTGACCTTCATGATCATCATCATCGTCGTCATCGTCGTCGTCATCATCATCGTCGTCGTCGTCATCGTCATCATCATCATCATCATCATCATCGTCATCATCATCATCGTCATCATCATCGTCATCGTCGTCATCATCGTCGTCATCATCATCGTCGTCGTCGTCATCGTCGTCGTCATCATCGTCGTCATCATCATCATCATCGTCGTCGTCATCATCGTCATCATCATCGTCGTCATCGTCATCGTCGTCATCATCATCATCATCGTCATCATCATCATCATCATCGTCGTCGTCGTCGTCGTCGTCGTCGTCGTCGTCATCGTCGTCATCGTCATCGTCATCATCGTGATCGGCCATCAGACCTTGTTCAGAGCGGGACGGCAGGTCTTGTGCCTTGGCGGAGGGGGCCAGTGGGGTGTGGAAAGAACAGAGCAGCGCCAGAAGCACCGCAAGAATCAGACTTCTCAAAGAAGCCATGTTCACAGCCGAGACCGAGACCGAGCCGACGAGAGAGAATCTACCCTGGAATCACTGCAGGAGTCCAGCAGCGACACTCCTTGCCTATTTGTTGCACACACACACAAATTCAAATTCAAATTCAAGCCCACTCAGAGGTGCACACACTCAAACAGTATGCCAAGGTAGAGAAAACAGTTATAATGGCATCCAACAGACAAGTTCCAATGCAGAGATGATACTCCAAGCTGAGATCCAGACAACTTGTTCCCAAGTCCTGGAAAAAGCGATCCTTAGAAAAGAGGGGTTCTCCCTTTCACTGTAGGACAGCAACAAGACAAGATGTCTCTTAGTCCAGAGCAGCTCTTGTGTGGTCGGCCAAGACTGCAATAAGAAGCTGGGAGGAGCACCGTCAGTAACTAGTCAACGCCGGGGACACAGACAGGACTAATGTGAGAGTGACAGAAAAAGAGAGAGACCAACCTATGGGGTAAGCTGAGAAGAAGGGGGGGTAGTCAGGCTGACTGACAGGGGCAAATGCTGGTGGGCAGGCCTGCACTATCCATAAGTTAAGTTACTCCAAGAGGGGAGTGATTTCCATCATCATCAAATGTTCAAGTTTAACTTTAGAACAAATGTTCAAGCTTAACACTAGAGAGGATCCAGGAGAAATGGCCATATATTGTGAAAGAAAGCACAAGGATGGGTTATTATAGAGCTGGGACGACATTGGACACAAAGTTTTTCACAATACAGACGGACAGTTTTTTACAGCATCCCCATTTTGAAGCAGGAAGCTAAACATTTACCCTCTAGCAACAGCGCTTAGGAATGAGTTTGTCTTTCTGTCCAAGGTAGTGAAGAGTTAGGTATCTAAACTATGATATGTGGTATGTTTGCTCTCTGAGGATGATTAGTAAGGAGTTAAATGACGCCCTGACCTTTCCATTGGAGTAGGCTACAGGGGTTTAGCATTGAGTCAGATCAACCAGCTATCTCAAAAAGCAAATGTCTTTTTAGGATTATTTCTTGAATATTCATTTCAAATTTAATGACAATCCTTCTTACTAAAAAATACCACAGAGCCCGCGTCCTTCCATCAAATTGGATAGGCTATGTCTTGTTCTACCATCCCCCAGTAAAGAGATGACTTAACATACAGTCAGACAGGACAAAACTCTGCTTTATGTTTGATTGTTGTCAAGGTTAAGAGCCAACATGTTTTACTTGCTCTAATCAAACGTTCTTAAAGGCCAAAGGGGCCATTTTTAAGATTTGTTGTTCCTACATAGCTAATAGTGTTAGCATTAGCAGCTATTCTACTGAATCATCAGTTTCTGATAGTGGTAGTCACTACCCTCCAATATGTCTTCCAGAAGTTGCTGCTCAGAGGACACATGCAAACCTCTATTGTGACAACAATGGTGGCCGACAAGTGACAATCAACAGCACTACTACAAGAAACCAACAGAAAAAAACAAATAGCCCATTAAAGGTATTAATGTTAGACAACTACAACACCAGAGAGGTTACAACAAGCTAACATCAGTCACATGGTTTATAGAGGACCAAGTCTCCAGGCTGGAGATGCTATGTCCAGCACCCTGAGCTTTGCGCCATATTGAAGAAGAACGACTTTGTGTTATCCAGTCACATCATGGTTGTTGTCAGAGAAAGGGGAAACAGGGAAACATAATTGTTTAAAGGAGAAAAATATTTTCAGACTGTTTCTTAGACTGACCTGACTGAACACAGTGTGAGTGGATGTGTCAGACCCAGGTCTGAGCCTTCTTCTGTCATGGTCCCATCTAAAATATATATTTTTTTGTATATATGTTTTTTTCTGTGGCCCGTAAAAGTTAATTCACAATCATTACTTATTTGATTTGAAACTTAATTTGTAGTTTAAATTCTTTTCGACAGCTCCATGATTTAAATTAGTTAAATAAATACACAGCTCAGTGACAACATTTGAGCCAGTCACCTGTTATAATGTTATGGGAGATGGGTGTATGTTTACAGAGAACTGACCCCATTACCACCCACCTGGCTAAAGACTACCCTACTTCCCACATTGGCACTTAACATTGGCTTTGAACATTAGTGGTGCTGTGCACTATTGTCCAATGGATTTAATTCCTAGATACACTAGCCTGAGATAACCCCTCCAACATCCCTTCTAGTGGGCAGATAGCCATGAAATCTGCTGAGCGCAGTCATGGTAGGATAAATCTCTCAGATTTTTACGACTCTAGGACCTTTCACTGCCCCCGGGACAAACATCTTCAGCTCTAAGAATAGCTAAGTTGTCACTTTGTTGAGTGCGGTGGGCACAGCGGTGTGTGTAGTGGGCACAGTGAGGCCTCAGACTGTCGGTCTCAGGAACTGCAGCATTTTCATAACATGGTTTTCCAAAGTCTGCCTTTTACTTCCAGTATTGGCATCTCTGCTGATGCAGCCTGAGCGTATGCACTACCCAGCATATAGGCCAAGCCCAGACACCGATCTCTTGTCCGTCCCTCCCCCTACACACTGCCCCCCCAAAATAGATGGATTTGTGTGAGGGGGAGTTGACAACCGCTCTATTTAAAACTGAACACTGTCAGAGTCAGTGTAATGTGAGCCCCCTTGGCTCTGTCTGAGTGGGACCAGCACAGTATCCCACACAAATTCTCACCTACACATGCATGAAGATAGAGGTTAATGATAGGACCCCCTGAAACACCTCTTAAACCAAACTAACCTCAATAAATACATGCTCTCCGCTTCTTCTTGTTCACCGCTGTGACGGCAGCCATAGTCATTTCACTCCATTAACTTGAAAAAGCAATATGATACCTCAAACATTTATCTTTTTTCACTGCAGAGATTTGGCTCAATTCTTCGAGGGTTTCATTAGATTTTCTCTTTTCCTGTCAGTGGCTCTTATTAACAGGCTCACCAGTCCTGGTTGGGTCATCTATTATCTTTATCTTTATCTATTGTCTCCATCTGCTTATTCAAATTGAATGCAAAGTGTCTTCCTGCAGCTCCCTCAAAAAACTGTGAGCTGTAGCTAATATATCAGTTTAAGAGCCCTGTCAGGGTCCGTTAGTGTCTGTTAGGGTTTTAGTTGATTTTCTGTTCTTGTTGTGCCACTTCCTGTTTTATTTTGAAGTCCTTGTCTTACCCCTGTCTTCCTGTCAAGTTTCCCGCCTGTGTGATTGCTTTCTCCTGCTCCAGACTACGCTCCTGGTCAGAAGGTGTGGCTATCCTCCCGTGGTCTCCCTCTCTGAGTCCAGTGCTGTAAGTTGTCTCCAAGATTTATTGGACCGTTCCCCATCTCAAAGATTATTAACCGTTCTGCTGTCAGACTGCAGCTTCCCAGGTCCTCCAAGATCCACTTCACTTTCCATGTCAGCTGCATTAAGCCTTTCAAGGAGAGCCCGCTTGTCCCAGCCGCCAGACCCCCTCCTCCCCCCGGCTCGTTGGTGGGGGCCCGGTGTACACCGTGAAGAAGCTGTTGGCGGTCAGGCGGCGGGGCCGGGGCCTGCAGTATCTTGTGGACTGGGAGGGATACGGCCCGGAGGAAAGATCCTGGGTGCCCTCTCGCCATATTGTGGACCCCCACCTCATTAGGGACTTTCACCGTTCCCAAAGTCCTGGGCCGCCGGGTGTCGGCCCTGGGGGGGGGGGGTACTGTCAGGGTCCGTTAGTGTCTGTTAGGGTTTTAGTTGATTTTCTGTTCTTGTTGTGCCACTTCCTGTTTTATTTTGAAGTCCTTGTCTTACCCCTGTCTTCCTGTCAAGTTTCCCGCCTGTGTGATTGCTTTCCCCTCCCTAATGTGTTTCACCTGTGTCTAATTGTCTTCCCCCTCCTTGTGTATTTAAGCCGTGTCTCCCCTCCCCTCTGTGCCAGATCGTCTTGTCCTTAGAGTCAGAGTTCCAGCGTATAATTTCCTTGAGTATCTCCCTGTGTATGACCAGTTTTTGATTCGTGACCTAGAATATAGCCAGCCGATTACCTGTACCTTCGCCTATTCTACTGCCTGCCTGGTTTTGACCCCTGCCTGTAATAAACGACTCTGATTCAGCCTGAGCCCTCCGGTTCCTCGTTTGTGTCCCGATCTGTACCTGACAGTATGATCTGGCCAAACATGGACGCATCGGAATCGGACCAGATCCGCACCGCGCTGAGGGCACAGGGACAGAAACTGTTTGAGCAAGACCAGCAGTTTGCCCAGCTTCATCATGACCTGGCCGAGGTCACCTCCCGCTCTGAGGAGCAGTGTGCTACAGTCTCAGCTCAACTTGCCCACGTCATCGATCAGCTTCAGAGACTGACAACGACCACCTCCGCTGGACCACCTGAACCACCTGCCGCCGCTCCTGACGAGCCTGTACAGGCCAATCTCCCTGAGCTCCGCTCCCTCAGACTGTCGAGCCCGGAACGCTTCTCTGGGGACTCAGGTGACTGCTGTCCATTCCTCACCCAGTGCGAGCTCCATTTTGAATTTCAGGCTAAGGCCTTCCCCTCTGACAGAGCTAAGATAGCGTTCATCATGTCTTACCTGTCCGGAAGAGCCAACGCCTGGGCCACCTCAGAATGGAGTCGTCACTCAGCTGTGTGTGATTCACTACCCCTTTTCCTAGAGACTTTCAAACAGATCTTCCACTCTGCCACCCCCGGTCGAGAGGCGGCTAAGGCACTGGTCAGCATTAAGCAGGGTAGACGGTCGGTCATAGACTACGCCATTGAGTTTCGTACCCTGGCTGCTGATAGTGGCTGGAACCAGCCGGCCCTGGTAGATGCTTTTCACCAGGGTTTGACGGAACGTCTCAAGGACCATCTCGCTCCCCTGGACCTCCCCTCTGAGCTCGACGCCTTGGTGTCCCTGGCTTCTCGGATAGACCAGAGGCTCCTGGAACGCCAGCGAGGCAGACCATCTCCTCATCCCTACAGGCCACCTGCTCTCAGGTCCACGGAACTTCCCATTTCCCCAGAAGATAACATCGCGTCGACAACTATTCCTGAGCCTATGCAGATTGGGCAGACCAGGCTGACCCCCGCTGAGAGGCAGCGCAGATTCCTCGAGGGCCGGTGCATCTACTGTGCTCAGTTGGGCCATGTGATAGCTCACTGTCCGGTTCGGGTTTCCAGGCCTTCCAATGCTCCAACGTCTCTGGTGAGTGCTACACAGTTAACTTCCCAAACACACCGCCAGCTAACTGACTTAGCACTCACCTCAGACACCACCTCCATCTCGGTAAAGGCATTAGTAGACTCCGGGGCTGACACAAACCTAATGAGCTCCAAGCTAGCAGACCAGCTAGGCCTAAGGACTGTTCCCCTTGAGAAGCCCCTATCTGCCACAGCCCTGGATGGCAGGCTTATGAGTCAGGTCACACATGAAACACCACCGGTTGCACTCACCTTTTCAGATGGCCACTCTGAACAACTCACCTTCCACCTGTTCCGCTCAGTCACTCACCCCCTCATTCTCGGCTACCCTTGGCTGGTTAGTCACAATCCCCACATGGATTGGGTATCTGGTAATGTGTTGGGTTGGGGACCCACCTGTAAGGAAAACTGTTTCCCCAGTCTCACCCAAAGCTCCCCGTCACCTGAACTGTCCCTCTCTGACTCCGCCCCTGATATCAGCCTAGTGCCAGAGTGCTACCATGATATAAGAGATGTCTTCAGCAAGTCTAAGGCTCTATCTCTTCCTCCCCACAGGGAAGGTGACTGCGCTATTGATCTCCTACCTGTTGCCCCTATCCCTAAAGGTCGTCTGTATTCTTTGTCTGCCCCTGAACGTACTGCCATGGAGGAATACATCTCGGCCTCCCTGCAAGCAGGCTTGATTCGTCCTTCCTCATCGCCTGCAGGCACTGGGTTTTTCTTTGTCGAGAAAAAAGATAAAACACTCAGACCTTGTATTGATTACACCCACCTTAATGATATTACAATAAAGAACAGGTACCCACTTCCACTCATTGCCTCCGCCTTTGATCTTCTTCAGGGTGCCCAGGTTTATACCAAACTAGACCTTCGCAATGCCTATCACCTGGTCCGGAGTCGAGAGGGGGATGAGTGGAAAACGGCATTCAACACCCCCGTTGGCCATTATGAATATTTAGTCATGCCTTTCGGTCTCACCAATGCCCCCGCAGTTTTCCAGTCCCTGATCAACGAAGTCCTCCGAGAATTCCTTAACAAAGATGTTTTTGTGTACATAGATGATATTTTGATACATTCTCGAAACATGAACGAACATGTAGCCACGGTCAGAAAGGTTCTTACTCGTCTGTTGGAAAATGGACTATATGTGAAGGCTGAGAAATGTGAATTTCACAAGAGCCAGGTGACCTTCTTAGGCTACATCATCTCCAGCGGTCAGGCCAAAATGGACCCTTCAAAGGTACAGGATGTACTTAATTGGCCTTCCCCCAGAGGTCGTAAAGAGTTGCAACGCTTCCTGGGGTTCGCCAACTTCTATAGGAAGTTCATTAAGGGGTTCAGCTCTGTAGCCGCCCCCCTCCATGCTCTAACCTCTTCCAAGTCTGTCTTTCAGTGGTCTCCGCCTGCAGAGGAGGCCTTCCAGCGCCTGAAGAAGTCCTTCGCAGCAGCCCCGGTCCTCACCTTGCCCGACCCCGCCGAACAATTCATTGTTGAGGTGGACGCCTCGGATGTGGGGGTTGGTGCTGTCCTGTCCCAGAGGTTGGGTAAGGATGGAAAGATTCATCCATGTGCTTACCTCTCTAGAAAACTGTCCCCTGCAGAAAGAAATTATGCTGTGGGGGACCGGGAGCTGCTGCCGGTTAAAGTGGTGCTGGAAGAATGGAGACACTGGCTGGAGGGGGCGGCCCTCCCGATCCTGATCTGGACCAACCACAAGAACCTGCAGTACATCAAGTCTGCCAAGAGGCTAAATCCACGTCAGGCCAGGTGGGCAATGTTCTTCTCCCGCTTCAATTTTGTCTTGTCTTACAGACCCGGTTCTAAAAACAAGAAGCCTGACTCCCTCTCTAGAATCTTCTCCCATGACGATGCAGAGGGAAAAGAGACCCCCATTGTGCCCCCAAAACGGGTTCTGGTAGCCTTCACATGGAATGTGGAAACTAAGGTCATCGAAGCCAACCGCAGCAACCCTCCTCCTCCGTCAGACCGGCTTTTTGTACCACCAAATCTCCGGAGTGAAGTTATTCATTGGGGACACTCATCCCCCTTATCATGCCATCCCGGGGTTAAACGTACATTGTTTCGCCTGGCCGAAAGGTTTTGGTGGCCAGAGATGAAGAAGGATGTCTGTGAATTTGCCTCTGCTTGCTCTGTGTGTTCCCAACAGAAGTCATCCAATGCTCCCCCTGCTGGTCTCCTTCATCCTCTGCCCGGAGGCCCCTGGTCGGACATCTCCATAGACTTCGTCACAGGTTTGCCAGACTCCCAAGGTCACACTGTTGTCCTCACCACTGTTGACCGGTTTTCCAAAATGGTGAAATTCATTCCTCTCCCCAAACTCCCATCCGCCAAAGAAACTGCTGAGTTTCTGTTAAGGAGGGTATTCAAAGATTTCGGGTTCCCACGAACCATCCTGTCCGACCGGGGGCCCCAATTCATAGCACAATTCTGGAGGGCTTTCTGTGAGCTAATTGGGGCTAAAGCTAATCTGACTTCTGGTTATCACCCCCAGAGCAACGGCCAAACGGAGAGGGTAAACCAACAATTGGAGGCCGGTTTGCGTTGTCTCACCTCTCAGAATCCCTGCAATTGGTCCAAGCCCCTACCTTGGGTTGAGTTTGCACACAACACCCTGTCCTCTTCATCCTCCGGCTTAACCCCCTTTCAAGTGGTTTTCGGATATCAACCTCCTCTCTTCAGAGCTCTGGAGAGAGATGTTCCGGTGCCGTCTGCTGCTGCCCTAGTCCGTCGGTGCCGAGGCATGTGGGTCCGTGCAAGGGAAGCTCTCCTGAAAACCTCCCAGTCCTACAAGAAGTCTGCCGACCGCCGCCGCCGCCCTGCTCCAGACTACGCTCCTGGTCAGAAGGTGTGGCTATCCTCCCGTGATCTCCCTCTCCGAGTCCAGTGCTGTAAGTTGTCTCCAAGATTTATTGGACCGTTCCCCATCTCAAAGATTATTAACCGTTCTGCTGTCAGACTGCAGCTTCCCAGGTCCTCCAAGATCCACTCCACTTTCCATGTCGGCTGCATTAAGCCTTTCAAGGAGAGCCCGCTTGTCCCAGCCACCAGTCAGGCGGCGGGGCCGGGGCCTGCAGTATCTTGTGGACTGGGAGGGATATGGCCCGGAGGGAAGATCCTGGGTGCCCTCTCGCCATATCGTGGACCCCCACCTCATTAGGGACTTTCACCGTTCCCGTCGGCCCTGGGGGGGGGGGGGGTACTGTCCGGGTCCGTTAGTGTCTGTTAGGGTTTTAGTTGATTTTCTGTTCTTGTTGTGCCACTTCCTGTTTTATTTTGAAGTCCTTGTCTTACCCCTGTCTTCCTGTCAAGTTTCCCGCCTGTGTGATTGCTTTCCCCTCCCTAATGTGTTTCACCTGTGTCTAATTGTCTTCCCCCTCATTGTCTGTCTGTATATAAGACGTGTCTCCCCTCCCCTCTGTGCCAGATCGTCTTGTCCTTAGAGTCAGAGTTCCAGCGTATAATTTCCTTGAGTACCTCCCTGTGAATGACCAGTTTTTTGATTCGCAACCTAGAGTATAGCCAGCCAATTACCTGTACCTTCGCCTATTGTACTGCCTGCCTGGTTTTGACCCCTGCCTGTAATAAATGACTCTGATTCAGCCTGAGCCCTCCGGTTCCTCGTTTGTGCCCCGATCTGTACCTGACAGCCCTGTGTATTGAAAAAAATCATCATAGGGATAAATGCATGCTATAACGAGTGGCTATGACATGTGGAGTTCCTCAGGGGTCAGTCCTTGTTCTTGGTTTCCCTCATTAAACTCATCAAATTCAACATCCCAAAACTCCACAGCGCTTTTGTAGACAAGTTGTGACCTGCACAACCACCACGCTATGAGATAATGACGGAACGATACGAAACGGAGCCGTTTTCGAGGTAAATACAGGGTAAATACGGAGACTGCTTGCTGAAAAACTGTCCCTGAACGCAACGCGCATCAGCGGTTTTGTATGAATTTACCTCGAAAACGGCTCCGTTTCGTATCGTTCCGTCATTATCTCATAGCGTGGTGGTTGTGCAGGTCACAACTTGTCTACAAAAGCGCTGTGGAGTTTTGGGATGTTGAATTTGATGAGTTTAATGAGGGAAACCAAGAAATTCCGTTAGCCTCCATAGCGTAGCTCTGAGCAGCCAGCTGCTGCGCTCCGCCGTACTGAAAATAGCTTACACCTACAATTAAAGGTAATGAACCTACTGCTATGACTATAGCGATTATGGCAATGGGCCAATTTGCCAAAATGTTGAACTATCCCTTTAAGACCTTACATTGGCTCCCAGTCAGCTACAGAATAGATTTTAAAGTTCTGCTACTGGTCTACAAATCACTGAATGGTTTAGGTCCAGAATACATGAATGACATAGTAGAGTCTAAACCCAGTAGAGCTCTGAGATCTACTGACTCAGGTCAGATAGTGGAGCTCAGAGTTCAGACCAGACATGGTGAAGCAGCATTTAGCTGTGATGCTGCTCACAAATGGAACAAACTACCAGCAGAACTGAGATCAGCCCCAACTGTGAGCACTTTTAAATCCAGGTTAAAAACATTTCTCTTCACATGTGCTTATAGCTGAGCTCTTTTTAAGAACTTTTAACTTTATCTATTTTATTTTATTTTATTCTTCTTTGCTCCTGCTTTTAACTGTGTTTTTTTTGTTTTTATGCTGTTTTATGCTGTTCTTTTAAAAAAAAAAAGTTTTGTCTTTATGTAAAGCACATTGAGTTGCCTTGGTATGAAATGCGCTATATAAATAAAGATGCCTTGCCTTGCCTATATGCAAATGCTATATGCAACAATCCAATATAAACAAAGTAGTCAATCATATACTGGAAGGCCTGTGGGTCTAGATTCATGAAGACCTTCAGTTTAGTTAAACAGGTGTCCCAGATGACTGCACAACCAACAAATATCACCCCAGTGCATTTCACCCAAGGGGAAGCTTATCCTTGTATTAACTGATCAGATTTGACATCATCGCTAGTATCAGTCCCTATTTAAAGCTTTAGACACAGGGCCCAGCACCACAGGTTGGAGAGCAGAGCAGCGGTGAAGTTTCTACCGGTGACAGACTAGTGGCAGTGAGGAACAGCTGAGTTGGAAAGAGCAAAGGACAGAATGAGAGAGGAGATCAGATCGAGATGAAGACTGCAAAGTGGCTGAAAGTGGAGATGAGCTCTGACATGCCAAAGACATTTCTTCTCTCTTAGTTTGGACCACTGACTCTGCCTGCACTGACCTACTTGACCCATTTAGTTAACTCTGTCTACTGTTTAATTCTTGCTCCTCCTGCAAGAAAACACGGCAGTTTGGAAAAATCGCCGGAGCACATCTGACGCTGTTTTAGCCTCGGAGGAGACGTCGACCCTTGCGTAAAGACGCTCCCTCCATTTAAAACCCAACATGTCGATATAAAGAGGAAAAAGAGGGGTCAGAGGATGGGTGTTGCTGAAGGTGTCGGAGAAGGTGTTGTAAGGTGAAGAGATGACAGCGAGTTCACTACATCGACCTATTCATCATCAGATCTGACATTCCTCAGAAGGATTCATTTGCCTCCCTGAATCTGATCCAGAGCCACATCCAGCACAGGCTCTGTCCATGTAAGGGCTGTCTAAAGAGGGACATCGCTTTCCACGATACAGTTACCACAGGGGACGGTGTGTGTGTGTGTGTGTGTGTGTGTGAGAATGAGAGAGAGAGAGAGAGGGAGGGAGAGGGAGAGGGAGTTAGCAGATTAATTTAAAGCTCTAATGGTGGTCGTGCTATAATGATCTTTTGTGTGGTTCTTCTGGAGTTTCATTAGAGCCAGCTCTGCTCTGTGATCTGTTCTCTCCATCCTCCTACTCACTTCATATTACAACCTTTAACACTCTTCAAGAATAATTAGTGAGATGCCATGGCTCTCCTTGTCACCTCAGCCACATGTTTTTTCTTTGTCCATGGTCTGAAAGATTTTTGTGCGGGTTATTTTATTAGTATGTCGACTGTTCTTGGTGTAAATCTCCAACCTTGCCCTCTGATTGCTATATTTGGGATTCCTAACCCCTCACTTGCACTCAACTCTACACAAAAGGATATTATAGCTTTCACATCCTTACTTGCAAGACATTTATTATTGTTACAGTGGAAGTCTGCTAAATATCCTTCTATCTCCCGGTGGCTTAAAGACATGATGTTTTTTTGTACAGTCAAATTTTTTCACAAATGGCAAACCTTTATTTCCTATTTCACTAATTACTACCTGATTGAATTTCTGCCTATTACCGTTGTACATTTTATATTGCATAAATATCCAGTATGTTGGCCGTGATGAGCCAAGTTGGGGCATGGGTGGGGGGGTGTTCACTGTTTGTTTTGTTTTTTTTACCCTGCACTCTGTGATTTAATTTAATAATTTTTCCTCAGAGTGTGTTTTTGTTCATTTTCGTTTGTATGTGTATATGTGACTGTTTACATATGCATATATGTATATAAAAATACCTGTATCCCTGTAATTGGAAGTATCTTATTGTATTTTTCAATAAAAATATTTTGGAGAAAAAAAAAGAATAATTAGTGAAGCTGGTTCACATTTGCAGCAATGATCAAATCACCACATATTAAAAAAACACAAATACATAGGCTAATACGGGACCATGGGAGGTGCAACAGTGTAAATTCAGTTCAGTCAGATACAGGCAGTCAGACTGTTATTCATAATTAACTGTAGGCTATATGTGCTCCATTTCAAAATTAATTAGCTGGCTGTAAATGACCCAAGGGATGAAAGTGTGAGAAGGAAGAATATTAGGAGCTCGAAGGTGTCAGTTGATCCAGGCCTGAAGGCTCTACCAGCTGTGGCCGGCTCTCAGGCTTCCCGCATTAGCTGAGGCAGCGAACAAGACCAGGGTGAAGGTAAAGCACCTCTCGCCACACCCAGTGGTGATGTCACTTAGGTTACATCACTGGAAGATGATCTGATAAAAGACTTTCAGCTGATCTCATTTTTTTTTGTCAATTCCCATTTTGGAAAATAAATAAAACAACAAAGTGCAAAAAAAATATATGAAGGAGCTGCTCAACAATAAATATAAACATAAGGAAAATATTTCTACACCCTAATATCCCACCGTGTGAGTCCAACTTGAGTTGAGTGTTGAGCCATCTGGTTGTTATGATCCTGTGACTTTTCCTCCAGCTCCACCATCAGGTCAACATGTTAATGTGTCCACTACTTTCCATCATGACCACATTTTTGCAGAACTAATGACGCACCCTTCAGCCTCGGCTCTGTGCTGCTGAGATGCTGTGATTAGTACTAATTGTTATTGTTAGTACACACCTCTATATGCCTCATACTGTCTACAAACACAGTAGAAGCCATGTTTGCAGATCACTAATATTGTATTATATGAATATCAAATATCAGCTTAGTGCCACCCACTGTGCCAAAGTGAATAAATGTTTACCTTAATATTTCTCAAATCAATGAGTTCAACCAAGCAGCTGTGCCCAGATGATTTAATCACACTACAGGCTATTCTTTTTTTATATAAAGTCTTTTGGGGGGCTTTTGCCTTTAATTGATAGGACAGGACATGTGGAGAAACAGAGGGGGAATGACACGCAGCATAGTGCCACCGGGGGATTCGAACTGGGGCCATCTGCAGCGAGGGCTATAGCCTCTGTATATGGGGCGCCTGCTCAACCCAGTGAACTATACGACACCCCACCATTTCTAACAGTGCATTCAGTTCAAAATATTGAACTCAGGTCAAATATTCGCACGAATGCCGCGAGTAAAAACAAATATTCCAGCGGGCAAACTCGAGCGAGTAGAGCAAGGCGAAAATTTTACTTGCGCCCGGTGTGAACGCACTGTAATACTTCAAAATCTGTTTCCTTCCACTTAACACACAGAACACACTGCCTATTTGTTGTATATACATTTTTATATTACATTTTATATTTTATATAGCTATTTATTATGTATAGGTTGTTCTTTTTATTCTTTGTGTTGTTATTGTGTGTAATGCTGCTGCTCCACTGTAATTCTATCTATCTATCTATCTATCTATCTATCTATCTATCTATCTATCTATCTATCTATCTATCTATCTATCTATCTATCTATCTATCTATCTATCTATCAATACAGTGTGTGTTCATCTCTGTTTTCCTACAATAGTGCTGCACCTGAACACATCCTGTGTGGCTGTGTCACATGAAAGCAGTTCAAGCATCCAGCTCTGACACTGAAAAACTGTTTACAACAACCAACAACTGCAGTTCCTCTAATGGCCACTAGAGCATGTCTCCAACAGTGAGTCAGTCTCCATTGACTCTCATGTTAAAATGTCCAGCGTTACAGCAGGAATAAAATGTTTACAGCCTGGTGCAAAAACAGTTTAGGTCTCTATGGCTGATTTCCTCCTTCATGACGACTGCACAGGGTGGTCTGAAGTCAGGCATAATGAAACGTGTGGCATCATCTGAGTGACAGGTGGGTGTATACTTGCCACCAGCTGGTATGAACTCAAGTCTATGCTCCGCCTTCTAAGTATTTTTGGATCAGCTGGGAGTCGGGGGCGGACTCAGGCTCTGCCAAGATGGCAGCGGTGAAGACGCTCACTCTGAGCTTTGAAACTGCTCCTCAGAAACCTGTGGGTGATGTCATGGAGGCTCCATCCACCTTTATTTAGCTGCTGCTGCTGCTGCTCTGCTGACTTGTTGCTTTCACTAAGTGGCCCGTGTAGACACGCCATGAGTCAGAGGGACATATCTGAATTTATAGAGCTTAACACCTCTATCCACAGCACTTTATCATTTACAGGCCATCTTGAGGAAAAGAGGGGGAGGGAGGGAGAGAGAGAGAGAAATACATGTGCATGTTAAAGAGAAGGCAAAACACTGTAGAAAAAAAGAAACGGTATCGTCACTGTCACAGTGTAGACAAACTGTTTATTACGTCTGGCAGTTTGAATAAATCCTGACACAGAACAGTATCAATCACAGTCTGATAAATGGTACATTTTGGTTTACACAAAAAAAAGGAAAAATATATAAACTATGACCCCCCCCCCCCTATATAAAAACATCACATCTAAACACTGACTAGGCGAAGGCAGTGGACATGACATTACATCAGTGTTTTATTTGGTCCGTCTTGGTCCCAACATAGTATACTCAATTTATGTTTTTTTTATATTCTGTTAACTGTACTGCTTTGATTTACTTTGCATATTTATTCTTGGAAAAAAAAGTGTGAAAAACTGTTTGACTGTTTGACAGTAGACAGAGACAACAGGTACCTGACCAGGTGTGGCTAATTAGCCAGCTGATTGGTGCTGGTGCTGTTAATTAGCTGAAAGAGTTTCATCCCCACCTCAATCCGACTTCTAAACACTTAACTCCACCAGAACGTTTTCCTCTTTAATTAACCTGTTTTTAACTCATTTTTATCCTTGTATGTGTCCTTTGTTTTTAACTACTTGTACTTATGTGTGGTTGTAGGAATGTGTATTATTATTGTGTTGGGTATGTCTGTGGTATGTAGGGATGCGTGGATCGTTGTTTTGCACCTGCACTTTTGATGTCCTTCCGCAACGAAGTTCCAAACAGAATAATAAAGTACTTTTGAATTTGAATTTGAATTGAATTTGAAACCAACTCCATCCA
The DNA here is from genome assembly GCF_045865225.1 of Trachurus japonicus. Taxonomy (NCBI): domain Eukaryota; kingdom Metazoa; phylum Chordata; class Actinopteri; order Carangiformes; family Carangidae; genus Trachurus; species Trachurus japonicus. Next base: position 31,160,297 of record NC_140914.1, on the reverse strand, counting down.
CCAGGTCAACAACACAGCTTGGATTTCATGTCATATAAATGCTGAAATATAAAATCAGTGTAATTCAAAATTCTGGAAGGCAGAAGGAAAAAATGAATATAGTTTATAATATAACAGTAGACTCTCATGACGAACTCTACAATTTAGTGCACAGATGAGTCATGATGGTGCATGCAGATCATAGGGGGACTGGGAGTGACTTGCAGCTAATTAACATTGGCTGATTGACCACTGGTCAGGAACCTGCCTCTGTCTCTGTGTTTGGTGGAACACTCCTGTCAGCAGCTGATGGACTGAAACGTTTGCTGCTGTTTTAATCCACCAGAATGTCTTCATTCAAGAGAGTGTTTTGCATTGATTTTTGTGGTGTTTTCACCTAGTCCGATTGGATCTTCTCTCTCTTTGCTCATTTTTGTTTTAAACATGGATTCAACGTTGACTATAACGACGTCAGTCCAACCTCAACAGGATTAAAGCTGCAGTTACTGTTTTGCCACAACTGAACAAGATGACAACAACATCTAAAACATCATCCTGTTAAGTTAGCATGGTGACTGTGCACATCCACATCAACATCTGTGTCACCTGATGAGTCTCATGCTGCGTTCGAGACAAGTCGGAACTTGGCTCTTTCCAACTTCTGGCTTGAAAAAGTGCAATCGAACGGCACCTGAAGTCGGAGCTCCAACTTGTCGAAGTTGGAGAAAGAATCTACCCCATCTTCCCCGAGAATCAGTTGTCTGACGTCCCACAACAATCTTCACCCGTGCACAGGCACAAACAACAATTAAAATGTTCTTTTGTAATTGCTTTTGTGCCCTTTGTAATGTTTTTATGCCTTTTGTGAAACACTTTGAATGCAAAGTTTGTCCTGGTCCGCCATGTTTTTGGTTATTCTGGCGTGGTGCGTCTCGAACGCTTTGAAGTCGGAACTCAGAGTTTTCAACTGGGAAAGGTCTGAGTTCCAACTTGTCTGGAACGCAGCATCGGTCCACATTCCCCCTCTTTTTGCTCAGTGTTTGGTCTCCACCAGCTCCTGAGTGAAGTAACTGTCTCTTGGGGTGTGGTTTTACATTTTGTGAGTTTAAAATTCTTCTCATCAGCTTCATAGGATTTCATTACCTTGCTCTAAATTATGTCAAGGACTTATGCGCTGGTTTTTGGTCTTTGGTGACTAAATGTGAGCAAGCCTCCAAAAGTGTGCATCAGATATTACTGGAATCTAACAGGCGGTTTTTCTTCCCCAATGACAATTCATATTTGTGCTGTTGTTTTTGTTGTGTGGTGTGTTTTGATTTTGGTGTGTTAGCAGGTTAGAGCGGACACACTGCCTGCTGCCTGACACACATTCCCGCGTCGCGGCTGCATCTCGCAACAGAAATAGACAGTGAAAAGACCTGTCGATATCATATTCACATCATACCAGCAACGTTACATAAAATTGACCTCCACTATAGTTGCTATCTAAAGCCTGAATCTGAATGTGACATGACAGAGAGAGTGTAACTAGAGCTGAGGGAACCGGAAGTCATTCTCATTATAGTCATTTGATCCATTGTTGATATTAAAGTATTGCTCAGTACAGCTTCACGGACTGTAGGTTGATCTCTCTAATCATGTAGCAGCGTCTTATCATAAACGATAAGTGTCTAATTTAATCACATTAACAGATCATTTAAAAAGGCACTCTGTGGTTACATCTTAAAGGATAATTACTGTTTTTTTTACAATCTGGACCTCATTTCTAGCATAAAATACGATCATTTACTCGCCCAGATAACTTTGGTGTCATTACAAGTCGTTCCGACGAAATTAGCTCCAGCCGAGAGCCGCGTATATCCGTATAATGTGAGTCTACAGGGCAGCAGAATGCAGCCTCTAAATAACACATTATCTGCAGCGAAACTGGTTCATTTCACCAATATTTTGTTATGATATGCTAGTGCTATTCACGGAATGATTATTATCAGAATGAGCCGAACAGTGCTCAGAGATGACATCATCCAGGTCAGAGGTCAGTAGGTCAACCTACAGACCCCGGATGTTGGTAACAGCTAACCCCGGACTCAGAGGGGAATAGCACTAGCCTATCAGAACTAAATATTGGTGAATGAACGACTTTCGCGGCTGCATTGCGCTGTCCCATATACTCGCATTATACGGATATACGCAGCTCTCGACTGGAGCTAATTTCGTCAGAACTACTTGTAATGACACCAAAGTTATCTGGGTGAGTAAATGATCGTATTTTATGCTAGAATGAGGTCCAGATTGTAAAAAACGGTAATTATCCTTTAACTGGAGGAACTGGAACACAGCAGTGTGTTCTGACACTACTGCAAAAACATTAAACACAACATATTACAATAAAATATATCTGCAAACAATGTTTGACACAACGGCCCTGAGTAAACTGTGTGTGTGTGTGTGTGTGTGTGTGTGTGTGAGATACTGGAGTTCAGTTTTCAGCTTGGAGACAATGGGGTCACATCTACAACAGAAGAGAGACACTCATTATAAAAGGCTAAAAAAAAGGTGTGATGATTAGTTATAATTAGGGCCGGGACTTTAACGCGTTAATTAAGATTCATTAATTACACAAAAATTAACGCGTTAAAAAAATTAACGCATTTTAATTGCACTTATTTTTGCACCGCGGAACGTTTCTCACTGGATGAGTTTCAGGCGTACTGATTATACTGGAGCACAATTATTTAACGAGTCAAAAAGCCGCCGACACTGATCACTGCCTGAGGAGTTTTAATGCAGCCTGAACGCAGCTCAAACCGACCCGGTGCCTCAGCACGGCGACCAAGCTTTGATAAACACACCGGATCCGCGCTGGTTTACAGTATCCTCCCGGATTTTAGCCGGTCGCTACCGGAGCTTCATTAAAAAAAAAAAAAAAAAGTTAAATACAGTAATCATCATAGTGTAGTGGCAGGAAAGACAAATAACGTGTTACTTAAACATTTTTCATTGTGCTGTGCTCTAAAAATAAACTAACAAATACTAGTGTAGAGTCCTGTATAAGGAATGTTCAGCTTAAATTTTCCCCTTAAAGGGACAACGAGGAGTTTCTATTTGGTTATAAAAAAGTCTCATATTAATGTGGATGAATCTCCGCTACCCACACTTGTTAATGGGCCCATTTTCGATAAATATATTGTTTTGTCTCTATGGTTATTTTGTTATTATTAGTGGTGGCGGAAATGCTGGTCGAGCCGACCAGCATTTCTTTACTTTCGGTTTCGCAGTGAGTCATGAGAATAACGCCGCCGAATCACCGTTTATGGTCGGAACTACGACGGTATGTGATCGTCTTCCAACCTCTGACTTTAATTCTTGATGAATGAAAACATGAGTCTGTCTTGCGCCGGTCAAAGAATTTCACGGTGCGGAGGCTCATAAATGTAGTGAGAAAACACTTCACTTTTCCAAAACTCCTTGTTGTCCCTTTAAATTTAGGTTCTCAGAAAATCGCGTAATCGTTAATCGATCGATGAGGCCCATCAACTAGCGATTAATGAATTAATCGATAATTTGCATCCCCAGTCTGTTGGTCTTGGTTAAGTACCACCTTGAAAAAAAATAAACAATGTTTTGTTGTTTAAGCTTATGTATTCAGTCATTATTCAATGGTATACTAAAATCCATGTGAAAAAAATTGCTTCTCACTGTTCTGAGGTCAAATATTTATATGCAATTAAAAATGTGATTCATTTCGATTAATTAATTACAAAGCCTCTAATTAATTCGATTTTTTTTTTTAATTGAGTCCCGGCCCTAGTTCAAATGTTATATTTTTATTGTTTACATCCTAAACTCTGCTTCATCATCTCATCAAACAGAGTTTAGTGGTTTACCTCGGAGCAGTGGAGGGGGCCGATCGGCCTTCACCAGAGAACTCTGAGACAGAGCGTCTGTCATCCAGCTGAGGGCGCTGCAGCAGTACTCCAGCTGGGAGACACAGACAGAGATGGATGAGTGCTGAGCAAGCAGAGGGGACAGCTGCACAGTAACCAGACACACAGGCAGACACACAACACACACACACACACACACACACACACCAATGCTAAGTTGCCAAAAACAAAAAACAAATCAGCTGCAATGACACATTCAGGTCTGTCACTGGGCTGAAGAAGCACCCAAAGCCTGCTGGGGTACCTGTTCCCTCGTCAGAAACACCTCCCAATTAGATTTTATTTTAAAAAAAGGCCTTGAAGAAAGACCTGGACCCTGGATCTGGACTGTAAGAACTGCTGACCTCTGTCTCCAGCAGCCGCAGCCGTCGGTCGTGGTCACGGATCTCTGCCATCTGCTTCAGCACGCTGTCAACCCTAAACACACACACATATACACACACACACACATGCAAACAAGGTGAAGAGAGAGTCTCTGGTAACATGTTGTATATGTATCTGTGTATATTTAAGTTTGTAAAATGTTAAACACACTAGATGCCTGTGACTTGCAATCTATAAATCAAAGTTATAAAAGAAATATGTGAGTATATGTGTGTAAGAAAGGATATTTAACACAAAACAAGAATAAAATAAGGATACGTACATAGAAGACAAATACATAAATGACTAAATAAAATAAAAAGAGGCTAAAACATAGGATAAGAGATAAATAACAAGTTAAATACAGGGAAAGAAATTAGTGAGATACATTAAATTCTGTCTTAACTGTCTTTATTTCGCTTTTAAAGGTATAATATGTAGGAATTCCCCCCATCTAGCGGTGCGGTTGCATATCTGAACGTATTCTTGATGTTGCATTCACGTGAAATGGGGCAGACGTCAGACAGACAACAGACGCTGCATGTAACAGGATAAACAAGCGTCTATGTAAACAAGTGGTCCGCCAGCACGAGGCAAAACAATACAGGCCTGACAATATGTTGTCATGGTGATGTGGTATTGTTTACCTGACCCACGCTTTACTGTCTTTCTCTCGTCCAGTAAAATGACATCCGGTTGGTTTGCCGACGGCCGTCTGCCTGACTGCACCTGAATGCAACACCAGTGCCTCCATCCTTCCTCACACTACACAGTGGTGACAGTTTTAACAGGCCGAGCCCACAGATCCGCTGAGTTTCCGTGGTTACCTACGGTCACGCTGACACTCAACGTAAAAAAATGGCGATGCAACATGGCCGCCTCGGTTCGGTGCGTCGCCCACCTATGTATTTGTAACGACTTGTAACAACTCATTCTAAGGTACCAGAAAGCTTTTATTTGTATGCGGGTGTGATTCAACTTCAGTGAAATACGTATTTATGAAAGACATATTTGATTTTTGCTAATAAAAAGCCAAATAAGTTACATACTGGGGCTTTAAAGATACCAACATTGGTGGTGTGGAGGGCAGCAGAGAGCATCAGGACTTATCTCCACCACACCACTTACTTGAAAGATGTACGTTTCAGTCGAGCTGTGTCAGTTTCTCTCTGGCGCTTATTCTGAGCTGAGAGGTGGTTTTCTTTCTGGATGGCCTCCCATGTGTTCAGGCGGCTGGCCTTCCTGCCCCGGAGCTCCAGAACTGAGGACAGAGGAGTTAATATCAGAGAATACTATCTGTGTAGACCAAGCTCGGTCCCAGACCAGGAGCACAGACCCTGATCTCTGAGGCCACCACAGGTTCAGCTTCTACTGCTCACCAAAGTGTTTACTCTTGACGGAGGAGATGCGGCGGATGTATCTCTTGATGAAGAGGTGGATGTGTGAGATGATGATGAAGGGCGGAGCCAGGCAGGGCCTCGAGTGGTACTCCACGATCAGGTTGTAGCGCTGAAACTTCCAGTAGGTGTCACTGCGCTCTTGAACTTTGGAGAAGGTGTAACTGCAGACAGTAAACCAGAATCATGATTTGTTTACAGAAAACATGTTTAAAAACATCGGTTATGGGGCGGTGCGTCTGCCCCATGTAGAGGCTACAGTCCTCAACGCAGGCGTCCCCAGTTCGAATCCCGCGTCAGGCAGATATTTCCTGCATGTCATTCCCCCTCTCTCTGCCTCCCCCTTTCCTGTCTATCTCACTATGTGCTATCAAATAAAGGCAAAAAGCCAAAAAATATATAAAAAAAACAAACAAAAAAACATCAGTTATCCCTTTAAATAGTAGAAATCCGTCATAAATATCAATACTGTACCTGAACATGGCAATGAGCAGGTTCACCAGCACTATGTTGGTGAACAGCAGATAGATGACCAGGAGGATGACCACCAGCCAGTTGGCGTAGGTGCTGATACACGGTTCCATGCCAGCCTCGATTTCTGCAGCGTCATTTGTACAGTTGTTCTCCTCTATTTTGTCGGCTGTGTGGAGAACCAGAGAGGATGAAAAACACTGTGGTACACTGAGGGAAGACTAAGGGACACCTGGGGAAGCAGAGGTTGGAACAGTCGGACTAAGCTTCTCACCGTCCATCTCAATAATGGGAATTTGTCCAAAGATGTGCAGGTACGGTCTGTAGAAGACTCTGCGGAAGATCCAGTTTGGACGTGGATCGTACGAGTAGAGCAGAGCCTGATTGGCCACGCCGTAGGCCATGAGCCACACGGCCAGGAAGAAGAGGAAGAAGAAGACGTCCTTCATCTGGGGGGAGGGGACACAAAGATTCACTCAGAGTTCTGTTTCTAATCCAGATGTTACACGTTAACGTCTGTTACTCGAGCCGTGTCACTTTTCTTCACACTCACCATTTTGCCAACAATGATGATTTTGGGTCCGAGCTGTTTGTGTATGGCAAAGATGTGGATCAGACGGAGAGTGAAGACCATGAAGTCTATGGCCATGACGGCACGGCCGACATTATAGGTCACTTCAAACATCCTGCAAGAGACGGTCAGGGGTGAGCATCACACAGTGCTGCAGTGGACAGTGTCCGTCCTCCAGTCAGTGTCTCACCCACCGAGGAGCATGTGTCTGCAGACCCGGAGACCTGCAGATTCAGACCCGCACTTTTGGACCCACACATTCAGACCCCTTAGTTTTTTGCTACAGCGCCACCTGTTTTGTATGCTAATGGACACAGATAATGTGGACAATATGGATGGCAGTAGGAATGTGAGCATCGAATGTGAATTACATTGTTCGTTTAATGTCATAAACGTTTTTGTCGAAAATGTATCTGACAGTGTAACGACCGTTTGACCATAATACGTTTACTACGATGGTCTTATATGCACGTCAAATACAGTAATATAATATTGATCTTTTTGGAAGCTCGCTTGGCCGGCACATTTTGTTTAAGTTAATGAAACCGAGATACTTTTAATACTGTGTGCTTAAATTAAACAGAAATACAATTATAGGCTATGTGTGTGGGCCAACATGTTCATAAAATATAAAATGTCATACTGTTGTGGAAACGTTGGCCCACACTGTCAGATACATTTTCGACAAAAACTTTTATGACATTAAACGAACAATGTGATTCACGTTTGATACTCACATTCCTACTACCATCCATATTGTCCATATTTCATATCTGTCATATCTGTATCCATTAGAATACAAAACCAATAGTAACCCCATGCAATAGAACATTTAAAAGCATTTTATTTTATTTACTAGTTTACTACTTGATTTATTTATTATTAGAAAAAAGTTTTAAAGTGTTCCAAGCTTCACAAACAATTAGATCTTGGTGTTTTATTTGGATTTTGCCCTGTCAAAAAACCATAGTGCGGTCTGAACGTGCGGGTCCACAAGTGCGGGGGTCTGACTGTGCAGGTCTCCGGATCTGCAGCCATATACTATTGCACCCACCTGAAGCACAGAGCCAATATGAAGAGGATGATGGCCGTCAGGTCGCACTTGTTCCACACATCTTGGATGTAGTTTCTCATCCTCTGGAGCACAAAGGTGCTGCCCACGAAGAAGGTCTGTGAGGCAGAGAGAGGAGTCAGGGAGGGGACTGCTGAGAGTGTGTTTCTGTGTGTGTGTGTGTGTGTGTGTGTGTGTGCATGGCCACGGGAAGTGGGGGTGCTGCAGCACTCCTAGTGGCCAGAGTGAGATTGGAAAAAAAATATTTCAAATAATTATGAATACGTAGCCTATTAATAATTTATGTTGAATGTTTTGGTGACTAATTAGATCTTCCAATGTTGAACTCTTCATAGACCTAACGAGTGTGTAATCTTCCCACTGAGAGAAACAGCAGAGCTCCCTGACAGCTCTCAGTGAGCTGCAGGTGAGTCGGCAGGAGAGCGCAGCACCTTCTTTCTTTTTTCTTTTTTTTTTTAGCGGAGCCGTCCTTACACACACAGATGTCCATGTGAGTTTGTCATCTGGTCGTCTTTCACGTGAACAGCTCTTTTACCAAGTTCGTAAATTGGCTGTGTGGTTTTTACCTTGTATTTGTGTCACTGCCAGTTTGAAACTAGAGAAAGTTCATTGAAATGTTACTTTCTCACCGTAACGGATTTAAGAGGGAAAAAGCGATTTATATCCTGAAACGGATTTTTTCATAAAAAAATCAGAGATTTTACTATACTAGTCTGTCTTGCCCAGCCCTATGAGGAGAGCTGTTAAACAACGTGTAATTAGTTGGATAATAATTCCTTATGGTGTGCCTAAACAGATTTTTGCGTGTGTCATAGACTGTGATGGTACAGAGACTCAGGTTTAGATAAATATAGACCTAGGTATTAGTTCATTATTGCATTATTGTTAAGTTTAATTAAAAGAAACACAATATTCATCTGAGAACTGCTTCTGTTACAAACTCTCGTTCTCTGGCTACAATAGGAAGTGCTGTTATTGTTTCTCCTTATTTATTTATTTTACATTTAGTCTATTTAGGTGTATAGGACTATTAAAATCCCAACCAGTTTTGTTATTATAATAAGACTTTGTTAATAATAAGACACAAAACGTGGGCAGATTTGTTTTTTTTCTGAATTGTACGCTTCGAATCAGGGCTCCGTTCATTCTGTTGGGAGTTTATTTCTCCATAAGGGGTGGGGGTGGGGGGGTGGGGGGATGTCGTCCTAAAAAAAGGCGATTTTTTTCAGCACCCCCTGCTGAAAATGACTTCCAGCGGCCCTGTGCCCTGTGTGTGTGTGTGTGTGTGTGTGTGTTGGAGCATCATGGACCAACCTGACGGATCTCCTCGCAGACTAAGGTGAAAACCCAGAAGTACAGCACGAGCTCCAACGAGGCGGGGCCCTCGGGGAGCGGGCCCTTGAAGTCCACCAGCAGAACATAGGCGAACAGGCAGAGGAACAGGAAGTACATGAGCACGTTACCAAGGAAGCAGGTGACGGGGGCGAACCAGAACTGTCTCCACCGGGACACAATGAACGGTCTCTTGGAGGTGGCCGACAGAGAGTCTGAAGAGAAGAGGAAACAGCAACGATTATCAACCTTTGGTTAAAAATCCACTAGTATCAACCTGTATCCTCACAACTGACTCCTCTTGGTTTACAGGGACCTGGTCTCCTGCTGCCCTCTGCTGGACTGACTGCATTCATACCAGTGCTGCACCAAAATCATTTCTTCTCATTTCAGCTCTGACTTCAGATTGTAAAACAATGCTGGTATAAAATGATGATTTTTTTTTTTTAAAGGGGACATATTCTGCTCATTTCTGCTTCTTGACATGGTACCTTGATGTCTAAAAGTAATGTTAGTGACATGCTTTGGTCAGAAAAACCAAAAGATTGAGCACAGCTGGGTTCTCTACACACCAGTTTCACAGCCCTGCTCTAAACGGTCGGTTTAGAATCTTCGCTCTGGTAGCTGAGGTAACCATGGTAACCACGGGAGCGAGGGCTTCAATATTCAAATCACCCGGCCTGTGATGTAATAAGCCGGGTGAAATTAAAACGGCTTGTTAAGAGACACATTTTCTGACTATGGCAGTTTACAAAATGTTGATGTAGTTGTCAAAACTTACGTTTAAGGGGTGAGGAGGCGCTCTGGATACGCAAATACACATACTAAAGCTATGAAAAAGTGAGTTTTGCATAATATGTCCCCTTTAACTATATTTTTTTGGCTTTTTTGCCTTTATTTGATAGCCCATAGTAGAGATAGACAGGAAAGGGGGAGGCAGAGAGAGGGGGAATGACATGCAGGAAAGGGCTGCCCGACGCGGGATTCCAACCGGGGACGCCTGCGGTGAGGACTGTAGCCTCTACATGGGGCGGCCGCTTTAACCACTGCGCCACGCACCGCCCCAACTGGATTTTTTTTAAAAAATGCAAATTATGTTCAATTGTATGTTCTCCATGTAGGAAATAGTCGTACCCTTGTTTCTTGAAGTCTAATCTTGGCTAAATGAGGAGGATTCAGGAGATTCACTGAGAGGTTGATGTAAAACAGCAGCATCTCACCTTTGAGTCTTTCCTTTAGAGCCCGCAGCTCTTCAGCCTCCTCCTCACTGAAACAACAGACAATCAGGAATTTAATCAAACCTGAGGAAAACTGACAACACAACATCATCTCTTTCTGTTTGAATGTGTGTGTTTACTTTTGTACGATGTCTGCGAGAGAGAAGACGGTGGCATCATTTCCATCCAGACTGTCTGTGTCTCTGCTTTGATAATGCTCCACTGACTTCACCTCCTCCTCTTGCTCCCTGTGACAGGAGGACACACAAAGACGATCATTTACAGACGTCCTTTGAAACTTGTGATGATGTCAAATCACAGATTCTGTTGAACCCCAGGACAGGAGAGCTGAAACCTGAGGTGGACTCAGAACACTGACCTGAAGCTGATGAGGTCTGAGTAGAGGAGGGGGGGCAGGAAGAAGGTGAGAACCAGTTTCCAGACCTCGGTTTGCCTCTCCATGTCACCCCACCAAATCTGAGACAGCAGAGACTACAACAGAGAGATCACCATCACCTTCATCATCATCATCACCAACAGTGCTCACAGCGGCCTCCAATCACACTCTGACCTGGACGACCAGGGCCGTTGTATCCACAAGTTTCTGAACGTCATCTATGGTCAAAACCGGAAGCCGGTTTTGCCGGTTTGGTGGAATTGTACGTTTACGTTTCCATGGTTTTCAGTCGTTGTCATAGTTGCGGTAAACGCATGGATCTATTAACGCTGGCTTTTAACACGGATGTCAATTTGTGTGATATCCACTGTTAAAAGCTGGTGTGATGATCCATGCGTTTTACAGATTTTCATTGAAAAAAAAAAAAAAAGAAATTCATGCATTTACCGCGACTACTGAAACCATGGAAACAAGAACATAAAATTCCACCGGAAGAGCAAAACCGGCAAAACAGGCTACGTTTATGACGTTCGGAAAAAGGTGGATAGGGGAGAAAGGTGTTGATAATTCTAGGGGCCCAGCGCCCAGTGGGGCCCACAAAAACACCCTAGTTTACTCTTTATATGACTGAATTATTCTGCATAAGACCCTGACTAATAATACTCATAGTAATGCCGCATTAGCATCAAAACAAAGTAAATAAAAAATGATAATAGATATGTAGTCTATGAAAAAAAGTGGAAAAGTCAGGGGAAAGGGGCCCACTTTAGTATTCTTCCTAGCAACGGCCCTGTGGACAACTAAAACCTGTATTAGATCATGTGACAAAGACCTGGATCTGATTTGATGTTGGATCAAAGCTGGAGTGTCTGTACCTGAACACCATCGTGGCTGAAGAACAGGCGGGCGTCAGCTGCCGTGGCCATCTGCAGACACGTAGCCCCGCCCCACACCGGAGACTTCCTTATAAGGAGAGTGAAGGCGCGGCTCTCGCTGTTCTGGTAACATTCTCCAAACACATCTGAACATACAGCAAAACACTTTGTTTCAATTCATTGCTGCAGTCGAAAAAAGTCTAAATAAGCCAGAGGGGGAGGGGCTAGTCAGATATGCAGGGGGGTGTTTTTCAACCTTGGGGTCGGGACCCAACGTGGGGTCGCCTGGAATTCAAACGGGGTCGCCTGAAATGTCTAGTAATTGATTAAAAAAAGACTGATAAAAATATTTTTTTAACTAATTATTATTCTTTTAAAAATGATGATTACAGTAAAAACCCTCCTGTTGTCCTCCTGGGTCAAGGAAGGAAGGAAGGATGGACGAAGGGAAAGAAGGAAGGAAGGAAGGACAAAGGGAAAGATGGGAGGAAAGAAGGAAGGGAAAAGGGAAGGAAAGATAGGAGGAGGGAGGGAACAGATTGGGTCAAAAAAGGAAGGAAGAAGTAAGGACGAAGGGAAGGAAGGAATGGAAAAGGATTGTGGGAAAAGGACAGAAAGATGGACGGAGGGAACAGATTTGTTCAAGGAAGGAAGGAAGAAGGGAAATAAGGGAAAGAAGGAAGGGGAAAAAGGATGGGAAGAAAGATGAAGGGAGGGAAGAGATCAGGTCAATTGGATCAAAAGAGGAAGGAAGAAGAAGTAAGGACAAAGGGAAGGAATAAAGGAAGAAAAGAAGGAAGGATGGAGGAAGGGAACAGATTGGGCCAGAACGAGGAGGGTTAAAATCACCACAGACAATCTTAAACAACTGTGTTCTATACTTTCACTTTCTCAAATATATATTGAGTTCAAATAAAATGCAACATATAAAATCTAAGCTGGCGCATCTTGATTGACGGGGGTCGCCAGAAATTTGTGACGTCAAAATGGTGTCACGAGGCAAAAGAGGTGTTGGAGCCAGTGGGTTAATGAGGGGGAGGGGCTAGAGGACAGAGACTCACCGTGTGCCAGGTCCTCAAACGTCTGAGCCAGCTCCTTCATGGCCAGCTTGTTCTCCGTCTCGATCTCCAGCTTGGAGAGCTCCCTCAGCAGCTTGCAGCCCCCCAGAGCACACAGCACCGACTCCCCCGCCTGCAACACACAGACAGGGACAGGGACAGGCTGCCAGTGAAGACCGGCTCGGCTCGCATCAAACCAGATGTGCGGGTTGGTTATCGCCGAGTCTCACCATCTCCCAGAAGTAAACGGCCATCTCTCTGCGGTTCTGCAGCACGGCCCAGATGAAGAGGGCTGCCCAGGGCGAGAGGCAGCGCTGCTCCCGGTACAGACACTCCCCCAGCAGCAGCTTGTTGACTTGCTGGGACACAGAGGCACAGTCAGGGAGTCAAAAACACATGTTCAGGAAGTACAATTTGTTTATGCTGCTTTCTCACTGTTTAAGTTTAAGTTTATTAGGATCCAAGGAGTCAATATTCTTTCATTTAAACCTTACATTCATACAACTGAATCTCCATATCCATGATACAACACTGTCCTTTGCTTTGACTCTTTTTTAGCTTTAGGCAGTTGATAACCTTTTGCGGCATGCCTTGTTTCATATGCATGATGTATATTGAAAACTCGTGTGAGAGAAATTGGAGCAGCTTCATATCGCACTTGTTCTTGTTTTAATGTGAATCCGAACTTTTAGTCCTGTTGCTTTTATCTTGTATTGTATTTTATCTGTGTGTTGTGTGATTTCTGTGTCATGTATGTGTAGTAACTTTTCTGCTGCTGTCTTGGCCAGGCTTCCCTTGAAAAAGAGGCCATTGTGTCTCAATGGGACCGACCTGGTTAAATAAAGGCAAAATAAAAAAATAAAAAAAAATATCAAAGCTTAAAGGGATAGTTCAACATTTTGGCAAATTGGCCCATTGCCATAATCCCTATAGTCATAGCAGTATGTTCATGACCTTTATTTGTCGGTGCAAGCTACTTTTAGAACGGCGGAGCAGAGCCGCGAGCTGCTCTATGCTACAGAGGCTATTAGGATTTCTAGGTTTCCCTCATCAAACTCATCAAATACACAATCCAATAGGGCTGGGACGATACGCTTTTCTCCCGATTCGATTCTTCTACGATTTTTTGGATGGCGATTCGATTTAAATTGCGTTTCTACGATATTGCCTACTCTCTCGATTTTTAGTCTGCATTTTTAACATTTATCTGCACACAAATACTGTAGGAGCCTATAAATTAACATACTCCATTATAAAGTGAACTTAAACCCTTTTGAAAACCTGGACTCTCTGTATGTAAAAAGGCTAACAAATGCACATTGCACAATATTTAAAAAAATAAAATAAATAAAAATCGTTTTTTGAAAAAAAAAATCGATTTAAAAATCGTCAAAAAAGATATTGCGATATTTATGTGAATTGATTTTTTCTCCCACCCCTACAATCCAACAACTCCAAAACGCTCTGGTGGACAAGTTGTGACCTGCACATTCACCACGCTATGAGATAATAACAGAACGTTACCAGACAGAGTTGTTTTCAAGGTAAATGCAGAGACTGCTGCTGAAAAACTGCCCCCAACGGGAACACACATCAGCTGTTTTGCATGAATTTACCTTGAAAATAACTCGTGGCTCTGCTCCACAGTTCTAAAAACAGCTTGCACCGACAATAAAAGGTAATGAACGTACTGCTATGACTATAGGGATTATGGCAATGGGCCAAATTGCCAAAATGTTGAACTATCCCTTTAGGACAAGCCGAGCTGCTCTGTTCTGATCCAGCTGCAGTTTGCCAGGTCCCTCATGTTTGCACCTGACCAAGTTCTTGAGCAGTAGGCTAGTCTAGACTCCGGTCCCAGGTGACCCACCCTGAGAGTCCTCCTGAAGCTGGAGCTTGGGTCCAGGTCCAGAGGTCCGTAGTAGAAAGGCTGACAGACGTCACCCAGCAGGTCCCACAGCAGACGGGAGACCTGCAGCACCAGCACAAGGTCAGCAGGCATTGATATGTCCTCACAACAGCTTGTTTCTATGGTTACAGAACTACATCTACTGAAGTCATTAAAGGGACATTGTGTAACTTCTCCTGTTATCTATTCACGAAAATCGATTATGCATTATTGTGAAGTCGGGCAGACGGCCCTCGCTAACAAACCAGATGTCATTTTAGTCACAGAAGTCCAGAGAGAGCCGGTAAAACGTGGGTCAGGTAAACAATACCACATCGCCATGACAACATATTGTCACGTATATTGTTTTGCCTCGTGCTGACGGACCACTTGTTTACATAGAGGCTTGTTTATGCCGTTACGTGCAGCGGCTGTCGTCCGTCTGCCGTCTGCCTGATTTCACGTGAATGCAGCATGAAAAATACGATTGAATTTGCATGATACTGGGAAAACTGGGTCAAATATGTCACTCCTCATAGGCCAGATTTTATTTTCACAAACCAGTGGCTGTGATGTATGAGAAAGATCACTTATATATAATAATAGATATAGACCAAAAAAATATTTCGGCATTTAGGGCAGACAACAGATGCAAGAAATATGCTCACATGATGTATATGTTGTGAATGTCTGATTCTAAATGTCAATAAAAAATAAATTACAAAAAAAAAAAAAGAAAAATACGATTGAGTTGCTTGTGATATACAACCGCAACGCTAGATGGGAGTAATTCCTACACAATGTCCCTTTAAAGTAAACAAGCTCCAAGATGTAATTACTGTTTGCAGCTTCATCATCATTAACAGTGTGATTAATCCTCCTCCTCCTCCTCCTCCTCCTCCTCTTCCTCACCTCGTACAGGCTCAGCTCCATTGCCGAGGCCGGTCCAGTGAGGGCGCTCTGAGGACTCTTGAGGGGGGACGACGCGGACCGGTCCAGGCTGTGCAGGGACCCGGCCAGGGCCTGCCTCTCGCTCAGACGCCTCTGCAGCAGCGTGTAGGTCAGAGAGCTGTCGGACAGGGAGCGGTACAGACCCTCCAGCCGCCGGTACGTCAGGTAGTCCAGGATGTTCAGGCCGTTCTCGCAAAACAGACGCACAAACTGAGGCTTGTCGTTGATCAGCGCATCCGTCATGGAGTCCTCCAGGTCATCGTACTGAAAATATGATCATCTCATCAGCATCGTGTGACTACGGTTGAGTATTTAAGGGCCACAGAGGAAATAAAATCTTAAATTTACACTGTTATTATCATCCCATTAAAAGATACTGTTCATAGGAGAAGTCATGGATAGGGGAAGGTGCATATAGGGCAGGGAAGACAAACTTATTAATATTACTGCTGTTATTGTCTATTTTTATCTACTGCTGTCTATTTATCTATTTAATTTATTTTATTTTTAATTTTCTAGTTATCATTATTTCTTTTCTTTTTTTTAAGTTGTCTATCTGTTTTTCTCTTATTATCTGGTTTGATGATACGACTTGATGACATGTTAAAATTAAGAGTAACATGTTTCAAACCAAAAGTTTAATTTAGAAGAATTAAGTCATAATATGGTGAAAATAAAGTGGTCATTTTAGGTTTTGTGTTTTTTCACATTTTAAAATGAGGAACATGGAGCATGCTCTTAAATTTTACTTCAGCACAGGTTTCACCTGTCATGGAGATCCTTCTTTTTTTTGATCATGAGTTAAGTTGGAGATGAACTCAGAAGCAGCTCAGGCTGCACTGACTTGGACTATAAACACTGAAAAAGGCTCATCAGAGACTGACACTTCAGGTCCATCAAATCCAAAACATTACACTTTAAATCTAAAACACGTATTCAAATGACTAAATACTCAATATACTATTTAAATATTATTTACTATTGCAATATCCTACCATGAAATATGTTTTTTTTTTTTTTTTTGCATAAATCGGTAAACTTCATTTACCTATTTGTTGATTTCTTTTTAATTTAACTCTGCTGTGTCTCTTTCTCTGTTGTTTGTGTCTATAGCACTAATTACGAGGGCCTCTTCCTCAGTTTGGTTGTACTTGTGTAATGACAGTAAAGGCATTCTGATTCTGATGCTCCTCCCATTTGATTGTTGTGTGTAATATTTCTAAAAAAAAATTGTTTTTTTCTCAAAATGACAACCATGTTGGTCATGTGTTACACAAAATATAATGTGAGGCGAGTTTGATGGTTCACAGTGAGTCAGCTGTCTTTAATCACTCTTCAAACTGAGTTTACTGAGCTCCTCTGCACATCCTGACTGTGAAGAAGCAACACCTTAGAACAACAGCAGACTGAAGGAGGAGCTCAGCCTGAGTGTCAACAGGTGAACAAGTGAACAAGTGAACAGGTGAACAAGTGAGCAGGTGAACAGGTGAACAGGTGAACAGGTGAACAGGTGAACAGGTTGTTATGTGTTCCTCTCACCTTCCACTGTATGTCTCCATTGAAGAGCTCGGCCTTGGCGATGTCCACTCTGTTCCAGGCCACGGCCAGTTTCAACTCCTCTGTGCACTCACTGGCTGTGCTGGAGATACGTTTACTAGCTACACACACACACACACATAAAGCAACATTAACTTGTACAATCATAGACACAGGATACATAAGACAGTTATTTGATGCTGACCCTAACGTTGTGTCTAAAGTCAGAGAGAAAACACCCTCAACATACTGTGCCGTCTGCTTCTTCTCCCTCCCCCACCCTTCATTATGGATTATTCTGGTTTCTTATGATGAAAGTGGATTTGCAAGTGAACCATGAATGAGGTGGACCAGTAATAATATGTATGAGAATCTGAGTCCTGTGAGTCCCTGATCCTTTTCCACGTGTCCCATCTAAATCTACATCCTGGTCCTGGAAAATGGAGTCGCTGTGCTACAGGTTCTTATGGTTGTACAGTTAAACCTGGTGATTGTTTTTTCTCTATACATAATTTGTTGTTGTTGCTACTGTTTTCTTTTTTTTTTGTCCTTCCTTTTTTGTTTAATTTTGCTTGTTGGTCATATTTGTTTACAATTATGGATTACTACTTCAGCTGACTTCAGTCTGTCTTCATAATGTGAGTTTCTCTGCGTGACACAGTAAATAAGGAGCTAATTAACTTGACTTACCTCTGACTAAGGCTTTCAGAAGAACTGTATCAAACTCATCAGAGCCCTCCTGTTCTCCGTGGAACACAGTGATGAGCTCTTTGTTCTGGTGGATGCTCAGGGCCTGGACACACACACACACACACACACACACACACACACACACACACACACACACACACAGATTTCACATCATTCATGTTTCCCACAGAATGACAGTGATTAAACACAAGACTCCTCCTGTCTCCTGCTCACTAACACATCTATGCTGTCACTGATTAAACATTTCTGATTGGATGAGAGGTTCAGCTACGTGTCCAAAAACAGCAGGACACACCAGTCTCTGCTGCCACAGACTGGATATTAGACATACAAACTTGTGAGCACCTGTAATCATGTTTAACCTGGGTCTTTCTGGGTGTGTGCAGTTGTATGTCTATGGCCGGTGCGTGTGCAATAGTGGAGCTATGTAGTTATTATGTGCAAATGTTTCAATCTTCCTATGTTTTAATCACTTCAGATGTCCCCACACCCCCAAGATATCAGAACTCCTTTTGTTTGTTACCCATTTGTGTATTTTACTCTAAATGTCTAGACCTTCACCCTGCAGGATGCCCCAGGTGTGAAACACACCCTTGGGGGTCGGTGCCGATACCTGCAGCAGACAAAAGAGTGTGAAAACACTGTCTGAGTAGAGGATCGACCCCTGCAGCAGACAAAGGGGTGTGGAATATACTGTACCTGAGGGGGCGTTCCTCAGGTATAAATGTTTAGGTCTCCCCATTCTCTGAGTCTTTTCTTTACCGTCACCGCTCGGGTGAGAATTGACCTTTCCTTGGAAGGAAATAAAACACTTGTCGGCCGGCAGAAGTCTCTATTTCATTATTCACCAACAGCAAACAGCTAAAAATTTCCACGACACCGGTACGTGTGCAATAATGTAGGTATAGTTATTATGTGTGAATGTCTATGGCCGGTACGTGTGCAATAATGTAGTCAGGGTGCAATCATGTAAGCATGCTCAGTCTGGTTAAAGTAATTATATCTAGTCTGAGCATGTGTAATTGTATGTTTGTATATATATTTATAATTCAACAAATCATGTCCAATCCTCCTGCAATTATGTAAATGTACTTATTTTTATCTATCAGTCATCTGTCTTTATGGACTTTTTATGTTAATTGTTGTATTGTTTGGGGACTACGGATGTAATTTAGCATTAGTGCTAAATCCGGTGTATTTACAGTGAGTACTCATGTACCCACTGTCCATTAATATGCAGCGTCCCATCTAAATAAACAAATAAATAAATAAAATAAATAAAGTTACTCACGCTGTCCACCAGTCTTTCCAGGTCGACTTCGGATGGGAAGTGTTTGCGGACCTTCTCGCGGACCTTGTCGCGGAGCTCCGAGCTGAGGCCCTGAGCCACCTCGCCCTCTGCGGGGGGGGAGGTGGGGCTGAGGGGGGCGGCGGACAGGTTGTGCAGCTCGCTGATAAGATCTGCAGCCGGACCAGAACCAGCCAGAACCAGCCAGGGGGTGGCCTTTTTCAGAGAGGCATCTAGTCTCTAGAGGGACAAATAGAGATATGTTTGTTCATTCGTGAGTCATGTTACACAACACACACACAATCAGTGTATCATCTGCAGCTCTTTTACAGTTGTATTACCCTCTGAAGCCATATTCACTCACACACTGAAACAAACGGATCTACCTTCACCAACATGTTTATGTAAGCGATGTGCAAGTGCAGATCAAACATATTACAACTTCCATTGTCACACCCTTTAAAACCATTTGTATCATATTTCACACACAGGTTTCTGAGACTTCTTCTTCTATCTTATCAACATCAATACTTTCCTTAAAAACCTGCTGCATACGATCTGATACATGTGTTCTCCATTCATTTTCCTCTCCATATTTTCTTAATCCTGACTCTGGTCTCACTTTTACCGAGAGCAGAGTTCTGCTGAAATCCAGGAACTAAAACCACCTTTCCTGATTCTGTTTGCAAGTGTTTTTAAACAATAGGCCTCCTCAAATTAAATACACTTTATTGTCCCGACAAGGAAATGTATCTTGGGCAACATAGTGCTGCAGGCATAAAATAAAAAAACAGTGAAAAACACATGTAGACAAACAATCTTAGACACAGTTGGCAAACAGTGTTAAAGGTCCCATATTATAGGCTACTCTTTTCAATCAATTTCACACAGCTGTCAGACGTCCAACTACACTGTAGCCTATTCAAAATGTATTGCCCCAAACTGATCCGTGGTCCTGAATTTCAGCTGTCTAAAAGTCGCTGTGTGTGTGTGTGTGTGTGTGTGTGTTTGCAGAGTGTGCACCAGTGCTCCTCACCTCCAGCATGTTGGCTTCTCCTGAGATGAGCATGCACAGCACTGGGATCTCAATACTGCCGCTTCCTGTTGTTGGTCCAAGACAAGGAGTGAGATTAGAGAAGCTTCTCTTTACATCAAACTGTTTGTCTTTATGACACATGCAGTACATCTAACAATCATCCACACATGGTACACAGCGTGATGTGCTGTGCAGGTCAGACCTTCACCACTAGAGTGTAGACAGGTGCAGGTCAATCTACAGCCATATATTCACTCCATGGTCAATGGCTCAGTGACATCGATCCCAAATCAAAACATCAATCAGACATCAATTCATATATCATCATTTGTAAGATGCACCTATACTTTGAAACTCCCCTGGCGCGTCTGAGCAATGAGTATTATTGCTGCAATTTCACATTTCATTTGCAAAGGCATGTGCTGAGTTAATTACTAAGCTCTAAAAATATTAAAGGGACTACGAGGACTTTCGAAAAGCAAAGCGTTTTCACACTACATTTCCCATGAGCCTCCGCGCGCACACTGAAATTCTTGGACCGGTGCAAGACGGACGAAAGCGAAAGCATTTTCCAAGAATGTTTTCATTCATCAAAAATGAAAGTTGGAGGTTCGAAGATGATCAGATACAGTTGTAGTTCCGACCATAAACATTATTCCCATGAGTCTGCATAACTGGATGATGGTTCCACTTCCTCCTCCACCAATCAGTCAAGTATCAGGAAGTATGGTCACTGTCTCTCCTTCCTGAGTTACAGTGCTGGATAATGGCAATAATTGTTTTTGCAGAACATTATGATGTTGTAATGATCATTTGATATAAAATTGCCGTCACCTCATTTTATCTTTATAGAAATTTGAAATAAATTCCGCCATAATTAATTAATGAATCTGTACGTCATGGCCAAAAACATTCATGGGTTTTGTGAGGTCACAGTGTGACAGAGGTGATGGAATTTCATTTGGATATTAATATCCCTGCACTGCATTGACAAGAACATGAGATAACGTTAAACTTTGACCTTTGAAGACCAAAATCTAATTAGTTCATACTTGTGTCAAACGTAGTGCAAAATCTAAACAAAAATTCAAGGTGGTCTTTAAAGAACCAAAACCATTTTGGGGAGGTCAGTTTGACCTTTGACCACCAAAATCAAATCAGTTCATCCTGGAGTCCTGGTCCATGTTCATGCCAAATATGAGAAGTTTCTATGAAGGTGTTTGCCTCTGGTTCAATCATGATCATGTCTGAACTGAACATGGAAATGATCCATTTGTTCTACATGAAAAAACATCAAAACGGCTTCGAGCAGCCTGAAGGAGCACCATGTCTCTGTGTCTCTGTCTCACCCCAGATGCCTGTGCGCTGGTGGGAAATGTAGTCCTCCAGACTGGCACGAAAGGCGGTCTCTCCCCCCCGCCGGCCCACGCTCCCGTCGTCCACCAGCAGGAAAGACTGGCAGTTGTTGTCCAGGCAGAAGGAGTCACGTGACGTGTTCTGGACGTAGTAGCGAGCGGGAAAACTGCCCTTAAAGACACACAGAGCAACCAGAGTCAGAGACAAGAGAAGCTACCGGCCTGTTTCAGAATCAGTTTCAAAATTCTACTTTTACTTCAGAAGAACTAACAGCTCCTTCTTAACTCATATTGACAATGGTCACAGTATTTTAACCGACTGAAAAGACATCTATATTGAGTTTAATGAGCACTTTGCTGCTGCTGGCCACCTTTTTGTTCAGGATTCGATGGATCTGGATTATAACCCAGGATGGCTTGTTTAGCTTGTCTTCCTTTTCTTGTAATGAAGTCATTGGTGCTCTCCTTGCTATGGATACAAAGCAATCAACTGGAGCAGCGCCTCTAATCGCAGAATACATAACCCATATTTTTGGTTTGCCGACGGCCGTCTGCCTGACTGCACCTGAATGCAACATCAGTGCCTCCGTCCTTCCTCACACTACACAGTGGTGACAGTTTTAACAGGCGCTACCTGGAAAACTTTCTCCCCGAGCCGACAGCTCCGGTCAGTTTCTATGGTTACCTACGGTCACGCTGCCACTCAACGTAAAAAATGGCGATGCAACATGGCCGCCTCGGTTCGGTGCGTCGCCCACTTATGTATTTGTAACGACTTGTAACAACTCATTCTAAGGTACCAGAAAGCTTTCATTTGTATGCGGCTGTGATTCCACTTCAGTGAAATACGGATTTATGGAAGACATATTTGATTTTTGCTAATAAAAAGCCAAATAAGTTACATCCTGGGGCTTTAATGTCAGGGCACCACAACTTTTAATTTGAAAGGGACAGTGAGAGAATGATGGGAAAGTTGGGATTAAGATCCTGTCCAGTTAAAGAGAGAGCAGCTGTTTTCCTGTAATACACCTGTGTGACCTTTTTCTGTGTTTAGAATTTATACATGTATTTGTTTCTTCTGTTTGTGACAAGTATGAAATTTAACATTTTTACTTCATCACCATTTAACTGGAGAGAGTTAAAGTAATACAACCATCACTGCTGGCTTCATTCCTGTGGTGCAGATATACTGCTGTGTTACTGGGTGTTATCTTGTTACTGGGTGGGTGTGATGGACCACGCGCTGTGATGTGTGTGATGTGTGTGATGTGTACCTGGGCGTTGACGAGCTGCTGCCTGTTGTGCACCAGGCCCCAGGGGGCCAGTCCCACAGCGATCACTTTCTTCTGTGAGAGAGCTGGAGCTGCAGCAGCATGGTCCCTCACCGCCTCCCCCACACAGCACGACACCCCCTCCCTCAGACCCCCCGTCAAGATCCAGGCACCTGGGCGGCAGAGGAGGTCACAGCGTATTATATATGAAAACATACCAAACTCATATATAAATATCAATAAAGAAATTACAGTAATTAAAATATTTATTTAAAGGTCCCATATTATGCTGTTTTTCAACCATTTCACATAGGTCTAAGTTGTCCAACCATATAGTATTCCTAGTGTATTGTCCCCAAATCAATCTGCAGCTCTACATCTCAGTAATCTAAAAGTGTCTCTCCAGAGCTCTGCAGAGAACGAGCCGTTTCTGTGTCTGCACCTTGAAATGCAAATAAGATGTGTAAACCACGTCCACTCCACACCCGTCATGGGGAGAGGGTGTGGTTTTCGCTACAGGTACCATGTGCTATTGTTGACATTGGAAATAGGGATGGGCAATCATTCCTAATGATCAAATAGATGCTCAGTTAAAAAAATATGTTCAGATGAGAAACAACGCAGACCGTAGGTTGTAGAGGTGCTGGCGATGGATAAAATTGAAGAAAGAAAAAGAGGAACGCCGCACACTCAGCTCCAGTTGCAGAGAGTTTTATTAGACAACGTTTCGGCCCATTCGGCCTTTGTCACAGGTTGAAGTGTAGATCAGATTCAGTTTTTGCTAATGATGCCTCTATTGGCTGATGTACAACTGATCTGATCTCATTTTTGGGAATATGTATTGCCTATTGTGTGTTTTTCCTGAACGTCTCATATCTGATGTGTTTAAGTGCAAAAGTACATTTGGATATGATCTGTTCAGAATGTCCCAACATATAGTTTTTCTAAATGGGATGTATTTATCTTTATTCTGTACATGTGTTTTTTTTTTTTTCCTTAATTCTCTTGATTGTGTTATTTCACTAACAGAAAAATGTTTCTTCAGTAATGTATTTCTTGTTTTTTCCTTATTTTTCTCTTGGATTTAGGATATTTCTCTTATGGAAAGCAGTTTTTTCCTGTTTTTCTTTCCTTTTTTTCAACACAGACTTGCATGTGATTAGGCCACGGGAACACATACAGGCTAACCGCTACAAAACCAGTATAAAGTGGATTTTGCATAATGTGGGCCCTTTAAAATCTCTTCATATAAACTTCTCCATGTTGTTTTCTCACTGCTTTCTACTGGTCCCAGACAGTGCTCTCTCCAGGTTCTTACCTGTGCTCTGTGCGGCCCGGACCAGCCCGTTCCTCAGGACGTCTCTCACCCACGTCTTGATCTTTCCATGGCCCTCGCCCCCCACCACCGACACCACCAGGTTGGGAGAGGGTAGCCCCCAGTGAGCCGTCATCAGGGTGTAGATGATCTGAGGTGGCGTGTCACATGACAGCCGCAGGAACTGGACAGAAAAACAATCAGCGTCATACATTCATACACAGGACACCAGGTTACTGGGCCATTCAGGCTCATTTAAAGGGATACACCAACATTTTTTTTCATGTCTTGCCTCACTCCCGAGTTCATGACGAGCAGATAGATACCATCCTTTCGTCTGTGCATGCAGTAACAAGGGAGATACGGGCAGAGCTGGCGCACCGCTACTTAGCTTAGCTCAAAATCTAGAAGTGCATAGGTAGTGTCCTGCCTCCGCCTAAAGTCATCAGAGAAACTCTTCAGCAACTCTAAACGGACCGATCTTCGTCTCAGAGCTGACAAAACTCTCCGGTAAGGCATCTTGAGCGGTCAAATGCCGGTAACGGGACGAGATCGGTCAAAACGGAGGGTTCAAGCAAAGACGGTTTATTTTGGTTCAAGCTAGCTACATCGAGGGTAGGTTAGCTTCCTATTTCAAAGTAAAAGCACAAATTCTATCGTCATGGTTTTCTGTATGTAAAGGGCAACGGGTGTTTTATTTTGTGAAAGTAACCGGAAGTGCGTTGGTCACAACGGCTAGCTTGAGTAGCGCCGAATTCATCCCAACAAAATTGTAAACAGCTGGTATTTAGACATATTAACGCCTTAAAATGTTTGAAATGTCGATAAAGTGATATATTTACAGAGTTTAGAGCTAAAATGAAATCAGCTTCTGACTGCTGATTTCAGCTCGGGTAGGAGGCAGGCTAACACTACCTATACACTTCCAGCGTTTGAGCTGAGCTAATTAGCGGTGTGCCAGCTCTGCCCGTATCTCCCTTGTTACTGCACGCGCAGTCGAAAGGATGGTGTCTATCTGCTGGTCATGGACTCGGGAGTGAGGCAAGACACGAGAAAAAAAATGTTGGCATATCCCTTTAAGTGACTAGTAACCTGGTTAGTGAACAATCCACTTGTGCAGCAATCAGACCTCTGCTATAGGCCTGTGCTAGTTTAGAATCATAGCTCAGACATCCATCCATCCATCCCTTCTCCTTAGTAAGTATAAAGATCTGAAAAGAGAAACTGTCATGCTCTATAATACAAGTATAAAAACAACCTGTGTGTGTGTATGTGTAACAAGTGAGGCAGGTTAAAATAAAACACAATCTCACAGCTTCACTGACAGAGGACTGGTTTAACTGCAATCAGCGTGATACATTCATACATTGAACTTTTGCACATCAACATGCTCCAGCCTGCACAGGTGAAGCCTGGGTTAACTGAGCCAGGTGAACCAGTACCTACAGGATTTCAGGATTGGCAAAGTTAAGTTCAATTAAGCCAGAACCACCAGCTTCATGTGTGATGGATCTACCTTGGTTACCATGGCGGTCTCATGGGGACCTTCCTCTACTCACATTACTGTGTCTGCGTCCAGCACCAGCGAACTCCAGCTCTCCGTAGGCGTCGGTGGGACACTCTGAGGAGTGCTGCTTGCTGTCCCACTGGGTGACAATGGCTGCTCCAAAGTAGTCCCCTGTCGCCACGGAGTCGTGGACCTCGCGGACACCGCCACACTGACACAAGGCTCCATTACTAACACACAACACACACACACAAATGTGTTATTCTGTGTTTGAAATCTCCTGGGACATGATGATAGAGTTTTTACAGTGATGATGATGTCAGTCGATAATGAAAACTCCTGTTTCGTTAAAGCTTATTGATATGTTATGACTAACTGAGCGCTTTGTCTATAGGTGAGTGAGCGTATGCTTGTCACAAAGCGGCATGCACCAAAGTGTTGCTACACACTTCTTCTCTTTGACCATTGTTGGATTGTTGGAGGTGGAGTCAGTCACTGCCAAGATGGTGACGGTGCAGCAGCTCTGTCTGAACTTCAAAACTGCCCTTTAATTCACAGTACAGGAGTGAGCCTATATTGCACTTGCATCTTTCCAGATTATTGCATCTTGGCCCTAGTAATTGCATCAGTCTCTATAATAGGCTTTATGCACAGCTCCACTACTTCCTGAAATAAGCCAGCTCCTATATTTCCTGTCTTACATTATTGGAAAAACTGATTAATCCAGGTGTGTCTGACCTCACAACAATGGTCATACACACCTGGATTAATCAGTTGGTCCAATAATGTAAAACAGGAAATAAAGGAGCTGGCTAAAGTTCAGGAAGTAGTGAAACTGTGCATAAAGCCCATTGCACGTTGCATGTTTAAGTTTAAGTTTAATAAGTTTATTTATATCAGGGACAATGTACAAAATAACATTAGTCTCGAGATTAGCTACTTTCCATCCGTAGTCCCTCTATGTGTAACACACACATCAGTCTAGTTGAATAAGGATAAAGTGCCTAACAGGAATAAAATAATGACAAGAATATTAAAATAACACAAGGAGCAGCAGATTAACACCAAATCAGAATCATATGAATTCATACAGAGATAAAAACCAAAACCAAAAGCATAAAACCATTATGATCCAGAAACTGGATAAACCGGTAGAATAAGGCTTTGAATAAGGATTGACCTTACTAAAGGGAGGAATAGAGCAGGTTTGTTGAGCAGAGCTATGGATGTAGGCAGGAATAAGAGCTTATAGCCGTTAGTGTTGTGTCGGCTCTATAACGTCTCCCTGAAGGCAGCACTTCATGTTCTGAATACAGAATATTTATAGAATATACATATCCTGTTTGTCTGGTTAACAACCATCTCACAGTCCATGGTATCATCAGACCAGAAGGTGACCTAGGACAGAGTCTAGAGGTTCTCCAGAGTTCAGAGGGGACGTGGACAATGTATGGTTGTCAAAAGTCTTGTTAAACAGTCTGACAGGAAAGAATCATGTCATCAAATGCACATTAAGAACATATTTGTGTGTTTGAGAAAAGACAGAGGAGGAGAGATTACCTGAAAGAGTCTTCAACAAAAGTGGTGCACACTCTCTTCTTGATGATCTTGGGAATCCAGCTCTGTGAGAACAAGGACAGTGTAACATTAACATATATCAACAACACACAGTGAAACAAACACAACAGAGAAATGTCAAACAGGTCTCTTGACTCTCCTGCTGCCTAAACTAACATGGAAGAACACGCTTCCAGTTTCAAACGGAGGTGAAACGTCCTCCCGTTAAGAACCTAAACACTGACCTTCAAATCGCTGCACAGTACGGCGCGGCACGGTCACTGTTCAATTCCCATGGTGCTGCATAAGAAACCCCCATTACCTGCTTTGTTTCGATATAACAACAATCGGAGCCGCGGCCATCTGTCTCTGCTTGTCTGTGTTGTTACTGACACTCTATCGGGGTCTTTCCCTCCATGTCCTGCTTCCCATGAGTCCTGTGTTCACATAGGACACAGGACACCAGGCTCATTTAAAGGGATAGTTCACCCAAAATTCAAATTTCACTCATTATCTACTCACCCTCATGTCGACTAAGAGCTGTGAGAATTTTCAGAGTCCTCCGTTCCTTCTCTGAGTTACGGGGGGGTCTGTGCAGCAGTATTTGTCCATATAATGGTTGTGAATGGATACCAACTTTCTTCGTCCAAAAAGACACACCAAAAAACATCCAAATACCTCCATACTGCTCGTCTGTAATGTCCCTCTGGTATTGAAGCCCCGACATGAGAAATTGTTCAGTGCAAATCACGCGAGATTTGCACTGACACAGGAAGAGCAGTGAACTGAGACACTGGGAGCTTCCGCTACAAACAAGCTTAAAATATAGACTTATTTAATTTTTTTTGGAACAATTTCTCATGTCGGGGCTTCAATACAAGAGGGACATTACAGATGAGAAGTATGGAGGTATTTGGATGTTTTTTGGTGTGTCTTTTTGGATGAATCCATTCACAACCATTATATGGACAAATACTGCTGCGCGGACCCCCCCGTAACTCAGAGAAGGAACGTAACCAGTAACCTGGTTAGTGAACAATCCACTCGTGCAGAAATCAGACCTCTGCTAATAGGCCTGTGCTAGTTTACAGTCGTAGCTCAAACATCCATCCTTCTATCTTTCCATCCATCCATCCATCCGTTCTCCTTAGTAAGTATAATTTGCTTTGTATATAGGCCTCAGGTCTGAAAAGAGAAACCGACACGCTCTATAACACAAGTATGAAAACAACCTGTTTGTGTGTGTGGTTTATGTGTTGTAACAGATGAGGCAGGTTAAAATGAAACACAATCTTACAGCTTCACAGACAGAGGACTGGTTTAACCTGTCCACTGTTTGTTCTCCATGAACTTCTTCACTGCTCACCACCTTCCTCATGCAGCATACACCTGGTGTTAGATTACAGGATTCATTTTCCCTTATTCTGTCCATTGGGACCTGCACACCCAGACCCTATACGTCATTATATAGCTGCACTGCATTGTAGTCCACAGAGAACTGGACTCAAAGCCCACTGTGTCTGCAATGGAAACATCTCGCTCTGAGAAAAGATGCAAAACCCCCGCCGCAACACAGACTCCTGGAAAAACCCACCCAGTCCAAAGTAAACGTGCAGTTAATGTGCAGACGGTTGTGTGTCCTCTCTCAATAAACCTCAGTCATTTCAAACGTCGGTGTTAGTGGGTCAGAGCCGTGACAACAGCCTGGACTGTGAATGAATGAATGAGTATCTTGTTCCACCTACAGAGCTGTGTAATGCATACATCACATGTCCAGGTAAGTAGTTGAGAGTCTTCACAAAACAATTTAAACAGAGCTGGTCAAATCTTTACAAATTAAAAGCCCATCCAGTGTTTCATTGGATGGAAATCTTGTAACTTTACACCATAATAGGGCTTTTATCGCTGTGTTGCAGGAAGAGTGTTGTCAAATCCCTTGTTGCTTGTATTCCTGTTATGTGCATGCTTTTTTTTTTTTTTTTTTGCAGTTAGCAATGACTCTTCTCCTTAGGTTTTTTCCCAGTTAGGAGAAATCTACCGACGAAAAAGAGAAAATGAAGTAAAATAACCACCTTAATGTGGATTTTCTACCATTTCTTTCGGCTTTTCTGTAAGAATACATGTTAAGGAAGAAAAATTGCCCAAAATCTCAAAAATGTTTAGTGCATGAAAAAACCTGTTTTTGCCTGTAGTGTCTCGCCTTAAGAATTTTTCAATTTTTCACTTCTTCCTCAGTCAGTGTGAGGGTCTAAGGCAGTTTTCTTCAACCTTGGGGTTGGGACCCCATGTGGGGTCGCCTGGAATTCAAATGGGGTCGCCTGAAATGTCTAGTAATTGATAATAAAAAAAATTATTGATAAAAATATTTTTAAAACTAATTATTATTCTTTTAAAAAATATGATTAAAAACACCACACACAATTCTAAACAACTGTATTATATACTTTCACTTTCCTTAAATTTAAATCGAGTTCAAATAAAATGCAGCATATAAAAATATCTGAGCTGGTGCATCTTGATTGACGGGGTCGCCAGAAATTTGTGATGTCAAAATGGGGTCACGAGCCAGAAAAGGTTGGGAACCACTGGTCTAAGGTCTAAGGGCAGAGCCTGCTGTGTAAGGCCTAGGCTATCAAAATCAGCAAACACACATAGACACCCATTGTGTATCTGTACAGAATGAATCATTTCTTGTGCGTATTGTCATACACACTGCTGGAATGTACATATTTTAAACAAAGTTACAAAGTTATTTTTTATCTGTGCTCTATATTCCTTCACTGCGGCAACAATGTACATTTCTCCATCGTGGGACAAATAAAGGATTATCTTATCTTATCTTACCAATAAACTTGTCCCGTCTTGAATCTCTTGAGTAGGAAGCAAACCGGAGATACTCAGCAGACTGCCCGTGACACCGGGCATATTCCTTAGAATCTGGTGGTCATCCATACACAGGCCAGTCAGGAACCAGGTTTACTGCCAGTCTCTTTCAAAAACAAGTCTCCAAATCTAGACACAACGACCTACGCTATCAACACAGAACCTGTTGAATGGTGGAAATACGATGCGTCGGTGTCTCAGTCAAGGACGTTGCCCGCAGTTCCTGCCAAAATACTTAACATACTCCACATCTATCAGTGTTACTTCCCTCCAAGTGTTTTCATCTTTATTTAATTCACGTCATGGGCGTGGCTTCTTGTCATTGATGTGCTTTCAAGTCTGAATGCTGAATGCTTTTTATGCATCACAACAAACACACAAGTAGTTATGAAAACAGCGTTAGTCTAGTTCAGTTTGCTCATGCTAAATGAAGCTTAGCGAAAGTTCAAACAGGAAGACTATCCCTCCAAGCATGTCCACTGAGTCTATTTCATCTCTCCCACTTCCCTCTGAAACACCTCCCTCAACACTCGTCCTCATCCAATCACAATCCGCCACCTTCTCTCCTCCTCCAATCAGCAAAGTGCTCTCTCTCTACTCTCATTCAGCTGTCAACCAGCCCGCAAAAACTCTTGACCCTCCGCCTCCCCTTCACCTCCTCAATCAGGATCCAGGCATCTCCATCTTCCATGTCAGCATCAGCATCATCCCTACCACCACCACCAGTGTCTGGGCCCGGGGGGAAGTCCTCTTCACATTCATCAATCTGTCTTCTAAGCTGATCTGCTCCCTGGGGCCTCAGCACCAAAATATTATTTGTTCACAATAAATGTCTTTCTGCTTCACATCCCGTCTATTACATTCTTAATAGTCTGTCCTGATTGAACTACAGTCATAGTTCCGTCTGGACTCTCAGCTGACAGTCTGATGACCTCAGAATCACGAGTTGCAACAGGGTCAAAGCCTCGGTAGTCCTGAACAGACACATCATCTGATCCAGGCAGTACACACACTGCAAAAACTCAAAATCTTACCAAGAATATTTGTCTTATTTCTAGTCAAAATGTCATTTCCAGTCAAAACAAATCTCATTATACTTAAAATAAGATTCATCACATTAAACAGTAGCTTGTTTTTAGACACTTTTTTACTTCTTTCAAGCAGATTTTCATTTGAAATAAGTAGAAAAATCTGATAGTGGAGCAAGTTTTTCTTCCTTATTACGAGCACAAAAAACATGCTTTCACTGGCAGATTTTTCTACTTATTTCAAGTGAAAATTTGTTTGGAACAAGTGAAAATGATCTAAAAACAAGTTCATTTTTAGGTGATGAGTCTTATTTTAAGTGGAAAGAGATCAGTTTAGACTAGAAATTGGACATTTTGACAAGAAACAAGACAGATATTCTTGGAAAGTTTTTGCAGTTTTTGCAGTGCATTGATGATGATGATGATGATGATGATGATGATGATGATGGTGATGATGATGATGATGATGATGATGATGATGATGATGATGATGATGATGATGATGATGAGTCAGTTAACAGGCTACTCTCACTAGAAGTGGAGCTGAGACAACATGTGTAGTGTAAATAAAATAAAATAAAATAAAATAAAAAAGCAGAGTGGAGAGAGCACCATGATCTAGTCTGTTCTGCCCAAGGGGGCAGTTGTCGGTCTGAGAAGTGAAGCTCACTTCCGCGTTCAAAAAACTGCAATCCCCTCTTCTTCCTCTGGGGGCTGGTGTCAGAAGGGAGCATTCTCCATAGACCCCCATGTTAAAATCGCCGACTTTACATCCTCAGTAAACATGTTCAAAGCCTGGTGTCAGAACGTTTTTTCGTCTCAATCGATAGTTTCTACCCCCGCACACACTCTGAGGGGGGTGAATTTTTTTTTAACTCTACCGTTTTACTGTTATTAGGTTAAAATTCTGGCCAATTAGGGCGAGCAGCTCCGTGGACAGCTGCTTCGAGGCCAGTGGGCGGGTTCTCGGCCGGCCAATCCAACATGGCGCTGTTCAGGCCGCCATATTGGAGTCACAAAAATGACTCCCCAAAACCATTCTTTTTACAGTCTATGGTTCTGCCTCTGGACCTGGACAGCCTGGGTCTCCTCTGTCAGAGTGTGACAGAGTGACAATGACCTTGAACACCAAAGTAAATCCACCTTCTGGAGGGGTCAAGTCTGGACCCAGACCTGAATCCAGGAGTGAAGCTGTGGGCTGAGCTGAGAGAAGCTCCTCCTGAACATGAAGCAGGTTTGATCAGCAGCTACAGGAAGAGCTGGTTTCAGAGAAGGTTCAACCAGTTATTAAAGACGACCTATGCAAGTCCCGTCACGCTCCCACTGTTTTGCTGACCCTCCTCCCGGTCCATCTCCATTAGTTTTGGCTAAGGCCATTGCTGATCTTCCTGGAGTCCACACCCAACACAATTATCCTTCCACTGCAGTACACAATCACAGAAAACACATCACACAACAGAAAACACACGCACACAAAAACAAATGAAAAACAAAAACAATCTTACAGCGATATTACAGGACCTAATTCAAATTAGCACCTTTCACAATGTAGCTTTTAACATAATTCCTAAATAGTCAGATGGTCAGGTAGCCTATATATCAACATACATTAGACATAATTCCATTATAGGCTATTACATTTACAAAAACAGAATTTGGATCACACTAATTGATTGTACCAAGTACAGTAGCCTCAACTAAACATCAGCAGACACAGAGAGCTGTTTGGCTAACAGATGTTCTTTCAGTAGTTCTTTAAATCTACAAGTGCATTTGTTAACAATGATGCCGGCAAGAAAAAGTAATCAATAGAGTAGTAAATAATGTTACATAGACTAAGCGATGACAGGTTTGTGACACGATGCTGCAGAGATGAGAGCTGGGACACCGTCCGGGTCGGAGGCTCTGATCTTACAAAGTTGGTTTTCAGCCAAGAGACACCAGAGACACCAGAGACACCAGAGACACCAGAGACACGCGGAAAGCAGAGATCCTCCATTCTCCCTCATAACAAGTTAAGCTGTTTATATAAACCATCACAATTACTCCAAAGCTGTTTAATTAAGGTAAAAATGTTGCAAAGTTGAGCTACAATTCCTGCATAGTTCTCTTTAAATCCAAGGTTCACTGACTCAACCAGACACAGAGCAGCTGAGGTTTAGTAACTCCAACGTTAATCAAAGACACAGTCACTAAAACTCTCTGTGATATTAGCTGAAGTGCATCGTGTTTTCCTGCACATTATAGTGACATCACTGCACCTCCTGAGGCTCAGTTCTACATGGTCACATGGTTCCAGGTAAATCCATGAGTCCTAACCCATAATCTCTTGTTTATGATAGACAGGGCTTCACAAATATACACGTCATAACACGTTTATGATGAATTATCGTATCCACCGCTCCATGGATTGATTTCTCACTGTTAACATCAAATGCATGGCTGGGAGGAGGGTTAGCAAAACAGAGGAAAAGAGATCAGACTTGCATAGTTTCCCTTTAAAGTCATGACCAGTGATCCACCATCATATCTTAGATTTCCCTACTACTGCTGTCAGAATGGGAGACAGAGTCATCAGTTGTCAGGCTCCTAACCCTAACACTCTTTTATAGTGGACAGATAGAGCATCATATATTATATAGATTATGATATATATCATATTTTATTTAGTACTCAAATGTCCTGTTTCTCTTTTATGCTGCTGTGACAAACGAATTTCCCCTTGGGGAAGAATAAAGTTTAACTTAACCTAACCTGACCTAGAGCCTCATACTATCCCTTGCTTAAGCTGCTGTACCTAAACCATTCTTCCTCTCCATCTGTTCTTTTAAATTTCTATTAAGTAAATAAAGTAAGGAAATTTTATTTATATAGCACTTTTCACAGAGAGGACTCACAAAGTGCTTCATATAACCATATGAAGCACTTTGTGAGTAAAATAGGTAAATAGGAAATACAATAAAAAAGAATCATACGGTGTAATGAAAAGACAACAGAATTATAGCAAATACACAGAATAAATGACAGTAAATAAACGGATCAGTGATTAGTGATCCCCTCCCTGCTGTTGTGACCACTTACTGCCCCCATGATCCTGATCAACAACCACTTCGGGGTTAAAATACCTGAGGTACATTTCACATCCTGGCTGTGTGTTTTTCTGCACAAGCTGACAGCTGTTGACACAACACCAGCATCAGGTTGTTGTCGGATGTCTTCATGGTAGATGGACAGATTTAAATTTTAATCCCATTTCCTTTTCACTGGAACTGACTGTCGGTAAGATCTGAAAATCACGACAGATTTAGTGCGTAATTTTGATCACAATACTTTTCAACATAATAACCTCAGTGGAAACACTTCTGCACACAGGCTGACAGAAAGGTGCGTCGGAGGAGGAGAACAACGTGGACTTGGCGAAGAAACTCCCGCACACTTTCTTCTTACTTGCAATTTTGCAGGTAAGAAGAAAGTGTGCAGGAGTTTCTTTGCCAACTCAACATAATAACCTGAGACATTGGATCAGTTTCTGGGGGGACTGAGCTGTGAGACCCAGTTCAGACCAGGTGTTAAAGTTTCCACACTTCACACATTCTGTGTGTTAGGTTTGAAGAACCAAAAAAAGACTCATTGTACTTTTCCATCTCCTCTTTCAGGCTCCTCTTTGGAGCTGGTAATGACATGCTGGTTGCAACCAAACAGAAAACAGATGGCGCTGAGCCGCTCTTCTGATTCGCTGACTGTTTTCTATGTGATCCAATAAAAAATGTAGCAGATTTCACATACACACACAGAGAAACTAAATCCTGCAGGGTTGGGTGATGAGTCTGGGGGTGGGGGGACATGGGACGTGGCTGGGAATGTTGATTGCTTTGCTGTGACATCACAAAGTTGCACAAGTCCTGACAACTGGTTTTAAGGTTCAGTTTCAGGATACAGGCTGTGTGCATTTCTCTGTGGAGAGTCAGACTTTAAAACTTTCACAGTAATAATATAGAACCTAGAGCTGCTTTATGATTAAACAACATCAGCCTTTACACTACATGGACCTGTAACATCCGTCTCAGATGATCTCTCTAAGTTCAGGCATTTGAGATCCAATCAGTGAGAACACATCTGGATCTGATCTGGAACCATGTGGATCCGCCTTTCCATAGAAATGTGAATGCAGACACAACAGACAACAAAAGCCATCTAATGTACAGTTAGTTGGTTAAAGCCCGACCCTCCAACAACATTTTAAATCCATTCTATATTATTAATCTGATACTTTTTATTCTATGTTGTTTTATTTCTATTTTATCTTTCTGTTATCACAGTCTCTGTTTCCTTTGTTGTGCCATAATTGTTACCATGTCCCTAAAAGCACTACACTGTACTGAATATTTGAGAAAACAGCACGATGAATATGATTCTGTATGATTTCGAATGAAACTGAAATAAAAACTAAGTTTAAAAAAAAAGTGGTGACTGCAGACATGTTAGTAGCAGCAGCTGATGTGCTGTCCACCTGTGACACATGTCAAAAACTGAACAACAGGTCTGCTCCTGTTGTTGTTCTTGAAGATCCAACAGAATTCCAGATGTTCTCTTCCATCTGTTCTAATGAAACGTTTACAGCAAAGAGCCCAATGAGACCAACAATCCACGCACAGCAGTCCACACACACACACACACACACACACACACACACACACACACACAGGAGTCTGGAGGGCATTTCAAAGCCCTGTTCTGTTTGTCTCTCCAAAGCAATATTGAGAGTTACACACACACCAGGACCAAGTGCTTCCTGCAGAGACATCATGTTATCACCACGCCTCAGATCTAGACACATTCCACTGTAGTTGTAGTTACTCTCAGTGATGTTATCTATACAGCAGCATATGATACACAACAAGACCAGCAGCGTGCTACTGTTTCTCTCACTTTGGTCTGGTTCAGATTCTAAAGTTGTATCCTGGAGGTTGACGAGTGCGTCGGTCCTGTAGCTGTCTCGCTGTTTCCACAACAGAAGCAGCTTGGGCACCCAACATGTTTTCCCCAAACTATGACCCGGTCAAACACCAAACATCCCTGATGTAAACACCAAACAAGTCCCCATCAAGCTGATAATGTGGATTCATTCTATCAGCTCCAATCTGACAGTCTGCTCCACTGTGCAGCAGGAAACACACGGACTGTGCCTTTATTTCTACGGTTTGACTTGACTTTGTGTGCACAGGAACACAATGCTCCCATCAAGTCCTTCAGTCAGGCTGAACTTCATACCGCACCGCTGGCCCCAGGCACTTTACAAGTCTCAGCTGGTACAACAACATCTGTGTTTAACCAGATACAGGAGCTCGCGCTTCTCTGCAGCACGCGCACATCGGAGGAAAACTTTAAACGGAGTTGTGTACATTTAATATCACGAACACAACGGCTGATCTAAACACGCAGCGCTGTCTCCTTCTCATCAGTTCTGCAGCAAACCGAGGGACACTTTCTCCCTGCTCCCTCCTCTCACAGAGAAACCCCGTGTCTGTGTGGTGTGTGTGTGTTTGTTTGTGTGTGTGTTTGTTTGTGTGTTTGTGTCCCGGTCGTTGACAGACTCGTACCTGGTCCCTCTCTTTCGTACTTCCAGCCTTTCCTCCCCCTCCGTCTCTCTCCAGCTCCTTCATCCTGTGCTGCATCCTCTCCTTCTGCTCCGCCGGGTCCGGCTGCGCTGTGCGTCCTGCTGCTCCGCCCCGCGCGCCGCGCACACAGGCGCGTGCTCCTCAGCTGCGTGTCGTCATGTATGGCGCCGAATATGCCTATAGCAACAACTTATATTCTCACTGCATAGCCTATACTTTTTCATAAATTTGGACTTCAGGTTCATATAATGATTTAAATATACAAATAGTTAAACTGAACTTAAACTTGAGTTTTGTTTCCAAAAGTCTAACTTTTTTTTTTCGACCTTAAAATAATATTTCTAAACTCGTTGAAGTGGTAGAAAATTGGCCGCTGCAACCTGAGCGGCCAATTTTCTATAAATTGCATAGTGTTCATGGTAGGGCTCTCACATTTTGACACAGAATACCCTCATTTGTCCACTACAAATAGCAGTGCCTTAAACTTCTAAAACAAGAATTCACTATTTGATGTCAAATGCAAGGAGTGCCACTGTTACAACCTACCTCACAACTTGCCCCTATGCTCAACTTACCCCAGACTTCCCTATTGGAACTCATAGTTCCTCTATCATAACAATAGCCACAGTCACAGAGACCAGCTCTTATCAGATAATAATATGTATTAAATGCCATGATCATAAGTTAATTATTTTGTGAGAGATAATTGAGAGCTAATTTGTATATAATAATACAATAATAATAATTAGGAGGAGGAGGAGGAGGAGGAGGAGGAGGAGGAGGAGTAGTAGCAGTAGTGATATATAACTTGATTACAAGTGCACTGTCCCCCACCAATGTTCACACTCATTAAAGGGATAGTTCAACATTTTGGCAAATTGGCCCATTGCCATAATCGCTATAGCTATAGCAGTAGGTTCGTTACCTTTATTTGTCAGTGTAAGCTATTTTTAGAACGGAGGAGCGGAGCGGCGAACTGCTCAGAGCTACGCTATGGAGGCTAATGGAATTTCTTGGTTTCCCTCATCAAACTCATCAAATACACAATCCCAAAACTCCAAAACGCTTTCATGGACAAGTTGTGACCTGCACAACCACCACGCTATGAGATAATAATGGAACGTTACGAAACTGAGCCGTTTTCGAGGTAAATACAGGGTAAATACAGAGTCTGCTTGCTGAAAAAGTGTCCCTGAACGCAACGTGCATCAGCGGTTTTGCATGAATTTACCTCTAAAACAGCTCCGTCTCGTAACGTTCCATTATTATCTCATAGCGTGGTGAATGTGCAGGTCACAACTTGTCCACGACAGCCTTTTGGAGTTGTTGGATTGTGTATTTGATGAGTTTGATGAGGAAAACCAAGAAATTCCCTTAGCCTCCATAGCACAGCCCTGAGCAGCCTGCCGCTCCGCTGCTCCGTTCTAAAAATAGCTTACACCGACAATTAAAGGTAATGAACCTACCGCTATGACTATAGCGATTATGGCAATAGGCCAATTTGCCAAAATGTTGAACTATCCCTTTAACAACATGACATCAAGGTTTCTCATGACTCTTATTGCTGTTTGAGATGAAGGGATGATTTAGATATTGATACAGTGATCAGGAGAGACTGATTGGCTGGTATGACTAAAAGCTCATACACCCATAATTTGAAAAAAAAAAAAAAAAAGTCACATCCATAATTGCACTGCATACATCCATTTGCACTGTACATATTTGTATACTTTAAATGTGTGCCTTGTTTTATATTGTGAGTATTTATCTTTTATTTAAATGGCACCGGATGGAAAGAAACATAATTTCAATCCTTTATGTGTTCTATACTGTACAGTATATAGCAGTATTGACAATAGAGTTGACTTGACTTTCTTGTGTGAGAGATTCAGTTGAAGGTGGTGTTCCCTCATCCATGTGGATTATGAAGAGATGATGGAGTCTTCTGGTGGGAATGACAGGTGTAGCTGGTGTTGAATTCACAGCAGTGATATGAGAAGCCGTGTCAGTGGATGATTGGAGAAACATATTGTTAAAGAAGCGCCATAATTGGGGCACTCCAGTGGGAGGGGTGCACCCAGAAAGGTAGGACAGAAACCAGGATAGGACTTTGCCTGAGATGCCCATATTGCAGTGTGGTTCACTGTATCAACGGCTGCTGAGAGATCTAAGAAAGATAAGAGCTGTAGACTGACCTGCAGCTCTGGCCGCCCTCAGGGCCTCTGTCACTGTTCACATGTAAAGCCTGACTGACCAGCATCAAGGAGATACTTCCAAAAGAAGAGACATGCCTGAAAACCACCCTGTCCATTCACTCAGATAAGATTGGAAGTAACAAAACCAGTTGATAGTTCTCAACCTGAGCAGTTGGAGCAGGTTTGAGCAGTTTAGCAGGCTAGTTGTCACACAGATTATAACACAAATCCAACCATCTATTGTCTACCACTTGTCAATACTGGGTCATGTGTCCAGCTGACACACAGTGAGGGCAGAGTCCAACCGGGACAGGTCACAGGTCTGACTTATACAGATGAACAAGGCACACACACACTACTCCATCTACTGCACATGTCTTTGGAGAACCCAGAGGAAACCAACACAGAACATGCAAAGAGAAGTGAACATGGGCCCCAGGCCCAGGAATCAAACCCAGAACCTTGCTGAGAGGCAGTGGTGCTAACCACCATAGAAAAACTGTGCCAGACCTTACAATATATGTTGATGGTTGTGTTTTGTTGTGTATGAAGTGGGTGTTTGAAAAACTAGTCTAAATGTCAAGTTTGATCTCTGCATACAGAGATTATAGCTAATGCTAGTTTCCAACTCCCATCCCTAGTTAGGCTTTTAGTAAAAGAAAGAAAGTAAGAAAAAAGACATCAAAATATACCATTACAATAAAATGTACAATACATCTAAAAGCATACCAAGTCAAATAATTTCATCTGAATTTTTGTTATATCAGAATCTAAATCTCACATCTAAGTTTTAATGATGTTCCTTATTTGTCATGAAATTTGCATAACAAGATGTGACTAATAAGTGAATGTAAATGGAACCAGGTCTCCCACTCTGCTGTCTAACCGGTCTAACTGTGGAAGTTGTTCAGGTTTTTACTGACTATTATCTTGTCAAGAGTACTCGTCATCACTGACCTTCTCCTTCAACATGAAGATGAGCCTCACACTGTTACTGCAACACCTTCCTCTCTCTAGCTAATACATTCCTCTACACACTGACGCACAAACTTATTACACACTTACTCCTTCTGGTGTTTTTTCTTTAGAGAACAGATTCACAAGTTTTCTCCTGAATTTGAACTGCAGCGTGAGAGCTGAATGTGCCCGTGTCAGAGATTAAAGTCTGGGCTGGGAGCCGAACCTCCTTCCCCGGGGGACGCTCCAGTCATTTCCTCAAGATGAGGAAGTCCCAAATAAAACACGGTCTTCCTCCTGTGCTGCCACGGATCTCACAGTGAATACCTGGGTCGAGGAAACAAACAAACACACAGCCACTCACAACTGGATCATGGTTTTGAGGTGGGAATGACCAGTGTTGGGGAAGCTACTTTGCAAGCGTAGCTTGTAAAACTCCATGTAGTTGAGCCTGGCAGTAGTTTGAACAAACTACATTTCTACCCCTGGAGAAATGTAGTTTGCAAAACTACAGCTAAAAAAGTAGCTTTAGAAACTACTTCTCAATTAAAGCAGAAGTAAGTGGTCCGGTCGTTTTCGCTAATGCTGCGTTCCAGGCAGGCTTTTGAAATCGTAAATTACAGCTTCAAGTCACAACTTACGACTTTGTAGCGTTTCAGGCAACCCACTTGTGTTTTTACGACCTGTTTTACCTGTGAAAGTCACTATAACGGCCACTCGTAACTTCCGACCGGTGAACTCGTACCAGATCGAACTGGTACCACTTCACGGTCGGAAAAATACGAGTTTCCTTGAACGCACCATAACAGTCCTCGTCCCTACGTCGCCACATTCACGGCGTCCCTTGGCTGCACACACAGCCCTGCATGCCGTTCTCTCTCCTCATTGGATAAAAACTGTAGGATACGATAAATGTTTTCTCCTCGGCTCAGAGCAGAGCAGAGTGACTGACAGACCCGTGTTTCAGACCAAACACTCTATAGAAGTGATTGCTGTCGGAAGATATAACTATTTAAGACTTATATTAACACAAATATATCACTTACTTCTGCTTTAACTCAGTGTTAAATAAATCAACACGTGGTGAGACAAAATATAATAGCCTACAAAAAATTCAAATGCCAGCAGAAATATGCCTCTCAACTCAGTTTTTTCTTTTTTTTCAAGAAAAAAGGCTGACATTTTTGGTCAACATGCTGTAGGTTCACTATAGACATGTTGGGAAAGAAAGAGAAAATGAAAACCCTACCCCAATACTCACTTGTAAATCAGAAATTAAAAAAACAAAAAAAGAGGTAGAGACACAGAAGCCAATCATGCATGTCATGACATGATTCGTGTTGAGTTCTAGAACACAATAATAGTAGTAAAAATTGTTTTTTTAATAAAAAATATTTCATGTTACTGGCCAAAATTGTAGTTTGTAAATTGAGTAGTTAGGACAAAAAATGACCCAAAAAGTAATTGAAATACTTGATGCAGCACAAAATATGTATGTACACTGAAGAAAAATATAACACCCCACTTGCTCCCATTTTTCATGAGCTGAACTCAAATATCTAAAACGTTTTCTATGTACACAAAATACCTTTTAAATACAAATACTGTTCAGAAATCTGTCTAAATCTGTGTTAGTGAGCACTTTTCCTTTGCCAAGATAACCCATCCACCTCACAGGTGTGGCACATCAAGATGCTGATTAGACACGGAACATGTTGGGGTATCAACAATTAACAACCTGAGATGTGTTGCACTGCGTGAGACAAATGGTGTTCCATTTCATCCCTCCTGACCACCAGAGTCACGGCGTTATTGATCGCAGCTCCGGATAAGCTGTCGCTTTGTTTTGGCGAAGAAGAGGGCCAAGGGGGGCAAGCTCACAGCACAGGTGCAACAGCTGTCTGCGGAGCTGCACCAAATGAAGGAGCTCCTCATGGCTCTCCTCTCCACGGACAGGACCCGCCAGCGGAGCAGGGGATAGCCGAGGATGACGGCATCTCCATTGCGGCATCTGCAACCCTGTTTGGTGAGTCGCTGGGGGACGCACCATCTCCGGCATCAGAGTTGGTCTCACAGGCCTCCTCCAGGAGCTCGTCACGAGAGTCGGAGGATGCCTCCATGGGGGCCATTGTCAAGGGGGCCCTGGCACGCCTTCAGCTCGACGTGCAGCAGGAGGGCCCTGCTATGGCCAGTGTGTTTTTCAGACGGCAACCTTCGCAGTTCGCCCATCTGCAGATTATATCAAGGAGCTGCATGCCTGCTGGAGGGATTCGAAGGCGCTCTCTCACTCCACCTCAGACACCCGTCTGCATTCGGCCTTATGACCAAGGAGCTGGGCCGGATGATGTCGACCCTTGTCCAGGCCCGTCGCCAGGTGTGGCTGGCGCAGTCTCCACTGATGGACACGTGCCTGAGGGTTCTCCGCTCAGTGCCAGTGGAACTGGGGGAACTGTTTGGACCAGCAGCTATGGAAGCCTTGGAGCGTACGGTGCAGGCAGAACAGACCTGTCAGCAGCTGGCGGGTCTGCAGCGGAGCCCGTCGGCCCCAGGCAGGCCGAGAACCTCTACGCCGCCCCCCAGCACCGCGCTCGACCATCAGCTGCCCCCGGGACCGCACGAGGCTCAAGGTCCGACCGGTGATCGCCACCCTTACCCAGGGGTACAAGTTGCAGTTCCGACGCCGCCCTCAACCATCGGCCGGGTCCGGTGGACCATCATACGGGACTCCACCCTCCTGGCCAAGGCCGCCATCGAACGGGTGGACTCAGCACGACAGCTGGGGGGTTTCTATTCAAACTACTTCCTGGTGCCCAAGAAGGACGGTGGGTTTCGGCCAGTCCTCAACCTTTGGGGACTCAACCGCTTCCTCAAGGTCCTGCCGTTCCGGATGGTGACGACAATGGAGGTGGTGAGGGTGATGGCCCCCAGGGAGTGGTGCATGCTGGTGGACCTCAGGGACGCGTACTTTCACGTACCCATCACACCCCATCACGGTATGGGACACGGACCGACTGTTGGCCAACTGGCCCGTCTGGGGCTGCGAGTGAATGTAAAGAAGAGCCAGCTAGAGCTCTCGCAGCAGGTCACCTACCTGGGGGATGGAGCTAGACACCGCAGACATGACGGTCTGTCTGTCTCCTCGACGGGTAAGCAACATCTTGAACTCTCTGGTCTCCTTCAAGAAGGGCAGGGTGGTCCCCTACCGACAGGTGTTACAACTGATGGGCAAGCTGACGGCGGCCGCAGCGGTGGTCCCGCTAGGCCTGCTAAAGCTGCGCCCCCTTCAGACACTTTGCACCTGGACGTCAAGCGCCACAGGCTGAGGAGGGTCAGGGTGTCACGGGGGTGCATCCTGGCCCTGGCCCCATGGTCCCAAAGGGCTTTCTCGTCCACATAGATGCCTATGGGCTCCATCCCATCCCGCAGGGAGGTCGTGACAGTAGATGCTTGCCCCAAAGGCTGGGAGGCTGTCTGGCAGAGGTGGACCGCACGGGCGGTGGTCTCCCCAGGCCAGCGCCCTCCACATCAATGTGCTGAAACTGCGGGCCATAAGGATGACACTGGAGCACTTTGGGGCCTCCCCGAGGGGGAAACACGTCCTGGTCCATATACATCTGCAGTGGCCCAGGTGTATCTCCAGGGGGAAACCAGGTTGCACGTCTGCTGCAGGAGGCGACGAAGCTGCTGACACGGGCGGCCTGGCTGGGTTGAGGGCCATGTACCTGCCAGGGGAACGGAACCCCGTGGCAGATTTCCGCTCTCGCCGCAAGTTGCCGCCGGGCGAGTGACGGCTTCGTCTGGCAGTCATCCGGGATTCATAGAACCGTAGTTACGTAACTTTCGGTCACACCAGATACTGACTGGTTTTCTGACTCCCCCAGACCCCTGAAATAACCCTGCACATTTTAGAGTGGCCTTTTATTGTGGCCAGCCTAAGGCACACCTGTGCAATATTCATGCTCTCTAATCAGCATCTTGAGCAACTTCAGGAGAAATTCACTAACACAATGCTCACTAACACAGATTTAGACAGATTTGTGAATGATATTTGACAAATCTAGATTTTTTTTTACAACTTTATTTATCATTTTTCAATATGGAAAACATTCAGATAATTGTTTAGGCATTTCTTACAAAAGTTGTGAACCCGCCACCCATCCCCACCCCATCCAGGCGGCATCCCCTCAAACACATCTAGTTGAACACTCACATATCAAACAGGTAAACAAAAACATAAAGAGAAGAGAACAAATATACACCAGTACAGAAAATAATAATAATAACTTTAAAAAAAAAAAAAAAAAAAACACACTCAGACTAATCTGTGTTAATCGTTGTGGTAATAACACCAACATTCTGGACCTCTAGTATAAAAAACAGGTACCAACAGTCAGAGTATGAGCGTTGGGGAGACTATGGTAGCCAAACAAAGAGAAAGGAAGATAAATTACTTAATAAGAATGGGTGA
Source organism: Trachurus japonicus (assembly GCF_045865225.1). Classification (NCBI taxonomy): domain Eukaryota; kingdom Metazoa; phylum Chordata; class Actinopteri; order Carangiformes; family Carangidae; genus Trachurus; species Trachurus japonicus. The sequence continues at coordinate 31,116,054 of NC_140914.1, read as the reverse complement.
AAGTTTTGAAGAGAATTCCTTGTAAAACTCTATGGGAAATCCGTCTAGGCCTGGAGCCTTTCCTGTCTGAGATGACCTAATGGCATTCACTATTTCCTCAAGCGACAATGGCTACTCTAGAAGTGACCGCGCATCTGGAGAAAGTTTTGGGATATCGAGCGAATCAATAAATGAGTAAATCTCCGATGAGCTACTGTCCACCTCCGATTGATATAGAGTAGTATTGTTTAAACTGGTCATTAATGACTCAGGGGCTCCGAGATACCGAGTCAGCACCTGTATTAATTACAGGGAAGGACTCAGACTAATCTGTGTTAATCGTTGTGGTAATAACACCAACATTCTGGACCTCTAGTATAAAAAACAGGTACCAACAGTCAGAGTATGAGAATTGGGGAGACTATGGTAGCCAAACAAAGAGAAAGGAAGATAAATTACTTAATAAGAATGGGTGAAAGTTTTGAAGAGAATTCCTTGTAAAACTCTATGGGAAATCCGTCTGGGCCTGGAGCCTTTCCTGTCTGAGATGACCTAATGGCATTCACTATTTCCTCAAGCGACAATGTAGAAGTGACCGCGCATCTGGAGAAAGTTTTGGGATATCGAGCGAATCAAGAAATGAGTAAATCTCCGATGAGCTACTGTCTACCTCCGATTGATAGGCTATAGAGTAGAATAGTATTGTTTAAACTGGTCATTAATGACGCGGGGGAGTCAGCACCTGTATTAATTACAGGGATCATTTGTTCAGCTGACTGCTGTTTAAGTTGAAGGCTCATGAAAAATAGGAGCAAAAACAAAAGTGGGGTGTTTATATTTAACCCTAACCCTAACAAATTGTAGTTAGGATATGTAGTTCAACTACATGAAGTTGAAGTCTCCCCAACACTGGGAATGACAAGTTCCCAGTTTTGTTTGTCTGACATCATCTCAAAGAACCACTTAATGGTTTGTCAGAGCTTTTGGGCACATTTCACAGTCTTCATAGAACCAGCCTGTGTTATCTCAGGACAGTGTGGCCCTCCAGCAGAGGTTACAGATCTGACCTGGTGTTTTCATGAATGTGAGGACCCTCCGTGACCCATGGTGGTGGTAAACACTGAGATCCAATTCAACACTGTTCTGCTCTGCTGTTTACAAGTGTGTGTTTGGGTGTGAGACCATGGAGGCCACAATGAGAGATTTAGGAGACAGCACAGGAAACAGTTGTTGGACAACTCAGGAAACCTGCTTCCGTCTGTTTCCGCCTGCGGTACTGTGAGCGTAGATGCAGAGGCTGGTCATGTGACTGGCCTGGGGGGCGCGGGGCTACCGGTCCAATTTTGTATAATGCCATCTGGTAAATAGAAGTAAATGAGCTGCTTCTGTCTTCAGTCCCATCAGTAACAAACTTGTGTCAGTTTTTCATGACCATGGGGCGGAGAAATGAACGAATGAATAGTGGAGATAGACCTATACCCATATACACCCACGTAGTGCATGGGTGATTCTTCAATTAGGGGAGTTTTGCTGTCTCCAGGTAGTCTAGAAATCTAGACGCACCCTAGCGGCAGCAAATATATTTGCTCCGCAGGTCAGTCTAGAAACGAGCCATAGGAACTTTTTGAGTCTCGAACACCGTTTGTGTTCACCAATCACAGCGCTCTATCTGTTTAGAGAATCGTTGGGCGGGCTTAACGCGATGACAACATACTTGCGAAGGTGAAAAACATGGCTTTGGCAAAGGAATCGTTTGAATTAGAGCACTGGAAAAGAGAGTAACGACACTTCCATTGACTCCCGTGGTAAGCATTTTGCGCCCCGAGTGGCAGGATATGGGTATTGCAAAAGCGCCCAGAAAACCCATTCACTCCAATGTATGTGTGTTGCCCACTTGCTTCTAAATTTATGAAAACTGCCGTGTTTTTGTTTTCAGGTGTCTTGGTCATATCAAATTACAATTGCTCATTCACCAACAATGCAGAGATGTCAGTTCTTGGGCACTTTTGCAATACCCACATTCCGCCATCAGGAGGTGCTTCCATTGGACCAATGCGTGTCGTTACTCTCTTATTCCAGTGCTCTAGTTTGAATCGGCGTTGGCATCAACTTTGAAAGAATTAAACTTGTCATTTTCTTTAAAAGTTGAGCAAGAAACTGCACTGAAGTCATTCATGTCGAAGAAGGATGTAGCTAGTGTTTTGCTGACGGGATATGGGAAAAGTTTAATCTACCGACGTCATCCTGCTCTTTGCTCTGATTGGTCGTAGCGCTACCCTATTGCGTGCAGAGGCAGTTTGAAAGACAGCCTTCATCCCACCCTCTGGATTGAGCCAAGGTCTACTGGTCGTTGCCAGACTAGACATTTTAATGATATAGCCTGGCTTGTCAGGCTAGTCTCCAGGTTGAATTTTCATGAAAAGAAAAAAAAAACTGAAAAAGAGTTATTATATTTGTTGGGGCCAAGTTGTAAAAACAAGTGTGTCTTAATTATGACATTTAAATATTTTTTGGCATATTGAAAATCCAAATGGCTTATACCAGAATTTCTATGTTTTTTTTTACTTTTGAACATCTTCCTCATAGTAAAGTGGTAATTAAAAATGTCATTTTGCGTTCGTTGTCACATTATAACTTGAAAAAAAAAAACACATTTTAAATTAATTGTTTTTTTATATATGGGCAATTACATTTTTTATGGTTATATATCACTGTCCTCAGTAGGTATATGTGACATTACCATCACTCCAACTGTTTTAGAGTAATAAAGGTCTTTCAAACTACTGTTCAACTGTTGTTGCAACTAAAGGGGGCACAGGTCCAGACATGGCAGAAGCATCATGGTCTATTGATCTCACAAAATGTGAATATTTTGAAGATTTATGCATCCTGGCCTATGTTTATTAGGCCTCATTACTGAACAGGTTACTGTTTGGACATTTCACTTTGGGGCATATATTCAGTGTACACTGTTTGCTGGCTAATGAGCTGTGTGAGCAAGTCTAAAACTTAACTAACTTTTGCTCCAAAAAGTGAAAATAATCATTATGCATCACACAATTGACTGACAGTCAATGATCAAAAATTACGATCAAAGCTGTGCTAAGATCTTTGTTCAGTCTAAGAAAGCTTTTGAAATAGAAAGTACAGAGTTTTTATTCAAAAGTGCTCATAGTCATAGTCTGTCTCTCCTCATACCTTCACTTCAGCTCACTCTGGTACCATTTGTCTGAGACACCTGTTGTTTGTATGTTAATACAATTAACTGCATGAACTTTGCCACAGCTTCATTATATTGAGGACATGCACTGTTCAGTCAGCAGATGGCGCTGTGGAGCAGAAGGCAAAGAACACTCAGATAATGAGGCTGACAACACTGTGAGAGCATTACACCGTTTTTATTACTGTTTTTCTCGATTGCTAAGACACATTTCTCGAAAGCTGCTCTCCTTCTCTCTAAACTGTGAACACAAACCCCAGTTTTCAATTCACAAAACCTCAGACTCTTCTTGCAAAACCAAACTTTCACATCAAAACAGTTCAATCTGTGCTCAAAACTGAACTATGTTGTCAAATCGTGCCCCGAGTCAATCAAAATTAAAAACACTGCTGAGCAGCCACTAAACACTACATAGAAAATAGAAAACACAAAGCTCAGCACATGAAGCTGTAGAAATAAATGTTTATTGTTCACTGTAGGCTAAATGCATGTTGCAAAACAAAAAACATGTGCATTTAGCACTTCTTCTCCTTCCCTTTCTTTCACCTTCCTCCTTCCCTCCCCACATCCATTTCATCCCCTTTTCCTTCGTTCTTCTCTTTTCTTCCCAGTTCATCCCTCCCTCCCTCATCCTCTCTTCCTTCACCCTGTCGTCTCTCATCTTCTCCTCTTCCTCTCCTCCTCCTCTCCCTCCAGTGCATTTAGCACTTGTATGCAGTAAGCCTACGTAAAAATAAAGTACAAAAATATACAAATGAGAAGTGCATTACTCAGCCACAGCATCATTTCTCCGTACTGGGTCAGGACTTCATCCTGAACTGGCTCATATTAGTAGTATGTTCCCTCACATCATTAGCCACAAGTGTGATCAATTTTGAGTTGTTGTGTTCAACCAGTGACACCTGTGCTTTAGTTGTGTTTGACTTTTGCCACCTGTGCTCAGCTATACAACACAGGTGCATCACAATGAAAATGTGTTGGTAAGATGTGTCTAAACAGGTGAAAAGTGCTGATGGTTTTGCCAAAAGAGTGACTGATTCAATCAGTGGGTTCAAGCAACTGAGAATTTGGTTCAGACAACAGGGTTTAGTGTTTTAGCAATTGAGAAAAACTGTAAAAGTCTTTGTGGACATGACATACATCCTCCTCGTCCTCTTAAGTCAGACTCCTGACCTGGGACTGGTGCATTAAACATCTTATATCTAGAGCAGGATGTCAAGATGAGGTGGGTTGTGCTGCAGCCACTTCTTTATTTACTTACTATCTGCATATTCAAATCCGCTGACATCCACAATATCCACTGAGTCTTATTTTTCTTTCCAAAATGACTTCTCTAAATGTAGCCACAGTAACCAAAATGATGTTTTGAGAATGTTGGCAATTCTTTTTTTTATCTGCTGCTGCCACCTGCTGGTGGAAGTGTGTCAACACAGTGAGACAATGACTTCCTGTCGTGATGGCAGCATCAGACCACCACGACTCCACTGAACCACCTCTGTGCTGCTGCTCTGTCTATATATAATAGTCACATGGACAAAGACTGATGAAGATGCAGCTGCAGGACCTAATGAGACAGGAATGATCTTCAGTTGCTCTAATGTGTGCAGTTTATTCTAAAATCTATTGAATGAATTGAGCCTCTTCTGTTCACCTGATCAACCCTCCAGTCTTTCAGTCCTGTCTGGTCAACACCGTTTCTATCAGTTCATGTGGTGTGTTCACTGTCACAGACCTACTCTGTCTTCTCCTGGTTCATACGTGTAACTCTGAAGTGTGTTGTTTGAATGAAGTGTGTTACAGTGAGACGTGTAGAAGCACACAGCTCTGCAGCCAATGAAAGGAAAGTTACATTTATAGTTTATTGGTTTTATTTTTCTTAAAAAACAAAAACAAAAGAAAAAAAAAAAGCAGCAGACAACAAAATAAAATACAAAAAAAAAAAATCAAGTGTTCAATCAGAGCTCTCTGCAGAGCACACACACAGGCTCCAGGACAGCTGACAGACGTGGTGCCGGCTGGGACCAGGCCTCGGGACCTGGCCCCCCCGGCCCCCCCTCTGTTCAGGTCCAGCAGTAAGGTACAGTTTTCATATTCAGGTGTGTGGTCTGATTGAAGCCGAATGAGGAAGGAAGCTGGTATGGTACGGATGCTGCGGTCCAGCTGTTACACATAATGAAGCCCCAACAAAGAGGTGCAGGTCTGCAGCAGCCCCCCCCCCCCTTTCAGGTTACGGGTCAGGAGTGCCGTGTCCTAGATGCATCCTACATCCTGGGTGTGAGCGCGCGAGTGTGTCGGGACAACGTGGAGTTTACTCACAGCAGCCAGGGCGGGTACGCCGACTGTGCTGTTGACTCGCAATTCTCCCACAATGCACGGCGCACAGGGAACCGAGGAGCTCCGATGTTGAACCTGGGGAGCGGTGACGGGTCTGGGTCTGTGCTGCAGGTTGTCGACCCGAGCGTCAGTGTGCGGCGCAGACCGGAGCTGGGCCGAGCTCCTGCAGCTCCCCTCGGTCCCGCGTCGTGGTCTCGGGGCCCCTGATGGGCCGAGGACCCGTTAAAAGTCTAGAAGTCAATTAGGATCGATGCTGTCGACCTGGTCTATGTTCTGGATCTGACTGCTGCCAGTTAAACGCGGCTTTATCCTTTAGCAACACTGTGCTGGTTAAATGAATAAACACACTCTGGGGGGGGGGTGTGAGAGGATGTGGTCTGGTCTCACATCCTGGTCTGTGCTCTGGAACCTGGGGCGTCACAGTCACACCGACACAGACCCTGTGTTACATTATTTTTTTAATACATGGCTATTTTTGGTCTGAACAGGGCTGAAGGTGTCTGCTGTCACTTACATACAGTTTGTTATTAACACAAATAGACTGGAGGCTGGGCCCCGTGGGGGTGGTGGGGGGGCACACTGAGGGTCAAAGTGACTGGACAGTAACATCACACACCGACACGTGAGCTCGTGTCTGAATGGATCTCACACATGCAGGAGGATGGGAGGAGAAACCCCAGGAAGATGTTGGACACTAACGCCAGGCACAGGTCAAACACGTTTTTTTTCTTCTGTTGAGTGACTACTGCACAATGAAATCACTACGGCAACGCACTTTGACCCCCCCAAAAAAGGTGAAAACTTTTAAATACTGTTACTGTTGAACAAGAAAAGAAACAGAAAACAAAAAAAATATATAACGACAGTCTTTAAAATGTTGCTGCAGGGGAGCGTCAAACTATAACAGAACAGACTCCCAGTCACACGTCACCTGTCCTCTACTAGACACACTAAACAGGGAGGAGACACTAACGCATCCTGTACTCCGACGTCTTGGACACCTCGCACAGCTGGCCCTTGAAGTCGATGTCTACGGTGAAGTCCAGGTCCCTCTGCAAAACCAAACCAACAGTCAGGTGAGGAGAGGAGCAGCAGCAGAACACATGTCAACCAGACTCTCAAACGTCCTCAAACTTACGTTGTTCTTGACGTTTGGCTTCATGCTGATGGTGCCGAAGATCTCCTCTCCAGTCTTCACAGTCAGGTAATCGTCCAGGTAGAACACGGTCTGCTTCCAGTGGGTGTAGGGGGACTCTGGGCCTGAGGGGAGGGGGGGGGCAGAGTCTGCATCAGTACAGGCTGATTCTGCACAACTGCTCAGACAACTACTGAAAACAAGTCTATGGATATTCTTATTCATCCAGGTCATTGTTCTTTTCTGGGCAAATTGAATCGTAGGCAACTGGACTTGTATTGGTCTGGGAAGACGCTAGTGGTCTAGCTAGTGCGGACTAGTGAGACTTGTTGCGTACGAACTGATGAAGCCCCTTGGATATGAGGCGAAATGTCTTCCCAGACAAATACAAGTCCAGTTGCCTACGATTCAATTTGACCAGAAAACTACTGAACAACAACTACCACAAAAAAACTAATTAGGATTCAGTTCTAGTATTAACAGTGGTGGAGATGCAGTGAGTGACTAATGCAACTTTGTTACATCTGCTACAATCAGTGATGAATAATGGCGTTACCAACGGTGCTACGGTACCTTTTTCCAGTAATGAGTTATCAAAAAATGTTAGGCTACCGTTTCCCCTGTTATAATGCTGTTACCGATACCGACACCAAAATGCACCGTTAATTGACTCAAGTCCCGTCACAAAATACACACATTACGTGTACGTTATACACCCCCCCTCCCACACCCACCATCAACTAGTGGGGAAAAAAGCTGTTTACCCGGAGCTATTTAAGCAAAGTAACACAAGTACTAATACTTTTCCTGGTAATTAGTTACCTGGTAGTAATTCAATTATTAACCACATTACTTTTTGAGGAAGTAACTAGCTCTTTTAACCAATTACTTTTCAAAAGCAACATGGCCAACACTGGCTACAATTTACTTATGTCCCCTGAATGCCTCAGATACAGGACCTTGAGTTCCTAGTGTCAGATTGACTCCTCAGGTGAAGGGAATCAGTTTCTACTTGGAGGACCCGTCAATCAACACGGTTCATTTCTAATCTCAGAGTTGTTCTCGGGTGCTGAGTTAGTGGCAGCTTCAGTGTGTGAGCTAAAGGAATCAAGTACTGCAGTGCCTTTTCTCTCAGACTTTCATAACCATCACGACTCCTGCTTGTTCGTGCTGTGGAGCTGGAGCTCAATCACAACACCGCCATCTAGTGGTCAGAGGTTCCCAACACCAATGAGTCACTGGAGCAGGAAAGCTGAGAATCTTTTCTAACCTACGTTTTCTACTGTCCTACTACACGTGTGTGTGTGTGTGAGGTACTGACTGGTGGAGAAGCCGGTCCTCTTGTGACAGCGGGTGAACTCGATGTTGAAGTAGGTGACCAGGGCATGGATGTAGTCGTTCCTCTTCACCTGCAGGCAGAACGGGGAGGTGAAGGTCAGGTCCTCGGCCTTCACTGTGTAGATGTCCACCTCCTGGAAGAGAGAAAACAAAGACATGGGTAGAATCCACTCCTCTGCAGCAGAGGACACACAGTGAAACACAGCAACGGACCGATGGTCTGTCCTACCTTGATGAGACATGCACTGCTGACCAGCTGCTTGGGGTCCACCACATCAACCAGGGGTTCCTTTATCGCCACCTCCTTGATGCAAGACATATCGAAACCGTACACGTTCTCCCACCCTGAAGGACACACACGTTCAGTTAACTGCAATTCAGCCTTTATTCATTCATTCAACTGTCGTCCCCCCCAGAACCACAGAGGACAGCCCACTCAAGACTACTCACAGTGGATTTTGTAGTCCTTGTACTGCCTGTCTTCGATAGCAGTGACGTAGAGGGTGGCCCTGTCGGGGAAAATGAGCCCGTCTGGTTTCTGTTGAGGATGAGAGGGAAAAGACTCAGAGCACTATCTACATTTCCTACACATTTGAAATTTCAAAAATTCCATACTAAAAAAATTATGAGTAAATAGATGTGTATAATGTAAATAAATTATGCAATTAATCATTTGTTTGGATTATTCTGAATTTGTATGCCATTATGTCACCAAATCATTGTAGACTGTAGCTAGGTACAATAGCGCATACTAAATAATTAACCCAAATAACTAAAGATAAGACCAAACCCAGATAATTATTAAGATTAGTTTCCATTTTCCATACTTTTCCAGACCTGGAAATGTATAAAACAAATTCCATACTTGCATAGGAACCCTGTGTATGTGATCAGGACACATGAGTTTAGTGTAAGCTTGTTCATGGAACTCGCTCACTGCCCAGGTTGGTTTCTAACATGGCAGCAGGGCCGTCAGGTGGAGTGTCTCACCCTGACGAGACAGTAGTTCTACTCTATTACCAACAGAGGACCTTAGGTCTGGGTAGCACTAACCTGGCTGTGGAGACAATGTGGATGAGTATGATGCACTGTGACCACTTGATGAAGGGTTCCCATTATGTCAGAATAGTTTTCTAAAAAACACATCATTGCCCTCCCGTCTTGGTACTGGATTAAGTATTAAAGTGATTCAGGTTGTTGAACAGTCACATAGATCAAGATAGTAATATGTCTTTAAGTTAAAAGCGGCATACACCTTTACTTTGGAACAAGCTTTTCTTAAGTGGCTCATTTATTTCCCTCCGCTGGCACTTGGAGTGTGTTGTGTCACCACCACCTCCTGCTGCTTTTCTAAAGTAGAGCTGACCTATCTCATCTGCTGTAGGTAATAGGCCAACCAGCCAAGCACCTCACACAACTCCATGTCAAATACCCTCAACTATCACATTGATAATCCTAAAAGTGACTTTCACCAAGAAACAGCCTCTGATTACACTCAAGTCAACCTGAAGATGAGGGGTCGTATTTATCAAGCGTCTTCTTTAATAATCTTTTAGGTTATGTAAGCTGCTGACGATCTGAATTTCCCTCCAGGAGACGAATAAAGTATTTTCCTTCTTCTCAGAGCGCCATTTTAGTCTGAGAATCTGTGGAGTTTGGTCCTAAGATCAAAGTTAAGAATAAAAGCCATTTATTAACCGCCTCGTCTAAGAATCACTCCTACTCCCCCAGATATTTAAGAGACTTAAGTGATGAAGTTGCCAGTATGAGACAGCACTGAGGGGAGAGAGACGGGAGCAAAAGGAAGGACGTTGTGGCTTTGTAGTTGATCAAACAATATCATCTGGATAGAGCGGGTATCATCCATGTCATGGATTTAATATTTCTGGTTTCTTTGTTCCTTTATGACAACAAACTGAGCCTCTCTTTGGTTTGTGGACAAAACCAGACATTTGAGGACGTCATCTTGTGGTTTGGTAAACACTGACATCTTAACATTTAATTGACCAAACAACTAATCGATTAAATAATCAATAATGAAAATAATGGCTAGTTGCAGCCCTAGACGTCATCTAAAATTCTGTTTATGGCACAAGATTCAGTACTACACTTCGCTAAAAGTGCAAGTAAGATGCTTGATAGCTAACTTTTGTGCAGCTTTCTGCGAATATTTTTTTGTTGTTGGGAGTGTTTCTAACAAGCTTGATTAATACGGCCCCAGATGTTTAAGACACTTCAGACTCCACCTCCAACCTCCAGTAAAAGAGATGCATCACACACAGATACATACCAGCCATTTGTCCCTGGCGTAGATGACTGTGTTGAGCATGGACTCGTAGAAGAGGCAGTAACCCATCCACTCTGATATGATGATGTCGACTCCTTCCACCGGCAGGTCCACCTCCTCCACCTTCCCCTTGATAATGGTCACCACTGGAGACAGAAGAGCAGGTCAGAGGTCAGTTCGGCCACTTCTCAACATCAACACTCACCTCCAACCCACCCAGTGTGCGCGCGTTACTAAGAACAAGGGCCGTTCACCCACCGTCATCCAGCTTGTTGGCCTTGACGATCTTTACAGCGTAGTCTGAGATGCTGCTGCACTCGATCTGTTTAAACAAAAAAGGCAAACGGTGAGGTCACTGTGACGCTGCTGATGTAATAAAACCGTTACTGCGGGTCGGACGGATTCAACACGTACCCCAATAACCTTCTTGGCCCCGGCTTTAGCAGCAAACATGCAGAGGATGCCCGTCCCGCTGCCCACGTCCAGCACCACCTTGTCCTTGAACAGGTGCTTGTTGTGGAACATGGAGTTTCGGTAGGTCAGGGTGCGCACCTCGTCTTTCAGCATCTCCTACGGCGGCAAAGAGAACAATGTGAGGGGTTAAGGATTAAAACTTCAGACTTTGTGTAGTTTGAATGTGAAAGCACAGCAGTTTCTGTGGCTGAGAACAAATTACCTCGTGGATGCCAAAGTGGGCGTATGAATCAAAGTAGTAGTCCTTTGACGTCATATCCTCAGCTGCAGGCTTGGCTGAGCTCTCCCCCTGAGAAACCTCAACAGAAGACACACACCGTTAGTTAGTGGCCCTGGGTTTTACCTGCTGAAACAAACTGAAACCATACAGGGTCCCCGATTCGAATCATCTTAACTAACACGTTGGGTAACCACAGATTGCGGATCAGACAAGACCCAACAACTCAACCTCCTGAACCGTTTCCACTTTACTGTGCCAGATGAGTACCTACAGAACCTTCCAGACCTTTTAACATGCACTTTACAAAAGGTTGTTAGCTCAGACTAACCTCCAGTGAGGAGATCTGAGGAAAACAAGGACACTCACGAGTTTTCAAATATATATATTTTTTAACTCTCTTCTAAATGTGTGCATCATCACAGATTAAAGCTGATCACAACCAGAGCTGTTAACGCTCTCTTCATAAAGATGTCTGTCTGCTGTATGAATACATAATGAGTGGCAGTGTGAGCAGGGTTTCTATGGAGGGAGTCATTTTCTGTAGTGGAGGGAACATTACATGCCTGATATGATCCATTCACCCAACAGCAACTGAATGAATAAAAATAATTCTGCTTTACTACAATTTTCCAATTCAACTAATTTACCAGAAACAGTACAGAGTGTACAGTTACTTCTAATATAAAAAAAAACAGAAAAATCTACTCTATGAAAACAGGAGCCGTTAAATGGCATCTGAGGTGATCGCGACAGGGTAACTTAGTGGTCGGTACCGTCCGTCTGAGACCACTTCAGGGTCCAGTATACAGAGTTGGACGAGCACAAAGGATGGGAGCACATGTCTGTGGTCCTGGCCTTCCTTGAGAACCGCCACAAACCAGGTGTAAACCCGCACCGTGTCCACCACTAACTTATTTTAATCCCCACGTGTACAGATAATGGCTGCGTATCACCTGGCTTACCTGTGGCTCCTGCGGAACCGACTAACGACTCTTTGCCGGCTAAACCGGGTCAACATGCTGCGCGACTAATTGACGTTGAGTCGGCCAACCACAACCCACACTGGGACAAACTACGACGAATTCACTCCGGTGCCGCCAATTAACTCGGGTCAGATAGAGAAACCACCGTGGGTCAGGTGCGGTGTGTGTCCGCAGCACGGTGCCCGCTGACCGGGGTGGAAACCGGAGAAGAGGCGGCAGCATCCACGCCTGAGAGCCGCCGGCTAGTTAGCTCCGGAGCTAACACGTTAGTCCCCATGCGGTCCCACAGGCTCGTCAGACGCTGCCGGCTAACGACGTTTTTTTCGGCCCACACCTCTAACTTTGGGTCACGGTGTTAGTCGCTAGCCCAGACTGCCAAATTCATGCTAGTTAAATCGTTTGGTCGGGCTCCCGGCTCGGTCCGCTCAATGAATGAGCGCCAACGGCGGAGGCTTCACCGAGTCACGTTAGCCAAGTTAAAATGGATGCATCACTTAGAAACCTGCTGCGTATGTACCGACAGAGACCGAGGCGCGGAGACTACCGGGCACCTTTTAACAAATCTCGGGGAGCAGTGAAGCCGTGACACCGGAGACAAAGGCGGAGGGGAACAATACGTCGTATTTCCTACACTAACACCTTACCTCCATCCTCTCTGCTGGCGCCGCCATTTCGATCTTCTGCCTGGCTTGCTCGAGCTTCCAGGAGTCTTTCCTGGTCCCGCCCACGACAGGCAGCTTTTATTTCTGATTTGACCGGCCAATGGCCACGCCCACATCACGCCCACATTACACCGGCGCGTTCAAGTTTTTCCGGAGAGTCGGAAAATGTACCTTCGTTGTCTGGAATATGTACTCAAATCACTCGATTTATTAAACTACAAAGACTACTACGCTTTTGGAAAAAACGTGTTTTGTTTTCTCTGATACATCTGACTAAATATGTTAATATTTTTGTGTTTGTGTAATCCTACACTTCTTATGGACATCTTTTAGCTCTTTCCTTCACTTGACCTCTCCCTTTAAACCTTATATTCGGGATATATGCGCTGCTATTTTACATTAATGGTTGTAACTTTCTTTCGGTCATTAAATTAGTATTCGGCTGGATTGAACTACGAAAGAAACCGTGTAACGGCATCGCAAATCCAACTGATCCAAGTCCTGATCATGGTCCTGATCGGCTTCCTGCTGAGAGTGCTGCATTCAAGTAGCCACGGAATATCCGTAATCTCTTTCCTACAACTGTGTCCTCCTGCTTCCAACCTTCACATTTATCCTGCATAAACTAGTACAACCCAATCGTGAAAACGTGGAAAGTTGACCAAAATAAAAAACTGCACAGTGTAGTATTATCTACAGGGAGGAAAAGATACTGTGTGTGGCATATCTGCAACGAACTGTGGAGCTTTGGAGTGTCATCCTCAATCAACAGCAGCTACAGAAGGACTCGATTTAGTGTATGACCGGGTGGTGTTCACTCCATAGAGAATAGTCCTATTGAGAGATGTCAAACACTTAGTTCAGGGGCCACATACAGTGCAATTTGATCTAAAGTGGGCTGGACCAGTAAAATAACAGCATAATAACCTAGTAATGAGAACTCTAAACTTTTCCTTTTGTTTTGGTGAAAAGAAGTAGGGCCTACATCAGTATCAGAATCAGATTTATTTGCCAAGTACGTACAGACATACAAGGAATTTGACTCCGGTTTATGCGCTCACTTGTACACATGAGAAAGACAGCAACAAGAACTGAGCAATGACATAATACAACAGAGAACACGTACAAGTACAAACATAGATAAGTAAAGTGGCAGGTGGATTAAGGTGGTCAGTCGGTAGTGCAAATAAACAATGAGGTAGTAGTGCAATGGGATAAATAATAAATACTGGATAAATATATATATTATGTATATGTTATATACAGCAGGTTTGCAATATCTATGGCAGTGACAGTGGGACATGAAAAATTATTTAGTGATGAGTAAGTGGGTTGATATGATATAGATGGTTATTGACAATGCATGACACAAACAGTTTACACTTAATTAACTATATCCTTTTACAAAACATTATTTTGCAACATTAAAAATTACATTTCAATTATGTACACTAACAGTTTTTAGGAGAAACAATTTCAGAAACTGCTATCCTAAAAACTTCAAAATAGTCAATAAAGAAGAGCTTAGAATGGCTCATTTCATAAATATAGTGATTGATAAACTGTGATTTTGCCCTTTCATCTATGCAGGTTTTACTAGAAGTGTGTTGTGTGACTGAAGTTGTACAGTGTGTTGTGTGATCCAATTGTACCAGTGCATTGTGTGTGATCCACGTTGTCAGAGTGAGCTGAGTTGTGCACACTGTGATAGGACTAGGAGTGCATTGTTTGTGTGTGATCTGGGAATGTGTTGTGTGATCCAAGTTGTAGCTATAGGAATTGTGTGTATGATCCAGGTTGCAGTGTGTTATAATAATCTTCTAATTTGCACCAATGTGTTTGTGTGTCCGATCTAGTTTGAGTGTGCTGAGTGAGCTACGTTGACCTATAGGTGTGTGTTGTGTGATCTATTGTGTTGTGTGATCTATTTTATTTAATTTAATGAATTATTATTATCTAAAATGTACCGAGTGTGTTGTGTGTGATCCAAGTTGTAACTAGTGTGTTGTGTGTGACCATTAGGCACTGGAGGTAGGCTATGTAGTGTGATCCAGATTGTAGGCTATTGTTTATTGTGTGTGTGATCCTGGTTGTGTAGCCAATTGTGTGATCAAATTGTATTAGGAGTGTGTTGCAACTTGCAAGAACCTGATTTTGAAGTTTATTGTGTGTGACCCTGGTTGTGTAGTGTGATCAGGTTGTGTGTGATCCAGATTGTAGTTTATTGTGTGTGCGACCTTGTGTATACAGTCAGTATGATCAGAGTCTGTCGTGAGAACCAGATTGTAGAGTTTATTGTGTGTGTAATCCTCCTGGTTGTGTAGTGTGTGATCAGGTTGTATTAGGAGTGTGTTGTGAGAACCTGATTGCGGTCTAATACTGGTAGTGATGCAACACGTCCACAGGAAGTGGCTAAGAATCTGGGTTTAGAGCCGACGCCGGCGGAGTGAGTCTTATTGCGGTGTCCCTCTCCTTTAAGCCCGTGTCCTCGCTGTCCTCGCGGTCCTGCAGGAGGACATCGGTGTCCTAAGTCCCGGCTGAGCGCGGTGAGTCAGGCCCGACAGCCCGGCTGCAGCCTCGGCGCTGCCTCCTGGACCAATCCGCATCGTGCTGCTGCTCTCCACCAAGAAGGTACGAGCGTGCGCGTTCACGGCTGCACGGCGCGATCACGCAGCTGGTCGGTTGTGCTGTCACGAGCCTTGTGCGAGCCGCGGAGAGGAGGCTGGAGAATTAGAGCGGACATCAATTATACAGGACATCTTATTTACCGCCTTTAGTGCGTGATAACCGGAGCAGGGTTCAGCGCTTCACACCGCCGCTCGGCCGTCCCGCTTTCCGCCGACAGACCGAGCCCGAGCGATTCCGGTCAACCGGTGATGTATACCAGCATTTGAATGATACTGCTAGCCAGCTAGCTAGCTAGCTGCCGAGCTAGCTGTACGGTGCGTGACTCGGAGTCAAGTTAACGTTCAATTCTCTGCCGTTATTTCTATTAACCCACCGGGCTGCGTCCACCGGAGAGACACCCCACACGGCGGACGGTTTTTGACTCGAGTCGGTCGGTGTTGTAGCTGTCGCGCGCGTCGCTTGTATCCCGGCCAGATAGGGATTGAATGAAATAACGCTAGCTTGCCCACAGGCAGCGGAAACGAGCCAGTTAACAGGGATAACGTTAACTTATCCCGCTGCTGGCTGATCACCGTCATCCAGCTAATCTAGCACATGCTATCCGAGCTAGCCACCCACAAACAGCGACACAAGTCCGCCCGGTAGGTCACCGCCGCACGTAAAGTTGTAGCTACCGACCGGTGGACCTGCGAGGTGCAGCTAACTCGTACCAAACGTCAAGTTGGCCATCTTCCGCTCCAGTCCAGTGTGAACGGGCTGACCAGCGCCAGGTTGTTTCTACGGATCAAGGCCGGAGTGAGGACATAAACCTGCAAACATGCCGGCTGTGTCGAAAGGAGACGGAATGCGAGGATTAGCAGTGTTCATTTCGGACATCAGAAACTGTGAGTGACATTGACTTTTTCATTATAAATTCCTAATTTGTGCCATTTAACGGCGGACGTATCAGGTGACACTGTGCCGTTTTACACGCTTGTAGTGAAACCAGGAGGGTGGGGGGGCAGGGTGCTGCTGGCTGGGGTCTATATTTTTCTTCCATCCGCTATTTTTTTTTTTACCCCATTATGTCACAATTAACACAATCAGTGTGTCACCCCCCCACCCTCCTGGTTTACCACCACTTGACTTGCTGCTGC